>NC_059161.1:114923995-115232300 GCF_019923935.1 Bubalus bubalis | reverse complement strand
CAGAGGTAAGAGAAAGGGAAGAGCTCTCCACTAGGGGACGTGTCTGGAGTTTCTCTTCTGTGTTGCATGCAAGTGGCTCCCAACAGTCTGTACTAATTAGCCCTGTCACAGTTGGTTTTGAGACATGTCACAAGCAATTTGTGGATAATAATAAAGGAGCAAATTTTTCCAATGATTCCTTTCTTTATAAATTAGATTAATGTGTTAAGACTTCTTTGGTTGTAATCGAGAGAGAGCCAAATTGAATTAGTTTGGGCAAGAAGAACTTATTACAAGCTCTGTGGCGCGCCAAGAGCAAGGCTGCAGCTGACTGTGACCAGGGACCCCGTATCCTCAGGGTGCTCCTCTCACCTTGCACACCTACTTTTCTCTGCACATTGGGTTTATTTTCCCAGCAGTACAAGCGTCTCAACACGGCAAGAGGTGCAGTGTAAACAGTTCACAAGCCTGACATTGCACGTTACCAGTCCAGCATCCTAAATGTTTGTTCCAAGTTTCAGTTGGAACATCTCTAAGGGTTGAAGCCAACTCACTGGAAAAGACCCTGATGCTGGGAAAGATTGAGGGCAGGAGGAGAAGGGGGGTGGGCAGAGGGTGAGATGGTTAGATAGCATCACCAACTCAATGGACAATGAATTTGAGCAAATTCTGGGAGACACTGGGGATCAGGAGAGCCTGGTGTGCAGCAGTCCACGGGGGCCTCAAAAAGTCGGACAGGACTGAATGACTGAACAACAAAAAGGGATGAAGAATTCCTGGGTGTGTCTTTGGTGATGCAGCCACTGCCCAAACAAGGTGTGTAACATTCCTGGTTACCTGACTCCAATCCAGGTCCCCACCTCCCAGATAAACTCTGTCACCCCGACACAACCTCTAAATCCCTTTAATGATCATTACTCTGACCCCATTTTCCATGTCTCTCCAAAATCCTTTACATTCTGGTCCAGAACTCACAGTCTGCCAGTAGAGATTGCCCGAATCCTGAGTTCCTTCTCTAAAAGTGACTCTCATGAGCCACTCTGGAAGATACTAGCTCTTGAGTTCATTTCTCAAGTGGAGGCTGAATCTTCTCATTCCCTGTCTTCCTCAAATCTCCAACTCTATACTCTTTGCTCTCTGTTGCGTCTACAAAACCACTTCTTTCTCAGATTCACCCTCTTCCTCCAAGACATCTACTCTTGCTTTATCGATTATGCCAAAGCCATTGACTGTGTAGATCACAACAAACTGTGGAAAATTCTTCAAGAGATGGGAATACCAGACCACCTTATCTGCCTCCTGAGAAATCTGTATGCAGATCAAGAAGCAACAGTTAGCACCAAACATGAAACAACAGACTGGTTCCAAACTGGGAAAGGAGTACCTCAAGGCCGTATATTGTCACCCTGCTTATTTAACTAATATGCAAGGTATGTCGTGCGAAATGCCAGGCTAGATGAAATACAAGCTGGAATTAAGATTGCCAGGAAAAATATCAATAACCTCAGATACAGAGATGACACCACCCTTATGGCAGAAAGTGAAGAGGAACTAAAAAACCTCTTGATGAAAGTGAAAGAGGAGAGTGAAAAAGCTGGCTTAAAACTCAGCGTTCAAACAACTATTATCATGGCATACAGTCCCATCACATCATGGCAAATAGACGGGGAAACAATGGATACTGATAGATTTCCCTTTCTTGGGCTCCAAAATCACTGTAGATGGTGACTGCAACCATGAAATTAAGACTTGGAAGAAAAGTTATGACCAACCTAGACAGTATATTAAAAAGCAGAGATATTACCTTGCCAACAAAGGTCCATCTAGTCAAAGCTATGGTTTTGTCCAGTAGTCATGTGTGGATGTTAAGAGTTGGACTATAAAGAAAGCTGAGTGCCAAAGAATTGATGCTTTTGAGTTGTGATGTTGTAGTAGACTCTTGAGAGTCCCTTGGACTGCAATGAGATCCAACCAATCCATCCTAAAGGAAATCAGTCCTGAATATTCATTGGAATGACTGAAGCTGAAGCCAAAACTCCAATACTTTGGCCACCTAAATGCAAATAACTGACTTATTTGAAAAATCCCTGATGCTGGGAAAGATTGAAGGTGGGAAGAGAAGGGGATGACAGAGGATGAGATGGTTGGATGGCATCACTGACTTGATGGACATTAGTTTGAGCAAGCTCCAGTAGTCGATGATGGACAGGGAGGCCTGCCTGGCGTGCTGCTGTTCATGGGGTCGCAAAGAGCTGGACATGACTGAGCAACTGAACTGAACTGAACTGAACTGGGATTCAGGTGAATAAGTCATATCTACCCCCATCTGCTCTATTCACCTCATCACTGACCTCCCAATCATTTCCCCTTGTTCATTCAAATTTGAGCACTTGCTTTATTACCATCATCTTCTCTACTCTGTCTTCCCTTTCTGTGAGGACAATTCATCCCAAATCTTGCTGTTATATTTGCATTATATTTGGGCCAGTGGGAACCCAAGGGGCTGCAGAGAACAAGGGAAGAAAAATTTTAAAAAGTGGAGCCTCAGCTTTGCTTTGAATTATGCATGATGGAGCTAGATGGTACCGGGAAGGGTGTATTGGGGTAAGAGCAGTGTGGAGCTAGAAACAGCCTCATTCGTGTCAAAGAGGAGACGTGATTTCTACTGGGCAGGACGGAGGGGAGTGGAGAGTGAGGAGGGCTGAGGGAGCAGACTAGGAGGAAGCTTTGGAGGGCTGTCTCTGATGACTGGAAGGAGGTCCATCTTTCTCCTGTTTTTACAATAAAGGAGAGTTGAGTGGTTTGGCACCTGGGCATGTATTGGTGACAGTATTTTGCACTTTGTTCATGATAATACACTTCTTAGGCTCTCTCTTTCAACTGAAGATTTCTGAGATGCAAACATCCTCTCCATCTTTCTATTTCCTTTATTGAACACATAGTAGGGGCTCTGTGTTCGCTGAAAGAAACAGTAAACCTTGTGAGATCCCTGAGCATTTCCTGTTCATACAATTACTTACAGAGAAAAATAGAATGAAAAGTATATTCCAAGTTTTGAATAGTAGCCTTAGAGACAAGCTTTTGGAAACCCAGCCAATCCACAGCCCACACTCCACAGAGATGACATTTTTGTGACTTCGACAGTTTTTCAAACTTGCCCTGGAGAAGCGTGATTAGGCAAGTTGTGTCAAGGAGTTTGGGAATACAACTAATACTTTACATGGCTTTATTGCTTTACAGTCTGCAAGGTGGTTTTCAGGAACATTATTTTATTAAATCCTCTCCATCAAGCGTGAGAGAGTGAGAGGGAGGTCTTATCATCCTTGCAAGAAAGTAAGGCAGAGACTTGAAGCCACTTGGCCAAGGTCATACAACCAGTAAGTGATAGAGCCTGGACTTAAACTGATATATTTGAACTTAACTGACTCTTGACTGAACTTGAACTGGTTCCAAGTAGAGAATCTTTCTGTTTCTTTGCACTGACCCTGGATCACAGTAAGAATGCCTGACATTGGAGAGACTGTGGGTTACCAGTGAGGTTGTCCTATGGCATCGCTTAAAAAAAAAATCCCCAGGTAAAAGCCATCTGTACTAATAAGTATGTGAACTGCCTACAAAACCTGGGAATACTTTCATCCTCTCACTGCTATTGGTCAGACCCTGGTATTATGTCTGGCCTGAATCTCAGTCTTTCAAGAGAGATGTACAGAAATGTAAAAGGGTTCAGTCTATTCTATCTGATATATGAAAGAATATTATGGGAGGATTATGGTCACCGTAGGCACACAGGGAGGGCATAGCCTCACAGGAAATTAGCAACTTGCTGTAACATAAATATAGGTTAGACCCAAGGGGAAAAAAAAGTCCTGATTGTGAGGGCTGTGAGATGCAGAGAATGTCTTCAAAGCAGGATATGAATTCTCTATCACTGCAGATTTTTAAGAATAGGAGAAATTCTTTTCAGAGTATGTTGGAAAGCTGGGAGCTGAGGAATATATATAATCAGCTCTGGTTTTCCTCCTGAGAGGGCCGGGGTGGCGGGATGTGGCAACAGTATCCTTGGGGCTTACCCTGAACTTTTGGCTTTTTATTCATCTCCCCTCCCATATGTTACTGTGTAGCTTGCTAACTACAAGTAGATGTGTTTTCCTCTGTTTATTGTATTAAACATGGGAAGCATGATCTAGGTATCCATTCCCAAGAAATATCTGCTGTCTGAAAAGTCCAGCCTGCTGGTGATAGCAGAGATGAAAACAGAAAAGAGAAAGACATGAAACCATCTGTCTTTCTCCTATCTTGTCCTCAGCAACCCCATGTTAGAAGCATCGTGCGACCCTCCTAAAAATGATCTTAGTGATTCTTTTCACTCTTTATCAATCGCCTTGTTCTGCACACTTCCCTAGATCCAAAGTAATTATATATGACTGTCTTTTTGTTTAAAATATGTACTTATATGTTTGGAGGCATGTATTTTTGGAGGCCTTTAATGATTTTCTTCTTACATCATTGCACACTATTTTTAGGGTGCGTGGGAGAAGCTTCAAAAATAACAGGATTCTGCCCCTCCCTGCATCCACCTCATCTTGCCATACACGAATCTGAGCGATCCTCCCCATTGATTCTGGGCTTGGCAGATGCCAGCAGTCCGTCCTGTATCGCCAAGCCCCTGGCCAGCTCATCTCTGACCTCAGTCTCATCACAGTCCACAGAGATTAACAAAGACTAAGCCTATAGCCAAAGAACCATCAGTTGATCTACAGAATCCTTACTTATACAAGTGGTTGGTTGAAAACACTCCGCTTTTGGATGGTGTGTTACTGAACTCAAGATAACTGGAGTCCATAAACTTAGAAATGGCAGGATTTGTTTCTAATTACTTCCATTTTAGGTTTGGCTTATTTCTGGGGGAAAAGAAAAAAAACAAATACAAAAACTAAATACACATACAGAGATTAATGCATCAAACCCTAGTATTTTAACACTGTGTTTGTTTCAGGTCATTTATAATACAAAGAGGATTACAAACCCATTCTCCTTTTTACTTCCTTTTGGCAATTATTTTCATCAATTTGGTATGAGTTTGTCCAAGCATTTCCACTTGTACTCTACATATGTGAGCATGTATTTTATTTAGATAAGAAAGTTTTCTTTAGTCAATGAGGCTAAACATATTTTAAATTATATATACACCCATGGCAGATTCATGTTGATGTATGGCAAAACCAATACAATATTGTAAAGTAATTAGCCTACAATTAAAATAAAAAAAATAATAATTATATATAGAATACCTTCATGTATGTAAACCTGAATTAATTTTTCCATCGCCTGCTAATAGACATTTGTGGTTGCTTCCCACATTAGAAACTGTATGTCTGTACTTATTTCCTTGTGCACATATGAAGGTATTAGCTAGAATCAGTTATTATTTAATAACTGTTTAATGTGTATCTTCTCATTTTACATAAAACTTCCAGCTCTCTAAAGTAGCAATGATAATTTAAATTTGTATTAGCAATGCATGAGCTTCAATTTCCTCACCTGAAACAAATACTTAAATTTTTTTTTCAGTCAAGAGTGAGGTTAAGGAGTAAAGCAAACATTTTGAAACATCAGAAAATTAAATAAAGGGAACTGTGTACAAAAGATTTAAGTATAATATGTACTAATATATTTTAATAAGATAGATGAAAACAGTATCTTGTTTTATTTGCATTTCTTGATTACTGATAAAATATAGCATTTCTTTATGTTTCTTAGTCATGCAGACCTTTTTCCATGAATTTCCTGCTTGAATTGCTTGCACATTTTTCTATTGTGTTTGTCATTTTCTTACTGTTTTTTTTTAAAGTTCTTTCAATGCATCTTTACTTATTTTTTTTTTAATAAATGTTACAATAATTTCATCCAGTTGGTTTTTGTGTTTTACTTTGTCCCAGTATCTTAGCCGTACAGAAAATTCCATTGTGGTGTAAATTAATGTAATCCATCTTTTCATTTATCATGTGGGCTTTTTTGTTTCACCCTTTGTTTAAAAAAGTACTTCCTCATTCAAATTCATATATTTACATATATGTTTTTTAAATAATTCTGTAGTTCTGCATTAAATCCATGTGGAACTGAGTTTTTTGGCAATGAGGAAGAGATCATACATTATTAATAGGAAAAGGAAATTTCCTTTAAGGAATTACGCATTTTAACCCTTTCTGCTCTCCATGTTGATTTTTAAAAGTGTCTGAATTAAACTATCAGACTTTTTAAATGCTTGGCTCTGGTTCTGGGTTTTCTATTCCACTCTGATTTTTTCCCCCTCTTTGGTCTATTCTTATATCCACATTCATTTAATTATTGTAACTTTAAAATGAATGTTGACAAATGGTAATACATGTCTCGCCTTTTTGTTCTTACATTATAGAAACATCTTGGCTACTCGTATTCATTCATTATTTTATTTTAGACATGATGTTTTAAATTTCACAAAAAGTCCTTTGAGATTATGATTAGAATTTTGTTGCATTTAAAGATCAAATTGGAATAATTTTATATTTATAATATTGAACTTTTGTATCAGAATAATGAGTGCCTCTCCGTCTATTGAGGTCTTTGATGCTCTTCATGAGGTTTGTATTTCTTTTCATAAGGGTTCAGCACATCTTTGGCCAGAGTGTTTCAAAGGACCTTTTATAGGTTTTGTTGTTATTGCAAAAATAAGGATTTTTTTTTCCCTGTTACACCTTCTCTCCCATCATTCTTCACAGAGAAGGAATAAAATACTCAGATTCTATCATACAACTCTGCTGTACTTTTTATGTCTATAAGTTATTTTAGATTTCTATTCATGCAATTATTACATCTCAAATAAACCAAAAAGTATAGCTACTCTTCCTTTCCAATTCTAAAACATCTTTTCTTTCTCTTCCTTGTCTTATTTTTGTTTGGTATTTTTGTTTTGGTATTTCCAGTAAAAGGCTTAACACTTACTTATATCCCAAGTAAGGGATATAAGTAAGTGTTATATCAGGGATACAAGTGTTATATAAGGGATATAAGTAAGTGTTCACTGAGGACTTGCTACATGACGGACCTTGCAGTACAGAGTATATAAAACATAAAAACATCATTTTCCTCATGTAGGCCCCATTCTAGCAAGAGACAAAAATATATGTATATCTTATATGTATGTTGCTGCTGCTGAGTCACTTCAGTTGTGTCCAACTCTGTGCGACCCCATAGACGGCTGCCCACCAAGCTCTCCTGTCCCTGGGATTCTCCAGGCAAGAACACTGAAGTGGGTTGCCATGTCCTCCTCCAATGCATGAAAGTGAAAAGTGAAAGTGAAGTCGCTCAGTCATGTCCGACCCTCAGCGACCCCATGGACTGCAGCCTTCCAGGCTCCTCCATCCATGGGATTTTCCAAGCAAGAGTATTGGAGTGGGGTGCCATTGCCTTCTCTGATCTTATATGTATAGTGTTAAGCAATTATAAGTGCTGTAAGAAAAATATAAAGCAATGTTGGACTTCCCAAGTGGTGTTAGCGGTAAAGAACCTGCCTGCTCATGCATGAGACCTGAGAGAACAGACGGGAGTGTTGATTCCTGAGTCAGGAAGCTCCTCTGGAGGAGGGCACAACTAAAGCAACTTGGAATGCTCTCACGCAAAGCAGGATTACAGAGCGTAGGCTCAGAGGGTTATTGTTGTTTAGTTGCTAAGTCATGTCAGACTCTTTTGCAACACCATGGATTATAATTCACCAGTCTCCTATGTCCATGAGATTTCCCAGGTGAGAATACTTGAGTGGGTTGGCTTCCTACTCCAGAGGATCTTCCTGGCCTAGGGATAGAACCTGTGTCTTTTGTGTTGGCAGGCAGGTTCTTTACCACTGAGACAGCAGGGAAGCTCAGGCTCAGAGGGTACTGGCTATAATTTTAGGTAGAATTCAAGAGATGGGAATACCAGACCTCCTGACCTGCCTCCTGAGAAATCTGTATGCAGGTCATAACAGTTAGAAGAACAGTTAGAACTGGACATGAAACAAGAGACTGGTTCCAAATCGGGAAAGGAGTACGTCAAGGCTGTATATTGTCACCCTGCTTATTTAACTTATATGCAGAGTACATCATGAAAAATGCTGGACTGGATGAAACACAAGCTGGAATCAAGATTGCTAAGAGAAATATCAATAACCTCAGATATGCAGATGACACCACCCTTATGGCAGAAAGTGAAGAAAAACTAAAGAGCCTCTTGATGAAAGTGAAAGAGGAGAGTGAAAAAGTTGGCTTAAAACTTAACATTCATAAAACTAAGATCATGGCATCTGGTCCCATCACTTCATGGCAAATAGATGGGGAAACAGTGGAAATAGTCGCAGACTTTATTTGGGGGGGCTCCAAAATCACTGCAGATGGTGACTAAAGCCATGAAATTAAAAGACGCTTGCTTCTTGGAAGAAAAGCTATGACCAACCTAGACAGCATATTAAAAAGCAGAGCTATTACTTTGCCAATAAAGGTCCATCTAGTCAAAGTTATGGTTTTTGCAGTAGTCATGTATGGATGTGAGAGTTGGACTATAAAGAAAGCTGAGCGCTGAAGAATTGATGATTTCAAACTGTGGTGTTGGAGAAGACTCTTGAGAGTCCCTTGGACAGCAAGGAGATCCAAGCAGTCAATCCTAAAGGAAATCAGTCTTGAATATTCATTGGAAGGACTGATGCTGAAGCTGAAACTCCAATACTTTTGCCACCTGATGTGAAGAACTGACTCATTTGAAAAGACCCTGCTGCTGGGAAAGATTGAGGGCGAGAGGAGAAAGGAATGACAGAGGATGAGATGGTTGGATGACATAACCGACTCAAAGGACATGCGTTTGAGTAAACTCCAGGAGTTGGTGATGGACAGGGAGGCCTGGCATGCTGCAGTCCATGGGGTCACAAAGAGTCAGTCAACTGAACTGACTGAACTGAACTGAACTGATCAAGATGGGCCTTAATGAAGTGATATTTGAGGAAAGATGTGAAAGTGGTGAAATGGTTCACCTTGCAGCTATCTAGGTGGATGTTCAGGCCACTTTAGATGACTGTTTGCTTGCTGTCTATCTATCCCACCCCCAACCAGTTTCTGCTTCACCTACAACCCCCCTCACAGACTGACCTTCATCCTTAGGAGTAGAGCCTAGTAGTGAATACCTACATCCTCCCTTCCACCCCCAGCTGGTGATTGTCCCAATCTCTAGATCAGGATGACTCTCCTTAGACAACTTAACAAGCTCCTCCCTTCCTTAGCCCGAGGGGCTAGGAGGGCCAGGCTCTTCTGGTTTCCCTGTTAACCAATGGGCCAATCAGATGTCATGCATGGTGCTAAGTCACTTCAGATGTGTTTGACCCTTTGCGACCCCATGGACTATAGCCTGTCAGGCTACTCTGTTCATGAGATTCTCCAGGCAAGAATACAGTAATGGGTTGCCATTTCCTCCTCCAGGATATCTTCCTGACCCAAGGATCGAACCCATGTCTCTTTTGTTTTCTGCATTGGCAAGTGGGTTCTTTACCACTATTACCACCTGGGAAGCCCAGTAGAGCTGCAGGATAAAATGATGTCAATTCCTCCTATAACTGGTACTTGTCCTCTTGCTCCCACCATTTTCCCAGGAGCAAAGACTGCTGCTGTCTTCTTCTGCTCACCATCCATAGTAGAGTGTTACTCCAGAACCCTTTTGCTCTAGACATGTAAGATTGCCCATCTATTTATTAAACCATTGCTGCCATCGACTCCTGGCTGTATCTTCTGTCTAAGGCATGGCTAAGTATAGGGCTTTGCAGGGCTGCACGGAGCAACCAAACGTTGGGGAACACCAACACTGGAGAATGAACCCTCCAGAAGAGAGAAATCCTCAGACAAGGTTCAAGGCAGTGGAGAAGAGGAGAAATGAGCAGTGACCGACTCCTGGGTGTTCTTCTGAACTGGACTTGATGTGTGAAAGAAACGAAGCCCTCATCGCAGATTCTTATGTTGGTGGCCTATGCAATCAGAAAGAGGCTTGTTCTCTCAATGGAAAAACGAAAGTCCAGGGTTAAACAGATTAAGGGGGAGAAGATGAAGCATCTAAATCCAGACATGGTGCTGGCTGCACCCCACAGGCAGTCCAGATTCAAGACAGAAGAAACAGCCCAGTGTCAGCAACATAGACATCGATGGTTTAATGGATGGGGAACTTGCACATCACAAACAAGGTTTTGGAGTAACACCCCAGCCAGTGCAGTGGGAGGCAGGCCAGCAGTCCTCCTTGGGGGTGGTGGGGGGAGATTATCAGTTAGAGGGGAACTGACATCAGGTGGGGCTCATTAGTTACCAGGGAAACCGGCAGAGGGGCACGCCCTGCATAGCCCCTTTGGTAAGAACACTCCACCAGCTGGGGCCTGGGGCAATAGGAAGGTAAATCAGAGGACAGGGTGGAGGTGAAGCAGGCACAGGTGTACAGAGAGCAAGAGAGCAGCCACTTGACAGGGCCTGACTACAAACCTGGAAAGCTTGAGCTGTGGATGAGAAATCCAAGAAGAGACCTGAAATCTCAAACTGACATTCAAAGTTGGTAAGAGAGGCCTGGCTAGAGATAAAGAATTGAGAGACACTGGCAAATAGAACGTATTTCAAGTCAGGATATTAAGTATTTAAAGTCACGAGTTGGTTAGATGGCGTCATTGACTCAGTGGACATGAGTCTGAGCAAACTTTGGGAGATAGTGAAGGACAGGGAAGCCTGGCATGCTGCAGCCCATGGGGTCTCAAAGAGTAGGGCATGACTCAGTGAACAGCAACAAAAGTTATAAGATTAGATGAAAACATTTAGACTGAGAACTAAGCCCTGGGACACTCTAAAAATAAGAGACTGCAGTAATGAGGAACCAGGAAAGGTGAAGGAGAAAGGCCTGCCAGTCAGGAGGAAAATGAGGATTCTGACATCCTAGGAAGTAAATGCAGGTTGTGGAACCGGAGGAGAGTGAAGATGGGTGTCAAAAGCTGTAGAAGGGTCAGCAGAGACGGAGGTCAGAAGTGACCGCTGAACATAGACCTAGATGAGTTCCTGTGCCATAGAGCATGCAGACAAACCCTCACTGGGGGGTTAGGATGGAGAGAGTCATCTGACACAGGAAAAGGAGCTCACACTTCAGAGTTTTACTGGAAAGGAGAGCAGAAAACTGAAGCTGTAGCTACAAGAGAAACAAAAGACGCAGAGCACAGAGAAACTGCGAGTTTACTGTGCTGATGAGAAGCATCCAACAGCAAGGGAAAAGATGCAGAAAACAAAGGTGGAGGTTTTAGAAGTGACATCCTTGAGTGAGGAAAAGGGAACACGAGCTTGAGTGTAAAGCAGGAGAAATGGAGTCAGATAGAGCTAATAAGGCATTCCTAAGCAAGTCCTGGGCATGCCCTTCACTCCACTCTGCTCAGAGCTTGTGTGAATCATAACTGAACATCAAGTTGCATCATATTATTCTCTAGGACCTATTTCAATGATCATAGCACGTTCCCTCTTTTATTAAAGTGGTATGTTAGAAGCTTATCTCATGTTGAACATCTTTGTATACATGGGATAAATACTACTTAGTCATGATGTATTTTTATGCAATATTATCCTCACTATTTTATGAACATTGCTTCTATGTTTATAAGTCACACAAGATTATGATTTTTCTGTATCATCATTGTTCAGTTTGGGTCAGTTTTATACTAATGCTTGAAATGAGTTGAGTAGTTTTACCTTTTTAAAACAGTTTTGTAAGTCAGGAATTATCTGTTTATCTTTCCTGAGAATTTGGTGAAATCTGTAAAACTATCTAGAACTGACACTTTTCTGGGAGAAGATTTAGACTAATGATTTAATTCCATCATAATTATTAGAATATTCAGATTTTTCTACTTCTTCTAGAGTCAGTTTTGTGATTTTTATATATATATATTTTTAATTGTAGGAACAAAATTATTAATAATATTGCTTTAAATATACCTGTAATTATGTTCATTTCCCATCTTCTTTGCATAGAATGTTTTAAAAATTAATTTTATCATGATCATTTATTTTTAGTTACACAGATATATGCAGTAGAAAAATAACCGACTTTTCTAATTCTAAGATAGCCTATGTGCTTGAGTTTAATTCTAAAGATATCTTTGAAGGCTCACTGAATGGGCATACATGGCAAGGTTTATAAGTAAATTTTATTTCCTAGAACAAATACGAAATGAATAAACACAATTTCCCACAACAATATTAACATACATTGCACCAATCATAACCTTGGACCTTAGAGTTATATTTTATAAGACACATGTAAACCGCTTCGGTTAGAACCTCTTAGGAGAATTTCTTGCAAATAAACTAGCTAAGAAAGCAGTATTATTGCAAAAGTACAGGTGAAAATAGATATAATCTTAAAAAAAAAACTTTTTGCCATCTGGCTTAAAAACACTTGTCTACAAACACTCTACTTAAAATTTCTCATTATTTTAGAATTAAATGAGTAGCCTATGATTTATTCTAATTTTAACCAAGACTGAATCAATGTATTAGGGACTTATAATTTTCTATTCCCACTTCTCTCTTTCCTAAAGTTTTGCCATACATTTTCTCTTGTGTTATTTTAATTTATAGAATTAGCTTTTGGCTTTGTTAAAAATTCCTAAAGACCCATTTAGTTTATTTCTGTGTCAATCATCTTTACTTTTATTTTTATTATTTCCTTCATTCATTACATAGTTTATTTTTCATGGTCTAGATTTGTGATTGAATGCATAATTTATTAATGAATAGCTCAAGTTTCAGATTTTCTTCTTTTTCATTTTGTGCATTTAATGCTATAAAATTTCCCCCAATTATTACTTTAGACACAACCTGCAATTTGGATGTATAGAGATTTCTTTGTTGTTCCTCTCTAGATATTCTATAAGCCTACTAAGATTTCTTTACTTCCTGAGTTACTTAGCAATATGTTTTTAAGTTGCCATGAACATGGGTAGAGGTCATTGAAATTGTGTTTTTGTTGCTAATATTGCACTGAGATCAAGGAACTCTATGTGTTTTCTTCTGAATTTCTGGTAAGTGTGCAAATATAGATATAAAGCTTCATAACAACAGGAGCCTGCTATAACATCATTTCAGCTCTAAAAATTTAGCTGTTGCCCCTGACTTCAACCTAAATGTTTTCTTGCAGCTGTCTTATCTTTGAGGTGTGGAACTGTGAAAGTAGAACTCCAGAGAAAGTCTTCACATATTGTCTGTGGCTAAAAGTCAGTTTAAATAGTTTTGTTGTACTCTTGTTTTGTTTTATTTTAATCTCCAAATGTCCACAAACTAATACTTTTATAAGCTACAGAGCCTAAAGCTTAGCTGCAGTGGAAGTATCAAAATGATATGTGAAAGTGTTCAGTTGCTCCTACTTTCTATACTTATTAAGTTATCCCTTGTTGTTGCTGATGTTCAGTCACATAGTCATGTCTGACTCTTTGCGACCCCGTGGGCTGTAGTCCTCCAAGCTCCTCTGTCCACGAGATTTCCCAGGGAAAGATAATGGAATGGGTTGTCATTTCCTTCTCCAGGGGATCTAATCTATTCTGCAAGCAGCAACCAGGAATATTACTTTAAAAATACACAAATCAGATCCTGTTATTCCTAGTTCACAAACCTCCAGTGATTTCCCCAACTCATTTAGGGGGAAAAGATTATTTATTTATCATGTATCAGCAGCACTTGGAGTATCAAATTTTGAGTAGCATGGCTCTAAATGCTTTAATCAGACATACATATCTATATGTGTATATGTATAAAATATATATGTGTGTTTTATTTATTTACATCAAGCTAGGCTTCAGCAATATGTGAACTGTGAACTTCCTGATGTTCAAGCTGGTTTTAGAAAAGGCAGAGGAACCAGAGATCAAATTGCCAACATCTGCTGGATCATGGAAAAAGAAAGAGAGTTTCAGACAAGCATCTATTTCTGCTTTATTGACTATGCCAAAGCCTTTGACTGTGTGGATCACAATAAACTGTGGAAAATTCTTAAAGAGATGGGAATACCAGACCACCTGATCTGCCTCTTGAGAAATTTGTATGCAGGTCAGGAAGCAACAGTTAGAACTGGATGTGGAACAACAGACTGGTTCCAAATAGGGAAAGGAGTACATCAAGGCTGTATATTGTCACCCTGCTTATTTAACTTATATGCAGAGTGCATCATGAGAAATGCTAGACTGGAAGAAGCACAAGCTGGAATCAAGATTGCTGGGAGATATGTCAATAACCTCAGATATGCAGATGACACCACCCTTAAGGCAGAAAGTGAAGAGGAACTAAAAAGCCTCTTGATGAAAGTGAAAGTGGAGAGTGAAAAAGTTGGCTTAAAGCTCAACATTCAGAAAACGAAGATCATGGCATCCGGTCCCATCACTTCATGAGAAATAGATGAGGAAACAGTGGAAACAGTGTCAGACTCTTTTTTGGGGGGCTCCAAAATCACTGCAGATGGTGACTGCAGCCATGAAATTAAAAGACGCTTACTCCTTGGAAGGAAAGTTATGACCAACCTAGATAGCATATTCAAAAGCAGAGACATTACTTTGCCAACAAAGGTTCGTTTAGTCAAGGCTATGGTTTTTCCCGTGGTCATGTATGGATGTGAGAGTTGGACTGTGAAGAAGGCTGAGTGCCGAAGAATTGATGCTTTTGAACTGTGGTGTTGGAGAAGACTCTTGTGAGTCCCTTGGACTGCAAGGAGATCCAACCAGTCCATTCTGAAGGAGATCAGCCCTGGGATTTCTTTGGAAGGAATGATACTAAAGCTGAAACTCCAGTACTTTGGCCACCTCGTGTGAAGATTGACTCATTGGAAAAGACTCTGATGCTGGGAGGGATTGGGGGCAGGAGGAGACGGGGACGACAGAGGATGAGATGGCTGGATGGCATCACTGACTCGATGGACGTGAGTCTGGGTGAACTCCGGGAGTTGGTGATGGACAGGGAGGCCTGGCGTGCTGCGATTCATGGGGTCACAAAGAGTCGGACACGACTGAGGGACTGAACTGAACTGACTGATATGGGTGTCTCTGTATACATACACAAACACATGTACCAACTGCGGAATGAGAAATGTTTTGTAAAAGTTATAGAAATTCAAAAGCATGGCACATTTGTGCTGCAGTCTGAGATATACTGTATCATTGCAAAATGCAACTGGCTGCGCTCTGCACCTCCTTCAAGTAAGCTAGAGGCATAGCCCTTGGTTGTCTGTTTAGGATTTCTGAGGTAAAATATGCATCATTTGGGATTATTGCCTCAGATAACTTATTGAGCCATCCAGAGACTTCCATACAAGGGTTTTCTGTAGGTTCAGACTGCGCACCACGCTGCTCGGCCTCCTGGGCCATATAATTCAGGAAACAGAAGAACCAGGGTGGGTGAGGATACAGGTGACATTTTTGTTGAACTCTAATAGAAGTCACAGAGTAGATGTCTATGATTTACCTATCAGGGAACCACCTTCCACTTGAAAAATAGCTTCTAGTGAGAGACTGGTGTATAGTAGAGACTGAGCTCCTGACCACAGAAAACCAAAGAATTGTAACCTGCAAAATGGCCAAGGAGCAAAAGGGCAAGGCCTAAACAGAGAAGTGCATCGGAAGCTCTGAATTACAAGCACCTTCTAAAACTTCACAAATGTAGTCTAATGTCAAGGGGCAGGAACGTGCATTCTGCACACTCTGAGGTCAAAGAAGGTCTGTGACCAAGTCAAACATCAATGGTGGGACTTCCCTGGTGGTCCAGTGGCTAAGACTCCATGCTCCCAATGCAGGGGGCCTGGATTCAATCCCCGGTCAGGAATTTAGATCCCACATGCCACAACTAAGACCCAGCACAACCAAATAAATAAATACTTAAAAAAAATCAATACAATTGAGACATAAACACCTCCTCCGGAGGGAGGGAGGAGAGTGAATATCTTTGAACAATAGCATAATCTATTGTACCTACTAAATTATAAAGTTGGGCAGGCCGATCAGAAGTCCATCAGGTAACAGAAGTGGTACCTTTGAGACCAGGCTCAAACAGACCCAAGAAGCCCAAATGGGTTATATGCACAGGTGTCAGCTGCATTTGATATCCTGTCTCTGTTCCCTCAACCCATCCTTACCACCCCATTGTCACCTGAGAAGTTTCCTATGACCATCTGACCCCAGAGGAAAGGAACTTGACCAGATTCCCAGATGTATCAGTACAAAATATTAGCACTAATGTGAAATGAAGTACTGTCTCATTGTCTGGAAGGCATGATGGGCACAAGTAAAAGGTTGTTCCAGTGTTCAGATGAAAACAGGAGGCATTCTGGATTGGCTCTTTATCTGTCATGCTCTCCTATCAACATAAATTCCATTAGCAGTCACTTAAAAACAAATCCTAGACCCAAACATTTCTCGTGCTCTCCACCAATGGCACCTGAGAGAAGCCACTTGAACGTCCAGCCAGGATGACTGCGTGTCTTCCAACAGCCTCCCTTCCTTCTCTTTCTTCTAATCTACACTGTACACAGCAACCAGGAATATTACTTTAAAAATACACAAGTCAGATCCTGTTATTCCTAGTTCAAAAACCTCCAGTGATTCCTCCAATTCATTTGGGGGAAAAGATCATTTATTTATTTATTTAATCAAACTCACAAGGTCCTGCATACGCCGGCTTCTGGGTGCCTCTCTGATTTCATCTGCCAAGTCCCCTTAATCCTTATTCAGATCTAGCCTTATGTCTCTCAACGTCTTCAACATCCAACCACAAGCTGACCTCAGGACCTTTACATCTGCTCCTTTAGCTCTTCTCTAGACGTTTATAGCTTGTTCCTCCATAGCATTCAAATCTATGCTGATATCTAAAGGTCTGTCTCCATTGGGCTAGTTTATATTTTTCATACCACGTATCACCGGCTGGCAACTTATTCCATGTTTACTTTAATATTTTTTGTCTTTCCCATGAGAAAACGTGGTCCACAAAGGCTAAAACCATGTTACTCATCTTTGCATCCCAGCTTGTCACTGGTATTTAATGAACATTTGTTGAAGGAATAGATGAAGGAGTGAAATGACTTAAGAGCCTTTTATCATAATATATATGCTTCTCAGGTGGTGCAGTGGTAAAGAATCCACCTGCCAATGCAGTGGGTTAGATTCCTGGGTCGGGAAGATCCCCTGGAGTAGGAAATGGCAACCCACTCCACTGTTCTTGCTTGGAGAATCCCATGGATAGAGGAGCCTGGCGGGCTATAGTCCATGGGGTCACAAAGAGTCGGACACTGTTGCCAGCCAAAATCTTGGCCTTCTCCACCCACCAAATGAAAAATACAGAGACAGAGTTTGGAGCAAATAGAAAGGTAGTTTTTATTCTCAGCTGGTAAAGAGGGGAATACAGTAGGCTCATGCATTAAGAACTGTGCTCCCGCTCCATGAGGAGTCTAGGGGCTTATATATGGCAAGGGCTCACAGTCTGGAGTCAGTGATGAGGAACAGAAGGTGATAGGATCTTGACTTCTTCCTCTTTCATTGTTTCAAAGACAGTCATAAGCTGGCGTCTGTAATCTAGTAACTGGGTCTGGCAGTTCTGTGGCTCTGCAGCCTTCTTTCTGATACGTAACAACAAGGGGAAGGGGGTTGTAAGGGTAAATGGTGGTGGTGGTTTAGTCGCTCAGTCGTGTCCCACTCTTGCAACCCCATGGACAGTAGGCTGCCAGCCTCCTCTGTCCATGGGATTCTCCAGGCAAGAATACTGGAGTGGGTAGCCATTTCCTTCTCCAGGAGATCTTCCCAACCCAGGAACCGAACTCAGGTCTCCTGCATTGCAGGCAGATTCTATACCAACTGAGCTATGAGGGAAGCCCTCGGAACCCTCAGACACTAGATAGGGGATGTATTTAGCATAGAGTCAAAGGAAAATAGGTGTGAAGTATAGCTCTTGCAGAGTTAGAGGGCAGAGGAGCGAACTTAGTTACAGACATTCAGAGTTAGGAGCAGTTAAAGTGAAAGACTAGGAATGATCAGGCCTGCTCTCTGTTCTCTTTATCTTCTTTGTTCTCAGGAAAGGGAAACAGAAAAACTCTTTCCTTTTTTTACCTTTTCACTACAACAACATGACTGAGGGACTGAGCACACACGCACACCATCGTATATATAGGCTCATCTTTATTTACTTACTTAAGCTACTTATTCTTTTTTGAGTGTATTTTTAGCTGCACACACGCACATTATGTCTTCCTACTTTAGGGATTTCGCATTTCTCACAGTTGTAATTTTTACTTTAAATACTGAGATATTGGATTTCTGTACATATTTTAGCACCTTGGATCATGAACTCTGTTTCCCAGACATGTCTTCTGTGAGTGTTCCTGTGTTCTGGGGACCACAGAAGCATCCAGAAAGCTTGGTTTCCTAGTTGCCTCTGTTAAATTGTTACTAATTTTGCAGGTTCCTAACTGGTTTTATTTAATACAAAAATTTGGGTCTACATCTATCTGCAGTGCAGAATACCCTCTCTGAGGTCTGTGGTTGAATCCTTTGTGCCCCAGGGGTGCAGCTAGAGTTATTACTTCCTGGCTTCCTTCAGGCCAGAAAGTGAAGATTTTTTTCTAAGCATTTCTAACATTTCCCAGGCTCCTGGCTTTTTCAGCTGCTCCCCTGCCCCACCCCAGAGAGGTCTGAGGCCCCTCAGGTGTCCATCCTGCCCATTTTCCTTCACATGTCCTTTGGTCTCGCAGCCTGGCTTTCTTCCACGTGTTCCGTCTTTCCTCTGCAAACTGGAGTTAGCCCCTTTTTGATTTCCAAGCTTGGCTACATATTTGATTTCTTTAAAAACATCTATTTTGGGACGTCTCTGGTGGCCCAAAGGTTAAGATTTTGTGCTTCCACTGCAGGGAGTGCTTGCTTCATCCCTGGCTGGGGAACTAAGATCCTCCAACATGCAACACAGCATGGCCAAAATAAAATAGAGTAAAACAAAAAAATGACTTGTGCAACTCTGCTATATAGCCCAGGGAGCTTGGCTCGGTGCTCTGTGATCACCTAGAGGGGTGAGATGGTGGGTGGGAGTGGGAAGGAGGGAGGTTCCGGAGGGAGGGGATGTACGCATACTTATAGCTGATTCATATTGTTGTACAGCAGGAACTAACACGACATTGTAGACCAATTATCCACCAATTAAACACAAATTTAAAAAATTAAAAAACACTAAAATTAAAAAAAAATGAAAGGATGAGTAAGATGTACAGGTACTGATGCCCATGGTCTAATGTAAAATGGAAACAAGAAAAAAGCAGGCTATAGATATTGTGGGGTATGATACCATTTGCTAAAAATGGATAAATAAATAAAATACATATTTTATGTAATGTTTTACGTGTTTGAGGCAGAAGGTGACTTCCCATCGTAGTTCAGCACTAGACTAGACATATCTAAGGTTGTCTACACACACCTGGGGAGACATCACACGCTCAGAAGTTCACAGGGCTGGTAGTGGTGGTGATTGCCCCTGTGACGTATCACATGGGGTTGCAATGAGCCCCTAAAGAGGCAGTCTATATTCAATATCCTGTAATAAACTACCATGGAAAAGAAAAATAAATAAATGAATCAAAAGGCAATTAGTATCAGGAAGCACTTCCAAGTGTCTGAAAAGAGGTCATAGATGCTGGATTGACTTCCTGTGTTTGCTAGAACAAATGATCACACAACTGACCATTTAAAGCAACACAGAGCCGCTCTCTTACAATTAAAGTCCAGAAGTCAGGCATCAGTATCCCAGGGTGGAAATCAAGGTGTTGGCATGACCATACTCCCTTCCAAATCTGTAGGGGAAGATGCATTCCTGGCTCCTTCCAGCCTTTGATGGGGGTCAGTGTTCCTTGGCTTGTAGCTGCATCATGTCAATCTTTGAAGCTGAAATCTTCGAGTCTCTCTCTGCTCTGTCTTCACATGAACTTCTCTCCATACGTCAAATATTCTTCTACCTCTTTCTGGTAAGGATCCATGTTATGGCATTTAGTGTCCACTGGGTAATCCAGGATACTCTTCCCATCTGGAGATTTTGAACTGGAAAGACTCACCCTGTTTTGTTTTGTTTTCTGTTTCTATACAAGGATAGATTTATGGATTTCAAGACAAAGGTCTGGATAGTCAAAGTTACAGTTTTCCCAGTAGTCATGTATGGATGTGAGATTTGGACCGCAAAGAAGGCTGAGAGCTGGAGAATTGAGGCTTTCACTTATGGGGCTGGAGAAGACTCTTGAGAGTCCCTTGGACAGCAAAGAAAATCAACCCTGAATATTTATCGGAAGGACTAATGCGGAAACTGAAACTCCAGTACTTTGGCCACCTAATGTGAAGAGCTGACTCATTAGAAAAGACCCCGATGCTGGTAAAGATTGAGGGTGGAAGGAGAAGGGGAAAACAGAAGAAGGGATGGCTGGATGGCATCACCAACTCAATGGACGTGAATTTGAGCAAACTCAGGGAGATAGTGAAGGACAGGGAAGCCTGGCATGCTGCAGTCCATGGGGTTGCAAAGAGTTGGACATGACTTAGCAACAGAACAACAAATGGATTGCATGAATTGGAGGGTGGGTTCATGACTGACACACAGCGACAATCATGTGTTTGGTTTAGGGGACCACTTTTCCATCTACTACAGGTGGTGATGAAAACTATGAACAAGAAAATTGTCTCTTTTCTCCCAGCATACTAAAGGAACCATTTCAGAGGGAGAAGCAGAAACGATAGACAGCATGTTCACTAAGGCCAGGAGAACTGATTTGCAGAAAGGAAGTGGGAAATGAGATGAACCCAGTGCTAGGAATGTGCATCAGAGAGGAGATAGTTTTGAGCTGATTCTGTTCTTCTGGGAACCCTAGGGAGATGCTTGAGGACAAGGAAGATGGTAGAGCTGCCATAGATACCCCCTGGTCCTCCATGGCTCAGCTGATTTTTTAGGCAACAGGAGTTACTATATAATTCCAACAGTGCACTTGTCTATGAATGTGTGTGTGCTTAGTCACTCAGTCGTGTCTGACTCTTTGCAACCCTATGGACTGTAGCCTGACAGGCTCCTCTGTCCATGGGACTCTCCAGGGAAGAATACTCTAGTGGGTTGCCATGCCCTTTTCCAGGGGATCTTCCCAACCCAGGGATTGAACCCAGGTCTCCTGCTTTGCAGGTGGATTCTTTACTCTCTGAGCCACCAGGGAAGAATGGCTGATGGAATAAAACCATAAACGTGCTATGTCATACTCTCCCTCATCAAATTCCAAGAACATAGTGTGAAAATCTTGAGGGATGGGGTCAGATAGAGATCAATACATTCAGTTCACCAGGGTCGACTGAAGGGCAGTGAAAATCCCTCAAAATAAATTAAAGCATGTTCTACGGCAAAAGTATATTTTCAAAATTTGGGGAGGGGAAGAGGGGAAGACCCAGATATACAGGGGTCATTTCAAAAGAGGGGGGGATTGCACAAAGTTCAATAAACTAAGAAGCTCATCTGGGTCAGAAAAAAAGAAAATATTAGAGGTCACGCAAGTCAAGTTAGAGACTGAGTGCTATTTCTCTACAAAATTAAGCAGAACAGGAGTGTCCCTTGAAGGCAAAGTTCGGAGAAAAGACAGAAATTTTCCACATGTGCATCAAAGCTTCTTGAGATTCAACAGAAAGACTCGGTAAGTTTCTTTTCAGACTTGAGGATCCAAGTATTTGATCAGGGAAAGGGTGATAGAAAACCCCACACTCCCAATGCAACCTGATCTGGAAGTACATTCTACCTCTTATAGGTTCACAAGTCTAGCAGAGCTTCAGGATGGGGAACACAGGTATACCTGTGGCGGATTCATTTCGATATTTGGCAAAACTAACACAATATTGTAAAGTTTAAAAATAAAATTAAATTAAAAAAACACACACACAGATAAGCCCAGAATGAAAAAAAATGGAGATCATTATAGACCTCAATGTGAATATCTTCTGTGAATGAACCCCTTGCCTTTTTTGTGCTTCAGTCTCAGGAAAGACATTAAAAAAAAAATATATATATATATATATGTGTGTGTGTGTGTATAATTATTTCAGTTTTGATTGTTCTTCACTGTTGCTTGGACGTCCCTCTAGCTGTGGCAAGCAGGCTTCTCGTTGCAGTGGTTTCTGCTGTTGCAGAGCAGGGTCTCTAGAGCTTAGGCTCAGTAGTTGTGGCTCATGGGCTTGGTTGCTTGGTGACATGTGGTATCTTCCACCGACTAGGGATCAAACCCTTGTCTCCTGCATTAGCAGGCGGTTTCTTTCTCACCCAGCCACCAGGGAAGCCCTATTTTATTTTATTTCTTTTTTATTTTGAGAAATTGAGAAGAAAAGTGGATGCAGGGGAAACTTGGGGCAGCTTCAAAAGGGGAACCCCAAGGAGACATCTGGGCTATGAGCTGTGGTCAGCCTGAGGCAAGGGAGGGAAGCTCCCAGACATTTGTTTTCACTTCTGTGTGGAGAATATTGCCATTCATCATCTCTCGTTTACGTTTCCTCCCTGCCCCCGCGGGTGGTGGGGCTGCCTCACCTCACAGATGTAAGGGACACCATTAGGGTGACAGTGTTTGGAGCCAGAGGGGCAGGAAGCCCAGCCCTGGCTTCTCTGTCTTACTTCCAAGTCCGGAGCTTTCTGGTTCTGGGGCTTGGGATGTGGCCACGTGTTGCTTCCCTGCACCTGGGCTGCCTCAGGCCCAGGGGAGGGGTCCTCACACTCCCCTCCTGCTCCTGCTGCCGCTTCGGGTGGGCTGGGTCCCTCCCTTGTTGTCCCAGCACCAATGCCCCACGTTCCCCAGCCCCCAGGCATCCTGAGAGCAGGAACTGGGTCTTATTTAGGTGGCCTGCCAGGTGCCCAGCACCAGGCTCGCTACACATAAAAAACGGCCCAGAATCTGGTACCCAGTGAGGTCACAGTCCCGACAGGCCGTGGCCCTGGGAACACTCAGCAGTGTCCTCTGGGCTCCGGCACTGTGTCAGGCGCTCACACAAAATTTGTGTTTTTTAATCCTCAAAAGCGCTCTGTGCCAAGACTGTGACTCAATTCCACAGAGAAGGAAACCAAGGCTCAGAGAGGCAAACCGGCTTGTCTGAGGTGACCCAGCCATGGAGGGTGTTAGGGCCGGAGCCCTGCCTGTGGTGCTCCCCTCACCCCAGGCTGGAGGCCCGGAGATGACCACAGGGGTCTGGCAGCACCAACAGCATCTTTTGTATGGAGACACTTAAGGGAAAAGATGACCCGAGGGTTCTGCAGAAATCAGCCTGTTCCATGAGCAGGTACAGGGCTGTCTGACCAGCATGCTGGGAGTGGGGGCTAGGGGTGATCAGAGGAGCAGGAACCCTGAAGGAGGAGGGGGCCTGGGAACAGCAGACTTGCAGCCTGCAATGCAGTCTCTGCTCCCTGAGAAGTGGGTGAATCATCTGCCCAGCAGCTGCAGAGCAGACGTGTCGCCAGCGCCCCCCTGTGCACACAGGGAGAACTGGAACCGCTGCGGGGGTGGCCCTGCAGCCGCTGAACCCTGAGCATGGCGCATGCCTGGCTTCCAGGCCAAAAATTGGCAAATGCTCCTTCAGTCCCAGGAACAAATGACTAAGCGGGTCTCCAGGCCCAGCGGGAGCGAGGCCAGCCCTTCGGTCTCTCCTGTCGCAGTGGAGCCTCTGGCCCTGGGCCGATTTTGGGTCTCCGGGCTCCTCCCAGGTGTGCAGGGAAGGGATGAGCTGGGGCATCCTCCAGAGGAGAACAGGGCTTTACAGTGAGTTATACTGCCCAGCTCTCTGCAAGGGGGCAGGTCTTGGGGAGAGGGGAATGTGCGCTGGGCTGTCCGCCGGGTTGCCTTCTCCTTTCATTGGGCAGTTTTTTCTCTGGATTTCAGTTTCTCCTACTGCAAAGCGAGCATTGGATCATATTGGGGCTGACATAGGGTCAGGTGTTGTTTGCCTCCTCCTGGGTACTTTCTGGCCCTTCCCCATGGCCCCTCATTCCGTACCTCCCCTTGGAACCAGTCATAAGGAATGTGGAGGGTTTTAAAAAAAAGAAAAAAAAAAAACAACACGGGGGTAGAGAGTTTATTTACATCAGAAATCACAGGACAGGGTTACTGAGGTTCCTCTGGCTGCAGGCTCAGATTCCATGGGAGAAAATCCACTCCGGAGGTGAGAGGTGCTGTTCCTTTAATTTAATGGTCACGTATTTATTTAGCAACTATTATGTGCCAAGTGAAGCACTGTGCCCATTCCCCCTCTTCCTCCCTGCAGCCTAAGTAACAATCTAGAGAAGATATAGAGTTGCATCCTAGCGGCTATAATACAGAATTGTGTCTTTGCTCTGCTTACATCTCTGTAAATATGCCTTTGCATGAAATCTAGAAAAATGGTACAGATGAACCTATGTGCAGGGCAGGAATGGAGACACAGAAACAGAAGGGGAGAGTGGGATGAAGTGGGAGATTGGGATTGACATGTATGCACACCCTGGGTACAACTGAGAGCTAGCAGGAAGCTGCTCTGTAGCGCAGGGCGCTCAACTCAGTGCTCTGTGGTGACCTCGAGGGGTGGGATTGGGGGAGGGCTGGGACGGAGGGCCACGAGGGATGGGATATGTGTATACATGTAGCTGACTCACTTCTTTGTACAGCAGAAACTAGCACAACATTGCAAAGCAATTATAGTCCAATAAAAACAATTTAATTGCCTTTGTATGATGAAAAGAATTGGAGAGAACTAGAAACTTAAGGTGGCTCAGTGGTAAAGAATCCGCCTGCCAGTACAGGAGACCTGGGTTCCATCCCTCGGTCGGGAAGATCCCCTGGAGGAGGAAATGGCAACCCACTTCAGTATTCTTGCCTGGAGACTCCCATGGACAGAGGAGCCTGGCGAGCTACAGTCCACAGGATCACAGAGTCAGGCACGACTGAGCACACACACACACACACACACACACACGCACACACACACTGAAACTTAAGGTGTGAAACAAGAGTTGATTTGATGGTGTGTCAAAAGATGGGAATGGGCAGCTTTTGCTGTTACAATGTTGCCCATGAAACTCACACACAGAGTATCCCAAGGGTGTGTTGACACAGACTCAGGGAGCCTCCATGCTGGGGCCCCAGAGGCCCTCTGGCGACAGCAGCTAGAAAGTCCTGGCACAGATGTCATGTCAACATCAGCATTAAAGCAGGATGTTCACACACCCAGGGAAGCAACTACAGAATAAAAAAAAAAAAATTATTAGATTCATTCATTCCATCAGTCAGTCAGTCATTCATGGCTGAAGATACACAGATAATTAATACACACTTCGTGCCCCGCAGGAAAACACAAGGAGAACAAACGGAAAAGAGTCAAGAAATGTTCTTTATCAGGTGAACACAAGCCCGAGAGAAGTGTTTTCTTAATTAGCAATTAATGATACATTCCCATCTTCACAGCTCACTGTTTATAAGCAATCTGTCAGATATGAGTACTTTATTGTTATTATTGACATTATTATTTACCTTGACATTATTATTTATGGAGCTTTCTGGGAGAAACGGCAGGGAGGAAAGAGAGACAGGAGGAGTATATTTTAAATGGACTAGGAGAGTCTATCAGTTGGAAAACAAAACTCTTGAAGTTTTTGAAAACTTGAAAAGAATCTTTAACATACCAATTAACCCTGAACTCACCCAGGACATCTACAGCTGCCCCCAGTCCCTCCAAGCCCCAGAGCCCCTGAATAAGGGTGGAGAGTGCTCTTTGACTGACCTCTTTCTCCAGGACCGCAGGGACTGCATGCTGGTCCCCTCTGTACCCTGGGGTGCAGCAACCAGTTGCACAGAGGGGTGGCTGGGGATCACAGCTGAGTGGGCAATGCCCCCTCTCTACCTCTGGTTAACCCAGCGGGCAGCCTGGGAGGAGGCAGACTGCAACCCTTCTGTGCATTACTGACCCCTGACATTGCAGGGAAGTTCAGGGCAGGAGTGGACTCCACTGATCAGAGGAGGGTCTGCTGACCCTTGCCGAGGGGGTCGGCTCCTTGCTGGCCAGCATCCTCTGCTTTACGGACAGGGCGGGCAGGACGGATCTTCCAGAGCTGGGCAGAGCTTAGCTGAGCTCTTGAATTCCTGGCTTGCTCCATGCTTGTCTTCCTCCTGGCTGATGAATGAATTGGATTATCGAAAAACAAACAAAAAAAATGGACACAACCTCAACCTTTACTCCATGACCATCATTACCACCAAAATGTTCCCCCTCCAAAGCACTGTAGGCTTATGCACATATGAATAAAACAACCCCCTTTGCCCTCTCCTCTCCTCCCAACCCCCACACTTCATGTAACATTAGGCCTCCAAGAAAAAAGGATGTTGCCTAAGAAACATTACGGAAAGCCTGTGGATTTTTGTTTACGCGGACCTTTCAAATCAAGTTGTCATCTTTGATATTCTTATCCCAAGCGCCATCCAAAAGCAAAATTCCTGTAACCAAAGCCCATGAGGAAATTTAGTACAGAAGAATTTCACAGGGATCAGACTTTTCTCCCTTTCAAGAAGGTACTGAAGCTAAAATACAACAAACAATACAACAGCCTCTGCAGGAGACAGTGTATCAGAGAAGCCCTTGCTTGTTTCTATACATTTCATTTTTAAAAATTTCTTTATTTTAAACTGGAGGCTAATTCCTTTACAATATTGTGTTGTGTTGGTTTCTGCCATACATCAACATGAATCAGCCATAGGTATACACACACATGTCCCCTCCCTCCTAGTTCATTTTTTGATCAACTTATCTGCCCATGAAAACTGAGCCCAGGGGAATGGATGGAAGTCCCAGTCTGGGGCTGCAAAGGGTTAACGCTTTGTTCTTCTTGTGTGGAGCTCTGAAGATGTGAGAAGAGCCCTGGTCAATAGACAGATATATTGACTTGTTATTATTTAAAGTTGTTTAACCAGGTAGAGATAAACGAAAGCTTTCAGCAGCTGAACTATCACACAAATCACAATTAAGGTGGCATATGTGTTTGGGAGACGTAAAATCAATTGCCGCGAAGATAATGTTTTAGTCTCTATTTGAACTTGAAAACAGAAGTAAATTTTCAGCAGCAACAGCTGGGCTTGTTCCATCCAGGAGGCTCTCTATTAACTGTACAAGAAGGGCCTTTATTACTTCTTCTAATGGTTTTCCTCTATGGTTTTGTCTTCATCAAAAAAGCCAAACTGATTGCGGTGGTGCTGTTTACTGATGCGCCGGTCGGGGCAGGGGGTGGTGGCTGTGTGTTCCCAGCCCCCAGGTGGATCTCTCTCTCCTCGTGGTGCCTCTTGCTGTTGGGAGGCCAGGATGATGGAGCCCTGGGGGCTGCTGGGCGGACCCGGTCAGGAGTTTGGGGGGCTGGTCTCAGCCTGTGCAGGAAACGGAGGCATCTTTTGATCTAAAGTAACCCCTGGGGTTGGATCACCCCAGAGGGATGCGACCTCTGAGTCCCACCATTAACATGTTAATCATGTAAGTGTGTGTGTGTGTGTGTGTGGTCATGTTAATTCTATCTACTCCCTGGAGTATAGGGACCATATTTAATTTCACTGGATCCTTTATTGGACTTAGTGTGTTTCTGGCACATCATATGTGATTACAAAGTGGGTAATGGATGTGGGGAGCCCACAGGTGCAAAGGCCTGGATCTAATCCACTCCCAGTCACATTACCCTTCTCAGCCTTCCTCACACTCAGTCATGGGCATGGAGGCTGGTTACCTTTTCACTCCTCTTGCATTTGCCCAGTGAACTAGGACAGGAAGCTGCCAGGTAAGCTAGTGCAAGCAAGGGTGGGCACAGGTCCCCCTTTGGGGGTCACAAGGCTTGCCTATGAGTAAAAGGAATATACAAATGAGGAAGATTGGCCTCCACCAGGAAGCCAGTAGGGGAAAAAGATACCTTGGTTCTAGAATGAGAACAGAGCTGGTCAGGATAGGAAGAGGGTCAGTGAGGGACCAGAGGCCAGGAGCCCAGCCCCATTTTCATCTCGTCTGGGTGCTACCAGCTGGGAGAACTGGGGCTCACCACAGGCTCTGGGTTGTAGGGGCTTTGTCTGAAAAATGTGAGTGGTGAGATCCAGGCTTAAAACATGAATGTTTGTAAAAATGCAAGATTAGTATTCCTGCCAAAGGGAAACAGACAGACAAGCAAACAAAACAAAACAAGCAAAAAGAAGAAAGGTGAAAAGAGACGACTTGTTCTGTTCAGACCCGTTCTCGTTTAGACAACGAAGTGAGTAGGTAAGTCCTATGACAAATCTCGCGTCTCGACGTCTTTTGCTTCTGGGTGATTCTTTCTAACCCCTGACCTCCTGCATCAATGCTGGGGACCAAAACGTGGACCTCACACCTGTTTTACCCTACTGGAATTGACTGCCCCCTTCCACTCTCCAGGGCATCTCTACACAGCCTCTGCTCAGGGCTGTGTAGATCAGGTTCCTCAACTCAAAAGCCAAGGAGTCACTTATGCACCAGTTACTGAGGTTTTCAATGCACCAGGCACTGTGGTAGGTGCTGCGGAAACAGAAGCTCTGTGACAGACAGAGGAGTCAACGGGGGAAGAGAGAAATTCTCACAGAGACAGAGGCACTTATATTTATAAGTCAGTGGTTCCTAATCGCCTGAATGGAGTCACATTTGGCTGAATAGTGTCTGTATTTCCATCATCCATAATCTGTTGTCCTAGGCAGTGATTTTTGGTGATCTCTCTCTTTTTCATTCAAACTAGAAAACAAAGGCAAGCCTTTCCCTCCTATTGCATGACCCTCTCCTGTGTACTGGGAGCCTGGAATTAAATACTTTCCTCCCTTCATTTCTATGCAGGATCAACAATTCCCTCTGTGTATTGCTTCTCAGAGGCTCTCAGACTTGTGCCTGGTTTAGGGTCAGGCACTCATGAGCCACCTCTCCCTGGGGCTTGCTCCCTGATGGCAAAATGGAAAGGGGCAACCCGCAGAGCACAGGCATCTTCTAGACCCAACCCTTGGAGCCAAGAGAGCGTCCTGGGACTTGGTGCCATTTTCTCTCAATATGTGTCACCCCACCTTCCCTTCTGGAAGCTCACAGGGAAGGTGGATGTCCACAGACTTAAGTGACTGCTCTCGGTTAGGTCAACAGAGCCCTGAGAACAGGGGGCCGTGGACCCTGAACCAGGAAGAGTGTGGGGTGAGGAGCCAGAGGGACCCAGGGTGGAGGTGGTTCCAACCCTGCTGACTTCTAGCCCCGTGGAGATCCCTAGCACCTACCTCTGGTCTCCAGGGGGATGGTGCATCGTGCTTGAGGTGGTTTGAATACTATATGAATTAGGCATGGGAGAGCTCCTAGCTCTGCTAGGTCCACGCGTGAGCTCAATAAACGTTAAGTGCTGTCTCCCTCGGGCCCTTGCTCTTCTCCCTCCATCCTGCCTGACTCCTCCCTGTACACACATTGCAGCCGTCATAACACAGTTGTGCAAGGCACACTGGGCCGGCCACAGTGTCTCTTTCTCCTGAGCGTGTCACCGTGATTGTGCATCTTCACCCTTGGGCACATCCCCGTCACGTCTTACTCTATTCCTCAGCAATTTTCAGCTTCTTAAGGTAAGAACTTTGAGAAAGAGAGGGGCAGGTTGAAGAGTGATGAAACTGCCCATGACCAGAGAGAGTGCAGGGAAGAGCTGGGCAGGGACAATGGAGCTTCTGCCTCTACAGTAAGGATTGACATCAAAGCGGGCACATTCAAACAGCAGACTGACTCTGATACCAGAGCACCGCTGCATGAAGTGGAAGACGGCAGATGGGAGCAGTCGCAGATAGGGTTGTCCAGGCAGAACTGAGATGGAGGCTCTGGCTTCATCAAGAGAAGAACCGGGGGCTTTGTATCTGAGGACCTCCAAGGAGTCCCTTTACTGTCCTAGCCGACTCCATCACTCAGCCAGTGCTTCCCTAATAAGCTGATTCCCCCTAGACCTTCACCGAGGAAGAGACAGAAACAGCAGTGATTTGGTCTTGTAACCAGAGCAACCGTCCTTGCAAGCTCGCCTTGCAGGGAATGAGGCCAAGAGTGAAAAAGAAAGCAGGCTCCATGGGTAGCGCCCAGCTTGACTTCCTCCTCAGCCAACCCAGAAAGCATCTCCCACCCTGTGGGGCCCAGGCATCAGGGAAGCCAGGGAACTCCTCTGTGCTTTTGAAGTCAGTTTGCTCATCTGACTAGGACCACATGGAAGCAGAGGAGAAAGGGGGGAGAAAGTGGCATCATTTAGCACTCAGGGGCTGGATGCTTTGCCTGGCACTCTTCGTGTTTTACTTCCTGTGACCCTAAGGACAGCTCTGAGAATATGATATTTAAGTAGAGCCATTCTTCCTGTTCTGTGGGGTAGGGGATGGTCCCCCCCACATGTTGGGACCATCATGTGGGGTAGCTGGGGGTGGTGGTTGGAGAAGGGACAAGACAGAGCTGAGGGCGAAGGAAAGAGACTCACTGCAAAGCCACCTCCCTGTTCAGAGCATCCAAGCTGGTAGCTTGCCTGTTCTTCCCATGGTGTCTGCCCTCGTCCACCTCACAGCAGTGCCGTGACAATTATAGACACGACTTTGTAGACAAGGAAACTGAGGCTGTAAGAGATGTTGCTGTCAGCTCACAGGCACACAACTCATCTATGGCAGAATCCAGATTTCAAAGCTTTCCCTGGTGTGCAGCTTCCACCCCCTCGCCTCTGAGCAGCACACACGGGCTGGCCCAGACTTACATGGCTAAGTGCTTACATGCACCAATAGGGCCACCTAGACAACTCACGGTGCAGAGGTGCAGTGGACACGATGCCTCCTGCTGAGATGCAGCCTTCCTGGCGTGTCTCTCTGGGATCACCGGGGCGGTGGGGGGGAATGAACAGAGCAAGAAGAGTCATTCAGGTGGAATGTACGCCTCTTAAAGTTGCTCTGATGAGGTCTGGAAGCTTACAAACCTTTCTGAAATTTGCTCATGAGCAAATGAGCATCAAACAATGTGATAAACAGACAGAGGACTTGCCTGACTCTAACATTGAACAGCGTGGGAAATAGACAGGACTTGCCTGACTGTAATGCAGATAACAGATGAATCTTGGTGTTTGGTCATCCCTCCCACCCCGTCACCTGCTGAACTGAGGTTGGGCCTCTTGCACTAGACATGAAAAGTGCCAGATCCTATCTAGGTGGGGGGTAGCTGTGCCAGTTTGCCTTCTTCCTGCTTAACTCATCTGGTACTTCCTGACTCTCCTCTTCCATCACAGCAAGCGATGAAGGCAACACCTTTGTCAAACAAAATCAAGATGCAGAGCAAGTGGAGGATGCTGAATGAATCGCAGATGATCCAAGGAGCTAGAGTTCTTATGGAATGAAAGTGGGAAGCAGAGAAGGAAATCAGGGTCCCTTGTAGATGATGATGATATAATTAGATGACTCAGGAAGACGCTGATGGTGCTTAAACCTCTCCACCTGGAAGTTCTAAGGATTTTTGAAAATGAATACATCAAAAATTGCATAAGACCTCATCATCCTCCTGTTTTGAGGATCTTAGAATTGTACCATCTCCTACCCAGTTGGCTGACTTAGAGACCTGGAATATTCCTCAAATTTCACATTCTCCATCACCCCAGGCATCTAGTCCTTCTTGTTTGATTTCTCTTGTAAAACTCACCCCTGACTTGCTTAGTGTTCCTTATCATTCCTCACCTGAATGCTTTTAACCCTAACATGTTACTTTTTTGCCCATTAATCTGCTTTCCTGACATGGTGATCTTTCTAAATTGCAAATATGGTTTAGCTACCCTACTGATTAAATCCTTCTACACTTCCCCTCTTTTAGGACAAGTCCAAGCATCTCAGCACTTCTGGAGATTTAAGGACCTGTCCCTGCTTGCCCCTTCCACCCCGTCTCCTGCCATGCTGCCCCTGCCCTCACCCTTCTTGGGATAATCTGCACTTCTAAGTTCCTGACCGTGCTATGCTTCTCACATCTGTATAGGCTCCTCAAGGAGGAACTTCTCCCATTACTTAGCTGTTTGCCTCCCTTTCCCCAGCTCAGCCCTCCTGCCTCTATAAGACCCAGCTCAGGCCTCTCTGCTGCAAGTGAGCCCTGAGCCCTGCGATCTGGCTGCCTGCCCTTGCCCTGGGCTCCTGTGGCCTTGACACTACCTGTTGTCTCATGATGTAGTTCTACATCCTCGGGACTGGGGTTTCCTGTACAGTCGCTCTGTCCCTCATGCTTGTGCCCTCATTATTTGTCACATATCAGCTGCTGACACAAGCTTATTAGACTGAAATGCACTTCCACCCTCTCTACTTTTTCAACCTTCCTGGAGGTTCTACAAAAATTCTTCCCACTTTCCAAGCTTGTGTCCTTGAATTATCCAATACTCAGAGATGCCTTCCTTCCTTTTAAGCTTCAATAAATAAATAATTCATAAAATACTTTTTTCCCAGTTTTTTGAAAGAAATATACAGAGTTGAGATTCTATATTAGGCAGCAACTTTTTTGACACCAGGGACCAGTTTTGGGGAAGATTTTTTTCCACAGACAGTGGGGTTGGGGGCTTGTTCCAGAATGATCCAAGCCCGGTACATTTATTGTGCTTAGTATCTCTATTATTATCACATCAGCACCACCTCGGATCATCAGGCATTAGATCCCAGAGGTTGGGGTCCCCTAAATAGAGGATCAGGTACATGAGGACAGTGAGGGAAAGCGGAGGGAAGGAGAGGAAAAAACAACTCATGTTTATTTTGCAACTAATAAATAACAGGTACCGTGTTACATATATTTTCTTATTCACACCTAATAATTCTCACAGTCTGTCTTCTGAGGCAGGAATTATTACCACTGTATTAATGAAGATGAGACTAAACGGGTATCACTTGATGTCTCTGAAGAGAAAGGACTTGGAGAACTTACATAGAAGGAAATATGTCTCGTAGGACATGAAAAGTGACAGAAACCTGGTGAACGTGTTAGTCGCTCAGTCGTGTCTGACTCTGTGATTCCACGGACTGTAGCCCACCAGGCTCCTCTGTCCATGGGATCCTCCAGGCAAGAATACTGGAGTGGGTTGCCATTTACTCCTCCAGGGCTTCTTCCTGACCCAGAGATTGAACCTGGCTCTCCCGCATTGCAGGCAGATTTTTTTTCCCAACTGAGCCACTAGGGAAGCGCCTTATAGGTCATAACAAATAGAAGACGGGTAAGAACTGTAAATATTCTTATTTTGAAATAAGATATGCTGTTAAACATGTAAATGCAAGTGAGCCATGTCTTCACCCTAAATCCTATAGTTTTAGGAAGAGCTTATCTAGAGAAACTCAGTTTTTAGAGGAAACCATCCAGAAAGACGAAACTTTCTGCTGCTCACCCTTTGCCTCTTAGTTTTGCCCTGCTCCTCCATCTCTGCTTCCTCTTCCCCTCATCAGAAAGGTTAATGGAGATTTGACATCCTATGAAAGATGCTCCAGAACCCCTCTCTCCCCAAAATCGTTATATTCCAACCAGATTTGATGTTCACTAGATGGTATATGACTGGAGAAGGGAATGGCAAACCACTTCAGTATTCTTGCCTTGAGAACCCCATGAACAGTATGAAAAGGCAAAAAGATAGGACACTGAAAATTGAACTCCCCAGGTCGGTAGGTGCCCAATATGCCATTGGAGATTAGCGGAGAAATAACTCCAGAAAGAATAAAGAGAAGGAGCCAAAGCAAAAACAACACCCAGTTGTGGATGTGACTGGTGATGAAAGTAAAGTCTGATGCTGTAAAGAGCAATATTGCATAGGAACCTGGAATGTTAGGTCCATGAATCAAGGCAAATTGGAAGTGGTCAAACAGGAGATGGCAAAAGTGAGCATCGACATTTTAGGAATCAAAAAACTAAAGTGGACTGGAATGGGTGAATTTAACTCAGATGACCATTATATCTACTACTGTGGGCAAGAATCCCTTAGAAGAAATGGAGTAGCCAACAGAGTCAACAAAAGAGTCCGAAATACAGTACTTGGATACAATCTCAAAAACGACAGAATGATCTCTGTTCATTTCCAAGGCAAACCATTCAATATCACAGGAATCCAAGTCTATGCCCCAACCAGTAAGGCTGAAGAAGCTGAAGTTGAATGGTTCTATGAAGACTTACAAGACCTTTTAGAACTAATACCCAAAAAAGATGTCCTTTTCATTATTGGGGACTGAAATGCAAAAGTAGGAAGTCAAGAAATACCTGGAGTAACAGGCAAATTTGGCCTTGGAGTACAGAGTGAAACAGGTCACAGGCTAATAGAACTTTGCCAAGAGAATTCACTGATCATAGCAAACACCCTCTTCCAACAATGTGAAAAGAAGACTCTACACAAGGATGTCACCAGATGGTCAACACCGAAATCAGATTGATTATATTTTTTGCAGCCAAAGATGGAGAAGCTCTATACAGTCAGCAAAAACAAGACCAGGAGCTGACTGTGGCTCAGATCATGAACTCCTTATTGCCAAATTCAGACTTAAATTGAAGAAAGTAGGGAAAACCACTAGACCATTCAGGTAAGATCTAAATCAAATCCCTTACAATTATACAATGGAAGTGACATAGATTCAAGGGATTAGATCTGATAGACAGAGTGCCTGAAGAACTATGGATGGAGGTTTGTAACATTGTACAGGAGGCAGTGATCAAGACCATCCCCAAGAAAAAGAAATGCAAAAAGGCAAAATGGCTGTCTGAGGAGGCCTTACAAATAGCTGTGGAAAGATGAGAAGCAAAAGGCAAAGGAGAAAAGGAAAGATATACCCATTTGAATGCATAGTTCCAAAGAATAGCAAGGACAGATAAGAAAGCCTTCCTCAGTGATCAATGCAAAGAAATAGAGGAAAACAATAGAATGGGAAAGACTACAGATCTCTTCAAGAAAAGGAGAGATACCAAGGGAACATTTCATGCAAAGATGGGCTCAATAAAGCACAGAAATGATATGGGCCTAACAGAAGCAGAAGATATTAAAAAGAGGTGGCAAGAATACACTGCTGCTGCTGCTATGTCGCTTCAGTCGTGTCCGACTCTGTCCTACCCCATAGACAGCAGCCCACCAGGCTGCCCCATCCCTGGGATTCTCCAGGCAAGAACACTGGAGTGGGTTGCCATTTCCTTCTGCAATGCATAAAAGTGAAAAGTGAAAGTGAAGTCACTCTGTTGTGTCTGACTCTTCGTGACCCCATGGACTGCAGCCCACCAGGCTCCTCCGTCCATGGGATTTTCCAGGCAAGAGTACTGGAGTGGGGTGCCATTGAGATGGTTGGATGGCAACATCAACTCAATGGACGTGAGTCTGAGTAAACTCCAAGAGTTGGTGATAGACAGGGAAGCCTGGGGTGCTGCAGTCCATGGAGTTGCAGAGTCGGACATGACTCAGCAACTGAACTGAACTGAACTGAGATGGTATGTGTACTTCTCCAGGAGATCTGAGTCAGCTTTATCCCAAAGTACATACTGTGGTCCTTTGGACACTGACGGTTTTACTGCCTTTCATAGTCTCATTTGTCAGATAGTGTTCATTCACTCTGCCAGTCAATACTTGAACACTGACTGTGCCGTGGTCCTGGTGGCCCATCTGTGTCATGATACATCTGTTCACTACATCCTCTGCCTCAATCTGCTGTATGCATCCCTGGGGTGGGGGCAGGGGAAGAAGCCTCCTAATCATCTCCCAATATTCACTCCCTCTGCTGCCACCTTCTCATAGCTCCATCCTAAGTGTTGTAACTTGACCATGTATTTCTTCTCTGTATGCAGCCATTTTCACATCTTAGATATGAGCTCCTCACGGGAGTTCATCTCCAAATTGAGTGCATGGATGAATAAATGAATACATGGGGAAAAAATCACTTAAGGGAAAAAAAAAAAGGTTTCCTAATGGACAGGGGAACATGTTAAAGGAAGGTAGCATCATTTGTAGCCTGAGGGTGCTGGCTTTCAAAACTGATGATAGGATTTGATGCCAATCAGTCCAACACCCTAGTCTTCACCAAAGTAGGTGACTTATTCAACAGAAAAGCAAACCAAAGAGAAGGAACAGTTGTCGGTTGAGGTCTCTCCTATTTCCTTTGTCATTTCTTATCTTCATGGCTTGATTACCTTCATAGTGTCAGAAAGTTAAATATAGACATCTGTTCCTCTGGGTGTTTCCACTGAAGCCCCAGTTCTCCACCCTCTGCTGACTGTCATACATCCAGATGGAAGGAAATATGATGCCCTTAATAAATATCCAAAAGCAAGGGTCCTTGCCCTCAGGAATCTAAAGTCTGATAATCTGAGGTGGAGCTGATGTAGTAATACAAGAAATAAAGTGCAAACTAAATCAAATACACTTGAATCATCCTGAAACCATCATCAATCACCCCCACCCTAACCCTAATCCCTGGAAAAACTGTCTTCTATGAAATGGGCCCCTGGTGCCAAAAAGTTTGGAGTCTGCTGTTCTAAAGCACTTCTTTATGTGTTTATGCTTTTAATAGGGTGCATTGTGGGAGAAGATAATAAAAAATGCATCCTATTGTTTAGCTGCTATGTTTAAGAATAAGCAGATAAAGCATCCTGCTCAGAATGGAAAGATAACAGCAAAGATTGCCATTACCTGGAAGTGGGTTGGTAAATAGGAATATCTGCCAAAGGCTAGTTGGAGGATGCTTACTGGCTAGATTGACAAGTGAAGAATGGCTGGACTGTTTAAATAAATAGATGGGGGACAGTCATATTAGGGAGGTGCATGACTGAATAGAGGGAATAAGGGTTAGATAAATGGAGAAGTAATGTGTGAATGAATAGGTGAGTGGTTAGCTGATGGAGAAATAAATTGGTACGTCAATGATTGATGGCGCTGAGTGGCCGGATGAAGTGAAAGACCGATAAATGTCTGTGCCAGCAGGCGAGCAGATGGATGGGTAAATGTTGTAGGATGAGCAGGAGCAGGAGGGGGTCAGACATGGGTGGGAAGATGGTGATTAAAAGGAAGAAGCAAAAGGAGAGGGTGAGCGGGAGCACTCAAGGCATTAAGACGTCAGAACTGGAAATCTGTTTCTTCGACAAGTCATGATTTTACAATGAGTCTGAGAAAATTGGAAACTCTCCATCACTTGGTGCCCACCATGTCCTTGGTGGTTTAATTTACAAAGAACATGATCTAGTCCATCAAGTTATCTGTGTTCCATCCCCTGTGGGGAACAAAGAGTCTTGAAAGCCAGGGATTAGCTCTTGTCTGTCCAGGAAGCCATGAGAAACAAGCCTCATCATTCCAGCTTCCAGACTTGACCAGGCTTGGCAGAGATTCTGTAAAATCAAAAGAAGAATCTTCCGCCACTTCCTGCTGCATGATCACATCCTTACTGACCACTGACCTGCACTTTATTAGGGGTCAATCTTGAGGAATCCAACGGTTGAAAGAGACACAAAAATTTTGCAGGCAACTTTGATAGAACACACTGAGGGGGGTAAATTTACTGATGGTGCGGCTGGGAAATAAAGACATATAAAGCAAGATGTATACAGCAAAATATCAAGTCCAAGATCACACATTTGGTCAACAGCAGAGCTTGGAAGGGTTTGTTGATACAGAAATGGCAGGTGGGAAGCTAAGTTGCAAGAAAGAGGTTAATACCCATTCCTTTGGAAGAGCAGATGGATATGTGACAAGATAGGGGGAGATTTATTGAAAGAGAAAGATGTTTTAGAAAAGACAGTTGGAGGAACGGACTTGCTCTCCAGGTCTCTTCCTCATCCATTACCCTGTGGATGCTACAGTAAACCAACAGTATCTCCAAGGTACTTTTAAGAATAAATGTGTTTTGAAGGAAATCCAAAAAAGAGTATATATATGTATACGTATAGCTGATTCTCTTTGCTGTACAGCAGAAGCTAATACAACACTGTAAAGCAACTATACTCCAATAAAAATTAATTAAAAAAAAAGAGTAAGTGCACTCCACAGTCACCATATTTCCTCATACTTACTCTTGCAGGAACTGTTAGGGAGTACTCAAACCGAATCATACCTGGTCATTCATTTTCTGAAACTTCTCTTCCGATTTCATTGTAGCCTAAGCCAATAAATTAGACTTCGACGCTGCAGCTGCATTTTATATTGTTTGCATTTTGTATGATTTGTAAATGGCATAGATATGACACACAATTGTAACATGAAATTGCTTATCATCATATTCTGTGTGCATGTGGGTGTATATATGCATGAAAGAGAGGGAAAGAGAGAGAGAGAGGGCACTCAGTTTTCTGATTGCATCTCCTTCCCAAAGCCTAACACACACACACACACACACACACACACACACACACACACACACAAACACGGGAAAAGCATATCCTGCTTAGATTTTCCCCATTCCTAGATACTCAATGTGGTGTCCTAATAAACAGCCCCCCAAAAGTTACAAATTACTTTGAACTTTATTGATACACTGCACAATCACAACCATCTCGTGTTCATCCTGAATTAGAAAAGGTTACAACTACAATGTAACATGCACAAAATTCAGGTAGTATTTTCACCCTTAATACAATTATTGACAGAAATCAAGTCTTCATTGATTTTTGAAGGAAAAAATTAAGAAAGAAAATAGAAGGGGAGGGGAAAAAAAAACCTCTAGAAGGCTGACAAAGTTATATTCTTGTATCATGTGATAAAATTTTAAAGCATTTGAACACAGATCTGTTTTCAGGATAATTGTGAAAACGGGCACACCCCTTGTCTGACACAGCTAGGGCGGCACCATTGATAATTCATAAGTTTTTTTTAATCTAGAGGACTCTGAACTTGACAGATACATTTTCATACACCCACACGTTCCTCACAATTGCACTTTACATGTCACAAAAGATTCTGAATGATTAAAAATGCTCCCTTTAACTAACAGAAAGGCAGCTAGGATTACTTATCATTGCTATGATTGATATCATTTTAAATTGGCCAATAGTGTAGAATGTGGCCCCCCCCAAAAAAGAGTAGAGGGTTCATCATCTTTCTTTCCGCACTCAGCATCATGGAACAACAAAAACAACCCTGTGCTTTAAAAGGACACCGTGGAAAGAAACAAAATGGAATGTCTTTTAAAACACGGGAAATTAGACTTCACTGGCTACTTGCAGGCTGAAGACAATTGTGTCTAATTGAGTCCACTCCACAGCTCTGTGGACCGCCGGTGTTCTGCACCTGAAGGCTAAATTGCTTGGTTCAGCTCTATCTTCTCGCTGCGTCTTTTAATTGCATATCTATCTCTTCCTTCTTTCATTTACTTCTCTTCTCTCAAGAAATGAGGGAAATGAGACCAGCATTTTTATTTGTTGGGTGTTAGTGATCATTAGGAGTTCTCATCACATGGTGTCTTTCTGAGAACGTTGCCTTCATAGCTACACACCTGTGAAGTTTTCCTGAAATTGCTCCAACTTACTCGTCTTAAAATAAAAAGACAGGGAAGCTTGGGCGAGTAGGAGGTCAGGCAATCGGGTGTAAGTTTCTAGGAATAGGGCTCATGCAAAACGAATGTGAATGATCCTCATTTTTGGAGAAAAAGAGAAAAAAATGAATATTGCCAATGGGAAACATTCTATATCACTTCCTCTACTTCCTCTAATTCCAAAGATATTAAAAATTTTTTTCAATTGTTTGGGGTTTTTTGGTGGGGGGAAGGAGGGCTGGTTCCAGGTATCACAAAGCCAGTTTTTCTCTGGTGAGGACTCAGGGTCAAATTGGGAAAGGTGACATGGCCCCATCCCTCACCCCACTCCTCCATCCTGCTGATGACATCCATACCCTAACAGGGAGGAGAAACCTTCCCTTGGCACTGGAGGTACACAGCAGTCTCCAGCCACTCCTGATGCTATGCGGTTGACGAGCTCACCTGGAGATGACTGCCCACCTCAAGGTTCTCTACTCTTCTCCCGAGCATTTTCCCAGCAGAATTAGAGCTTGATGACTCCTCCACGTAGACAGCAAGTTGCTGGATTGATTCAGGAACAGATCCTTGAACTCAACCTCGCTCTGGACTTTCCCCAAGTCCCACAGTGTACCTCCCACCCAGGTTTTGAGAACGAACAGTGCAACCTATGAAATGCATTTCTACCTTGAGGCATGGGTTTCAGAGGAAAGAGCTCCGGTCCTCTTTCTGATACAAAACCTCACCTTTCCTTCTGTTCAGTTGAACACAACTAAGCATAATTTCTCTGCATAAAACAGGAGCATGTTTTAACCACCACTTGCGTGGATGGCCTCCTTCCCGCAGATGAAACAAACAAACAAAAAAACTAAACGCACTTGCTTCAACTTGCAGAAGACTGTATCAGGCACTTGACATGAAACTACTGAAAAAAACAGCTTGGCCAGGACCTCAACGCTAGCACTGCACTGGCTTCCCTTTGGTGGAAATACATATTTTGGAGAGAGGCAGGGTTTCAGAGTGCCTATTATACATTGTCAAGTTCCTCTCACCTGATTTCTTGATAAGCCTTATGGGTTTCCTTCTCACGTGCAGAACCCGCGAAAAGCTGCAGGTTCTCAAAGACTCGATAGTTATTTTTTTCCTCCTCTACCCCAAGCCCTACCCCACCATTGGCACCTTGAAAAAGAATCTCTCTCCAGCAGGCCTGATCCATCTGTCCTCCATATGTAAAGAGGACATGGACGTTGTCTTTAGGGCATTTGCTACTCCATATGCTCCGAGGAGGTGGGTAACAGCTCCCATCCTGTGGAGCCATCCCCACCAAAGGAACCTAGACAACACAGAATCTGGACTGTGTATGTTGTGCAGAAGGGTTTTCTGTCCCACTGCCCCGTTTCCTTGGGTCTTGCTTGTTTTATTGTCTTTAGCCCAGACAGGTGGGGAGTGACATTAGCACCCTTTCCCTCTGGAACAGGGCTGGAGTCTGTAACTCCCAGACATGCTTCCTGGTATCTGCTGTAAGAGGCAACATGGAGTTCTGTAGTGGCTCTGAACCCAGGCTCTTTGCGTTTGGAAGGTTCAGGGATTCTCCTGGCTGAAGAAGGATGGATGCCTTCCTTTTGATCAAGTCTCGGAGGAAAGAACATGCCCAGCTCGTCCATTTCAAGCACCCTGTTCTCCAAGACCATCCGGTCCCCACAGCGTCCACACTTCTACTCCTAAGGAGCAAGCGTGTTATAAGCAGAACACTCGATGTGACACGTTACACGCTCATTCGGTGTCTGACACCAGCCTGGCTGCAGGTGCTCAGCATGGTGACAGGTCTGAAACACTGATGTCCGACCTTTAATTCTGACTCTGCGCCTGCTCACGATTGTCCCTGGAACTTGGAATCCACATACTGCTTTTGGCACATCATTCATGTTCTGCAAATCTGGCTCCTGGCAGCTCCCTGGGAAATGCAGATGTCTGTTTACAGCTGGCAAGTGTAATATTAATTTCACTCACACCAGCTCTAACTCTATGAAAGTGCCGAGCTTTTCATATGCCAAGACAACCCACGCATGCACGTGCACACGTGCGTGTTTCTCCACTGTGTTCATCATGTTCATAACAGAGAAAAACAAAGAGGCCACATTTCAGAGGAAGAAGACCCATGAAGCATGGTGGGAAGGGAACTCTGGAGCTGATATTTCTCATGCTTTAGATCGTGGAGCTAAAGAGTGTTCCGTTGGGCCCGGGTCTTTGATCCAGTCATTGCTGGCTCTCCTCATTCTCAGCAGGTCATTTCCTGCAGCACAGGTCAAGGGCACAGCCCTGCAGGTTTCTGATGCCATTCTTCTGCATCCCAGTGACTCTCTGGCTGAGTCCTTCTTGTCCCGGGAGATAAAGCAGAAGGATAGGGTCAGCTCTTTTTTGTGTTCTGGAAAGATCTGCTCTGATCATGGAGAGCTGAGGGCATTATCCCCCAAAGTTCCTGGAGAAGCAGCCGGTATCCAAGGAAGATGCATGTTACTCTCTTCGTCTGTTTGCAGTGTTGTGTTAATCAAGAGCTTGGAAATTAAGTCAGTTTGCTCAAGTGCCCTCAGCTCAGAAGAGCTTCCAGAAACAAATACCAGAGTTGTCAACACACCCGCCGTGTAATTGGCTTCTATCGGCTCTTTACTGGATAGTTTTCAAACAGATGAAACCAAAACTGGAGCAGAAAGGGGACAACAGCAGAAGTCACCCCACTCAGATGGACGGCTGTCTTCACATCGAAGAGACGTAAGTGTGTTTTTCTCTTTCTGTTAAGGACAGTCTCATAGATTCCTGACATGCACTTTCTTGAAAGCCTGAGAGACGCATGAAGATTGGCACCTTGGTCCTTCAAGTGAGAAAGATAAAACACGATGCTCATCAAGGTTTTGCCAAGGCCGATCTGCTTCCCAAGAAGCTGTTTCTGGAAACACAGTCTCTTCTGGGAAGAGTGACTGACTGATCCTTCACTTGCTACTTTGGTCCATCTGTTACCAGCACCTACTTGGGATAGATGGGCGGGCACATTCCAGACAGCCCATGACATACTGCTTTTCTATGTTGTCAGCCCATGAGATCATTGGCTTTCACATGAGAAGCTGATGGTTAATTCTGAAGATGCCAATGTCTGCAGAAGGTAGGGGAGACATGAATCCAGGGGAACAGACACACTATGACTAGAGGTGAATACAGTGATGGAGTGACAGTGAGTAGTGGGGAACAAAATAGAAAAATGTGTTGGATAATTACATGGATGGATTGATATATAAAGGAAGTAGATTGCCAGAGAGGAAAATGGGTGGGGAGATAATTGGATGGAGTGATCAATCAGACGATTGAGTAGATGGGTAACGGTGTATTACTTTGATAGTGAGCTTGATAAACCCTAAATAATCAGCCACCTATGGATCATTTTTTAAGAACTGGATAGTATTTTTTCAGACAGAAATACTCTCCTCAAGATTCTTCCCCCCATTTTCGGTTACATGACTTCTCAACGTTCAGGTTTGTGTTGTATGCCTACCCCCAAACTTCGAATCCTTATAGCTGGTAGAGAAAGCAAATAGGGCAGAATGGCTAGGAAGGATGGCAATGTTTCATATATATGTAGAGAGAGAGAGAGAGACAGAGACAGAGACAGAGAGTCAGAGAGAGAGACAGGAAGAGAGAGAGAACTTCCCAGAAAGAAAGGATGTGAACCCTCATGTAATTAGATCATAATAAACATGGAGAGAGGGATCTGTACATTATAGTCAGGAAAATGGTCCACAGCTTAAAAGACACAGTAATAGGACACTTGGATATAATTCTTGCTGTGCACTACATTATAAGTCAAGTTGTGTCTTCAGGGTGTTTATCACGAGGCACGTTTTTTGCCCAAATGGAACTTATGGTTTGGTGTGGGAGGGAGGTTGGTTGGTGGTGACGATGCCGGGGGGAGCAGTGGGAAGGGAAGGGAAGGGTGGAGAATGGGTTCCAGTTTTGGACACACCACCTATGAGTGATTATCCTAAATGTGGTAGAACCCTGCCCACCCCTCCCCCAAACCCCACTCGTTCAAACTAGAAAGAAAAATCAAATCAACAAAGAAAAGAGTCCAAAAAAAAAAAAAAAATACTGAGAAGAAGAACAGAAACAGAAAGAAGCCCAAACTGTTTGGCCCTCCGCAGTGCAGGTAAAGTCTGTGATATGGAGAAGCAGGCGTTGCTCAGAAGACCTATGGTTTCTTATCAAAACTTGATGAAGAAGTGGGCAAAGAGGGTCCCTGATAGCCAGAGGCAAGCGAGCGCTCTAGAGGCCGAGTTTACACCATCAATGACGGCTCCAGGCCCTGTGTAGGGGAAAGAGAGACAGGCTTGTTAGCATCAGCACGCGCCCAGAGGGCAGCTTCCTCAGCCCCTCCAAGCAGTGCGCAGACATGCTTCTCCACCCGGCCCCTGACCCTTCCATGTGCCCATAAACAGAGAGACTCAAAGGGGCTCCTGTCTGGGACGCCTGGACCCTGCAACCTGCTCTCAGACACCGGGGTTAAAGCACCCACAAGGAGGTATAGGGAAGGCAGGGTTAGACCTGCCGGCTGACAGGCCAGGGCAGGCCCTTGGAGGTGGTGTGCAGGACAGACAGGGGTGGGAGGGGAAGCAGAGGAACGGGGAGAGGAGAGTCAGGATGGAGGGGAGAGGCGGGAGGAGGGAGAGGGAGAGGGAGAGGGAGGGAGGCTTTCGTGAGACCCAGGAGTCTAGGTGTTGCTGTGGCCGACTCTTCATCTGGTGTGACTGGGATGTTGTGGAGCAGCTGGGGAAGATGAATAACTACACCCCATCATTTTAAAGACTATGGTGGCATTTAAGCCAGCAGTCAACCCCGCATCACTATGGGGTACCGAGAGGACCCCGCCTTCTCAGACCTAGCAGCCACTGTCCTCTGCCTGGTGGGCTTTCCCTTGAGTGTCCTTCTTTCCTCTTCCCTCTCTCTGGGACTTTGTCACAGTCCCCCTGAATCCCTCATATTCCACATGAGATGAGAGCACGGACTGACAAATGCTGTTCCTTTCCCTTTATCTACATCCTCCTCCAGAAGACAGGCTGAGTGCACTGGGGTTGTCCTTGCCTATCCTGAGGACCCAGGGCGGAAGGATAAGTGTCCTGCCCTGCCTCCATACCCGTCCATCACCTTTGCTGGGCAGCATAAGAATCTAGGGTCATAAGCAAGAGCAGTGGCCAGTGAACAGAGAGATTCCAGGGTAAACAAAGCTACATCTTAATCAAAGGTTTAAAAGTCCTCAAGAGGCAACCTGCAGGGCCAGTGACAAAGGGCAGGAGCAGTGAGAAGACAGGCAGGGCATCACTGCCACCTTTAGTGGTAATGTGGCTCCTTGGAAATGAACTTCACTCCCAACAAAAGGGTTGGTGGAGTCGGGTCTCCTCTGACAGCACCCAGGTCCCACAGCTTCCTGGTCAGTGTCATGGCTTGGACCCAGGCCTCGTTGGGCCGACAGTTGATGCTGACCTTTAGCCAGGGGACATATGTGTCTCTCGCTTCAGCAACCAGCATCTACCTGTTCCCACCCCAGGGTTCTCAGCAGGATACCTTCTATTTCTCCAATGCATAACACAATTCTCTTATTTACTAAGAATTCATATTTACTTGAGAGCTTGAGAGTCCTGCTCAGGGTTTTATGTACTTTGGTTATAGAGTATTCACAGAACAGGACAGAGTCCACGCCTTAGCCCATTGCTGCGGTCCCCATAACGGCTTCATGAACGTTTATAAAGTGGCCTGACTCTGAGGTCCCCATTAATTGAGGTATATATCCTAAGGGATTGTACCGGCCTAGAGAATGCACTGAGTTGGAAAAGGCCCAGTTTGAAGCCCAAGGTAATTCTCTATATTGTCTTCTGCAAAATATGAGCGATTGAGATTTTCAAGGTAGTTTAAAAGGAAATGGATGATGCAGAACCATATGATTCTTTAAAGAATATTTAAAATATAAAGTCTATATATGATGTGTAATAACTAGTTTTTTATATATATGTGTGCATGTGTTTTGCTAATTTATTACACTGATGTCAACTTAAGAAAGAGTTGAGTGGGCTCCATGCTAGATAGACAGGGGTCTTTACTGTAGGAATCACTTTATTCCAAGTTCTACCAGCGGGCTTAGCATTTTGGGAGGATGTCACACTACCAACGTAAGGTTGGATGTAGATAAAATAAACAGGAGAGGAGATGTATTAATGAAGCCAGTGCATTAAAGTGTGGGAAAGAATAAAGAGTCATCAGGATAGCAGGTGGCAATGGCAGTAAGGTGTTCATGCTGATCAGGCAGGCAAGGGTGCAGCCACTGTTCACGCCAGCCGAGTTCTCCAAGGAGTAGAACCCCAGCAGGCATCGAGCCTGCTCAGCCCGCTTGGGGGAACGGCCATAAGGCATACTAATAATATATGGTGCTCTCTCTGTGCCAAGTTGTGACTCTAAATGCCGAACCTCCATTAACCCATTTTATCTTCAGGAAACCCTATGGCATGCCCACATTTTGGATGGGGAGCCGATGAGCTGCATAGTTAAGCGCCCTGCCAATGGCCACACAAGACGATACACCCAGAGCTGGATTGGAACTGAGTCACTCTGTCTACAGGGCTGGTGCCCTTGGTGACCACAGCTCCGCCTCTTCTCTGTGGGAAATTGTCCGTTATGCATATTTTTCAGAGACTGTGGCATCATGCCTTGATGGCCTCTGAATTGGCTCAATTTTTCCAGAAACTGGGAAGTAATCATGCGTGCGTGTGTGCTAAGTCGCTTCAGTCGTGTCCCACTCTTTGAAACTCTATGGGCTGAAGCCTGCCAGGCTCCGTCTGTCCATGGGATTCTCCAGGCAAGAATACCGGGATGGGTTGCCATGCCTTCCTCCAGAAGTAATCATGGGACCACACCAATCCACTAAACAGCTGCAACCCACAACTTCTTCTGTCTTAAAGCATAGAAAAGTATTTGCATAACCAGGTGAGTGGTTTTAGCATACAGAAAACCTATGAGAGAGATTCCTCCCTGAGGGATAGCCCCTCTGTGGCCACGGTCCTTCCACCAGCAGAGTGAGAGAAGACTGGGAAGAGTAATCTCTGAGCTTTTCTCCCTTAGCGTCTGGAGTTACAGAATGGCTGGACACTATGTATCTGGGTCGGAGGGCAGCCAGAAGGCCTTTTACAGTAGGTACAAGACCACCACCATGCAGCTTTCTGCGTGCCAGCGTGCCATCTCCTGAGACAGCAAAAGGGCACCAAATGTTCCTAGACTCTAACGTTCCCTATTTTGGCCTCATTCTCTAAGCTGCTGCAGGGAGTTGTATTCTTTAGTGAGTGTGATAAGCCCTGTACTAAGCATCAGACCACATGGCAATTTAGAAGTGTCTATGGTCCATCCGTGTATGAGAAAGGGCCAAGCTGCTCTGGCCAAGGAGTTCACCAAACCTACTAGGTTAGAGATTAAACTAGCCTTGCTTTCTTCCTATGGGTCCTGGACACATTTGAGATTTGGCAGTTGGGACAAATGCCAGTGCAGTGAGGAGCCACAGGAAACCTCCTGGGCTTTGTTCAAAGCTGAGAGAGGAGCCCATGTGCATGTACCACACTGCAGGTTGGCGGAATGTAGGACAGAGGCCTTTAGCAGAGAATGGATTCATTAGTGAAGCTTCAAAGTAACCCTGATTCTATTGGAAATGAGGGAGTGGGGAGAATCTGGGTTGGGTATCTCCCATAGGTTTTTCTTAAAAATTGGAGGATAATTACTTTATAATACTGTGTTGGTTTCTGCTGTACAAAAACGTGAATCAGCCATAAGTAAACATATATTCCCTACCTCTTGAGCCTCCCTTTACCCACCATCCCGCCCCTCTAGGTCATCACAGAGCACTGGGCTGGGCTCCCTCTGCTTTACAGCAACTTCCCATTAGATATCTATTTTACATAAGATACTGTATATGTTTCAATGCTAGTCTCAATTTGTCCCACCCTCTCTCCTGCAGGTTTTCTGTATCTGAAGGTCACTGACCTGATTATGTAAGTGCTTCTTTATGCTTTAATACAGACGCAGTGGTGGATGGGTGCTGTTCAGCAAATTGGCATGCCCCCCTTGATTACTTCTATGCCTCTTCCCTACCTTGGCCTCACTGCTTTGTCCCTGCAGCCCTAAACCTTTTGGGGTCAAAGTCACTGGTCCCTAGAAAAGTGTGACTAATGGTTGGGACTTGGCTTCAGACCGAATTGGGTTTAAATCCTGACTCTGTGGCTTGCCAGCTCTGTGATCTCAGAGTGCTTTAAGTTGCTTCTTGAAAACAGGGCTCATAATGCAGTTTTCAGACAAAGAAATGGAGGGGTCAGGATGGCATCTGGCAGGAAGCAGACACGTGATCATGGGAAGGACCGCTGTCGTGGGTCCACACCCCCTCCCTTCCACGGCCGAGTTGTGGCCGTGCGTGCTCAGTTGTTTTAATCGTGTCTAAGTCTGTGACCCCAGGAACTGTAGCCCACCAGGGTCCTCTGTCCTTGGGATTCTCCAGGCAACAATCCTGGAATGGGTTGCCATTTCCTCCTTCAGGGGATCTTCCCAACCCAGGCATTGAACCTGTGTCTCCTGAAGCTCCTGCATTGCAGGCTGGTTCTTTATCACTGAGCCACCAGGGAAGCCCCTAGTTGAGGCTAAGGTTAGCTTATTTAGTAGATCTTTTCCAAATGCATTGATGCTGAGCTGGGTTTTGGGAGGTGAGAGTGAAGACATGAGACGGGTGACAGAGGTCACTGGCTGGGAGGACCTAGGAGGTGTGGGGCACTGAGCAGGGTGATGAGAGAAGGCCAAAGCCACGTTCTGTGGCAAGTCTGAGGAGAAACAGACCCCACGCTGGCCTCAGAAGCCACGTCATCCACCCAAGAACTGGGTGCTGTTGATGTCATGTGCCAGCTTCCAAAGAGAAGGAGAGGCACAGCCTCTGCCTGCACACAGCCTGCTGCTGCTGCTGCTGCTGCTAAGTTGCTTCAGTCGTGTCTGACTCTGTGCGACCCCATAGACGGCAGCCCACCAGGCTCCCCTGTCCCTGGGATTCTCCAGGCAAGAACACTGGAGTGGGTTGCCATTGCCTTCTCCACACAGCCTAGCCCCCTCTAGTTTTTGGTTGTTGTTAATGTGTGGTTTGTGTGTGTGTGAGAAGTGGGATCTTAGTTCTCTGACCAGGGATTGAACTCATGACGCCTGCAGTGGATCTGCCAGGGAAGACTCCCTATTCTCCATTCGGATGTACAACTCCTCTGCCTTCACCTAAATCAATAAACAAACATGTTTTAATCCTCACAGATTCTGAGAAGAATGCCCTTTGAAACAAAACAGCCCAACCTCCCTTTCATCTCAGGAACGCCTTGCCTTTTGGATAGTCTAAGAGGACTAAATTTAGGAGTCAGGGAGAACTGAAATTGAATTCTTGCTCTGCTATTTACTAGCAGGATAACTTTTGTTTTTAAATTAAAAAAAAATTGGAATATAATTGCTCTGCAATGTTGTGTTAATTTCTGCTGTACAATGAAATAAATCAGCTATAAGTTAACATATATCCCCTCCCTCCTGGACCTTCCACCCACACCCCCTTCCACCCCTTCAGGTCACCACAGAGCACCAAACTGAGCTCCCATGTGCACGCTCTCTAGCAGGAAGTAGCACAATGACTTGGACGAGATGGTTAACATCTCTGAAGCAGTGATTTTCATGTATAAACTCTGTGGGGAGGTGCTTCTCTCATCTGTGCAAGGATGCTCTGAGGATGAGTTCAGATGACATATAAAATCACTGAGACTAAGTAAAGGATGAATAACTACTGGGTTAATCAGAACTAGGGCCATAGCAGCTAGTTTCTAAAGTAGCACCTTTGGTGGGGCTCATGCTTTAAATAAAGACGCCCTGTGTACACTGGATTAAAAGTTAATTGCCAAGCAAAAGTGACTCTGGCTTAGCAAGCACGTGACTGGTCTCTCCTGACAAGACCAGAGGTGACTCCAACCACAGGTAAAGGCTTCTCAGGGAAGGCCACTTACTCTGAAGAGGTATAATTAGAAGCCCAGCTCTATCTGGGAAATCCCCACATTCAAGAAATCCTTATTTACCCTTAACAATGACTCAGTCCAACAGAATGACTCTTATAAACATCAGACTTAATTACATATTTTTTCAGGGATAAACTAAAAGTGAGAACATGTTACTATGTCCTTTCTCCTCATTTCACCCTCCTCATCGCTAAAAATGTATTGCTTCCTTCATTCCTGCTGTTGAGCACCTTTGAAAATAAACGCTCACTGCTGCTGCTGCTGCTGCTGCTAAGTCTCTTCAGTCGGGTCCAACTCTGTGCGACCCCATAGATGGCAGCCCACCAGGCTCCCCCATCCCTGGGATTCTCCAGGCAAGAACACTGGAATGGGTTGCCATTTCCTTCTCCAATGCATGAAAGTGAAAAGTGAAAGTGAATTTGCTCAGTCGTGTCCGACTCTTAGCAACCCCATGGACTGCAGGCTACCAGGCTTCTCCATCCATGGGATTTTCCAGGCAAGAGTACTGGAGTGGGTTGCCATTGCCTTCTCCATAAATGCTCACACAAAGACACAAAGCCACAAAATCAACCATGAACGACATAACAATGACAACTAAATACCTTGGGGACATATGCAGACAAAAATGAGCTGCTGCTGCTGCTAAGTCACTTCAGTTGGGTCCGACTCTGTGTGACCCCATAGACGGCAGCCCACCAGGCTCCCCCGTCCCTGGGATTCTCCAGGCAAGAACACTGGAGTGGGTTGCCATTTCCTTCTCCAATGCATGAAAGTGAAAAGTCAAAGTGAAGTCACTCAGTCGTGTTCGACTCTTCGCGATCCCATGGACTGCAGCCAACCAGGCTCCTCCATCCATGGGATTTTCCAAGCAAGAGTACTGGAGTGGGGTGCCATTGCCTTCTCTGGAAAAATGAGCTAATCCTCGTCATACAGAAGAGAGAAAGAGACAGAAATGATCAAGAGATAAATTCCAGAAATGATAAACATCAGAAAGGTCAATCATTCTGTCCGTGTGGTCTGCACTGGAGGTAAGGTTTTTATGGCCATGTGTGAGGCCCAGCAGTGGTAAGACAAGTAAATAAAGAGGCAAACAAACAAATGAATAAAATAAAGTTGACTTGGAGAGGCTACTTACTTTGTTGAATTAAATATACTATATCTTATAGATTTTTAAAAAGCAAATTTGGTCGAGGACTTAGCATAGAATTAACCTGCAAACCCAGTTCTCTGGAAAACAAGAGTGGCTGACCTCAAGGGCAGGCTGATCATACTCTGGAGGAACAGGGGTTGAAAATCAAAGTAACCAAACTCAGCACAAAGCTCCCAGCAAACTACATAAGCTTATGGATGAGATCCTGCCGTGCAAAAGATTTTGAAGCTTAAAAATTGAAGGGCCCAGATACGTTTTTTTAAAGTAGCTTTGATATCAATTTCTTATTTTGATATTAATTTCTCATTTAAATGCTTTCTTCTATGCAATCATCCACTTTGTTTTTTCAGTCTCCTAACTTTATTGAGGTTTTCAATGGCTAAGTCAAAGATCTCTCTTGGTAAATGCCACATTTCTCTTGAAAACACATGGGTTATTTTCAAATGTCTTTTGATATTGATTTCTAGCATAATTCTACAGGGATAAGAGAACAGACTCTGTATGATTTCAATACGTTTAGACCATGAAATTTTTACACCTTGTTTAATGTCCCTGGATATGTTCCAGTGTCTCCTGGTTTATAGTCTATGGGAACTTGAATAGAATTTGTATCCTACTGTTATGTGAAAATTATATAAATCTTAATTATGTTGAATTGTTTCACAGTGCTCTTCAGGTCTACTATATCCTTCTACTTCTATGTATATTCATTAATGAATTTTCAAGAGTTTGATATTGAAACTCCAACTAAAAGCCTTATTTACTTAAAAAACTGTAATATACAGTGGAACTATGTGTACTTTGTTCTATATTCTCCAGGTCTCGTGTAAATGCATTGTCATACTTTCATATAAATAAAGAGAAAAACTGGAGGGTCCATTATAAGTGAGAAAGGTATTGAAATGGCCTCCTTTTTCTTCCTGTGATTGCAATGAAAACTGGGCACAGTTCTTCAGCAAGAAATTCGATAGCAAGTTGTGGCTGTAATCCTACTAAAATAGCAGGTGGTAGTATGATCATCTGGAGAAGGCAATGGCACCCCACTCCAGTACTCTTGCCTGGAAAATCCCATGGACGGACGAGCCCGGTAGGCTGCAGTCCATGGGGTCGCTAAGAGTCGGACACGACTGAAGCGACTTAGCAGCAGCAGCAGCAGTATGGTCATCATAATAAGAGGAAAAAAAAACAAAAACAAAAAAACATGGGAAGATTGAACATGGTAATACCACAGTGAGATCAAGGAAGCATCTGAAATCTAAGAAGATACACTTTTGTTCTGAAATTTAGATGAGTTTTATGAGTGTGAACTATGTGACCTTCCTAATGAGGAACCAAAAGGATAATGATGTTCTTGGTGATTAAAAGAGGAGCGAGGAAATCTAATTAGACGATGCATGTGTTACTCTTGTTGGGGAAACGTAAACCTCTTTTTAGCAGGGCTGGCTGATCCTTGCTATCAAAGGGAGCTGTTCCTCCATTGTCTTTAATTACAGCAGAAACAGGGCGTGGTATTGTTCGGCAAGGAAGATGAACCAGGCTTCATGCTCTGGGAAGGCGTGGGGATAAAGAGGTGAAAATGGCAGCCACTCCCACAAAGCCTAAGGCCTAGGAAGTTCATAGCAGAAGTTAATTCAGACCCATCAGCTCATCACAGCCCTGAAAGAGGCAAGGCTCTGGTCTGTGCCGAACCAGAAGCTCCAGCATGTGCTGACATCAGCATAGCCAGGCACTCTGTGTTAAAGCCTAAATGCTCTGGCTGACGGCCAGATGTCAGTGATTCAGACAGAGGGGAGCAGGGTGCGAGGGAGTGACAAGGAGCCTCATCAGGAATGAAATGTGAAATGTCTGCATATTTTTTCCCTAATATGTTGACATTTTGCAGGTTGGGGAAAATACAAATGATGCTGCTGCTGCTACCAGCCAGAAGCATTGGCGTTTCTCTCTGACTCATTCCCTCCCACCTGGATTTAAATAGTGGATTTGGAAAATAAAAATCATACGTGCTATCAGCAGGAAATGGACAAGCATGGACGTCTCTGCAAGAAGAAACCCCTTGATGAGCACCTTCTTCAACAGTCTGTCAGGATGTCTCCCTTATACTGCCTTACATTCCCTTACGTTGCCTCCCTTACAAGGAAGACCCAGTTGGAGGGGACCCTAAATTTCAAATTAGAACTGGGACATATGGTGGGGCTGGAATGCAAGGGATAGTGTGAGAGCAATGTGTTGATTTGGCCTCCTTGTGGGGTGGTGGGGGGAAACTATGAGACCGTTAGAGTATTTGTCTTCCCTTTGGTTAGTGAACACTATCACCCTTTATGGAGGCTGTTATGGACTCCCTGTTGAATGGAAGATATATTTATTAATCCACTCAGGATTAATAAATTACTGGACAATAACTATGACAAGGTTCAGGGCTATACCCTTCAGTGTAGCAACAAATACAAGCCTAAAGGTAAACTATCAAGAAAATCTAAACCATGGGTGTACAATTCTTCAGTGGGACTCAGAAATGCTTGGTAGATGGAGTACAATTAAGGAGAAGCTTCAAAGGTAAGTGTAACTTAGGCAGAGAAGAGACAAATGCTTCCCTCTGTGAGCCTACAACACACTGGAAGAGACTGGGTACTACTGGTTAGAAAGAAGCAGGGGATTAAGGCCAGACACACTTGGGTGCAGGACCTGATGCTAAGGCATCCTTCCATGGTGGACTTTCTATCTGAGGCAGGAAGGAATTCATCACATGGCTCAGATCCTCTGAGCTCCAGGCATAGCTTCCTCAGAGGGTTCTGAGCTGTCTAAAGCCACGTCTAGCCAACACCTACTAGCCAGTAGCTTCTTCATTCTTCTGATGTAGCACTTATGTTCTATATTCTATTGTAAATGCCTGTTTACTTTCTTGTACAAGGTTGGGAAGTGTGTTCCTCTCCATATTTCAATCTGACTCTAATTCCTGCATACTAGGCTCTAAGCAAGCATTTGCTGATGGACGGAAGCTGGAATGTGCTGGGATCCAGGGTCCCAGGCAACAGAGGGGGTTGTCTAGAGTGGTGGGTGCAGAGAAGGCCGCAGGGAGCGTGGCGACACGATAGAGGTTGATCTCAGAGCAAGGCTGATGTCAGGCTTTTCTGGGAGGCAGGTTTCAGCAGGGGGTGAACAGGTTGACTCTGAGTTTGGGAAAGGTCACTGGGCCCCGAAGTGGCAGATTGATGAGATTACCAAGGACAAGGGACCCACACATCGTAAGAGAAACTCACAACTAGACATGGCACCGGCTCCGGGGTGAGTGACGGGGGTGGGCAGAGGCAGTGGGAGGGGTGGTGCTGGGGTCTGCTTTCTTGGACCTGTGGGCTGACAGGCATAGGGAGTGAGGGGATGGAAAGGTCAGGATGACCACAGATATTGTAGTGAGGGGTGGGTGTGAAGATAAGGTGTACATTTGAGGCGGAGGAGGAGGTGCCAAGGAGAGAAAGATGGAGCTAGCCCTGACAGAACATTCAGGCGGCAGAGTGGCCTATGATTCAGAACTGAGGAGAGCGTTAGGGACATAGATGGGAAGCTCCCAGACAGCTGCCCAGAGACTGGCCGGCTCCTGGGGGCCCCGGCCTCCCAGGGAGACCTGCGCACGGAGCATATCTTCAGGGCTGTCCTTGGAGACTTTCATTCAATGGCTCTGGGACCAGGCCCACGGACCTGCATTTCTGAAGCACCAGAAGTGAGGTCTGAGGGCAAAGACAGGGCTCCCTTCAAAGATGCCCGAGGACACAGAAGACCCTGCCCCTCTTGCTGTAATGCCTTCCCTGGGCAGACGGTGGAGGGGCTAGATGCAGACTGAGACCGAGAGGGAGGAAGAGAGTGACATGACTGCATCATAGAAGATGGAAGCAGAGGGCTGGGGCCAGGAGATCTGGGGCCAAGGGGAGTCTGGGTGTTCGGGGTGGGAAATGGGCCATGAGGCTGAGGTCTGACTGTCTGGACTGGAGGTGAAGGGAGAGGAGAGGCTGGGTCCTCGATCCCTGTGTCCAGCCCTCAGGTTGCACCTGGAGCCACCTGGGGAAGGTGAGGTTGTTGGGAGCCTTTATGGAGGAGGGGGTGGGGGGCAGGCTGTGGCCAGCTTTCCAGGGGCTGCCCTAGGTAAGGCCGGCCAGGGTGCAGGAGGAGAAGAGCTGTCTGGCTGCCTCTAGTTGAAGAAAATCTGGTCTGAAGAGCCAGCCTGACATGTATATTTATTCTGGAGGAATGCCATTAGCAAAAGAAAATAGAGATTCTGTCCTCATGGCTTCTGGGGGCAGGGGAGGTAGACTGTCTTCCAGGCTGCTCCAAGGGACTGAGACTTTGCCTGAGGGAAAGAAATCCTGAGCCCAGATGCCACCTTCACTGGAATACTTTGCCATTCTCTTATGCAAGGAAAAGATTCAGAGGAGGGGTCCCTAGTCCTGGTACTTAACTCAGAGCTCCTCGTTTGTGTCGCTGCAATTTCACAGATGAATCTGCTCTCCTCTCTGCACCATCCCCTCCTTTGCGGCTTTGTTTGCTTCCCTGTCCCTCTCCCCCGCCAGTTCCAATCCAGACGTTCATGTGGCTCATTGCGTGCCTCACGATCTCAGCAGTGCCGGAGGTAATCAAGTTCAGATCTTCCCTCCTTGCACCCTAAGGACGGGGGAGGAGAGGTTCTTGCCCAAGACCCAGCAGAGGCAGAATGGGCTGGCAAGTCCGAGAAAGTGAGTGGCTTCCTCGAGGGGCAGAGGTGTGCCCAGCACACTGAGCCCAGCTGCCCCGGCTTCATGCGGTCCTGGCAAGGCTCTAGGATGTCAGGGCTGGGTGGCCTTTGGAGGCCTCATCCACTCCAAGAAGCTTACGGATACTTCCAGCAAGTTGCTTTCAATAATCAGAACAGCTGCAGCCATCCCTAAGGTTATGGATGTCAGGCTTTGGAGATCTACTTCTGACCCTACTTTCCTTTTGTTTTTTTCGGAATAGAGACTTAGAAAGCAAGAAGGAACTGGAGTGTGCTTTGTTCTGTTCTTACATTTTACAGGCACCATGGAACAGAGGGCATCACGGTGTGTGCCAGAGTCAGGCCTGGTACCCAGTTTCCCCATCCATCTCCGTGTTGGTCTGTTCTTTACCTTCTGCTGTCCCTCTAGTCCTGACAGTGGCCCCGGGGCTGAGCAAAGTGGACAATCTGAAATGCTGCTTTGAGCTGGCACGCTGCTGGTGACCTGTCCTGTCTGTGTGGCTTCTGGAGGGGCAGCAACTGGTGGTGAGTGAGGAAGAAACATCCCACAGCAACACCAGCCACTTATTTATCTCTGAGCATCACTCGCCTACCTGGGTTGTCTCTCCTTTTTCCTAAGCACTTCCTGTCTCAGCCCACTACCTCCATAGCCCGTGTCGTCTGCCTTCGTTTGAGATTTTCATCTCATTTTCCTGTGTTCTGTAAGTGTAGGCAGAAACTATATGAAAGATGTTTGTGTGAAAGGTCTGTTATGAGTGTGTGTTGTGATGGATTCACACATCACTTCAGGGCCCAAAGAGTCCCCACAAACCCAGCTCACAGTCCTTGAGGGCAGACACCAATGCACGCCTGGGGATGCGGCATGTCTGTGTGTGGGTTTGGGGGGTGTGAGCAGATGGTGTGTAAATGCTCAAATGGTCCTTTAAAAGAATGTGTTCAGATTACATAGAAGATGGGAGATGGAAATGGAAAATGAGTTCAAACAGGCTAACTGCTGACCTGGGCTTCGTGTGGCTGGCTGCCCTGGGATATGAAGCTATGTCTTTCCCATGAGCTGAACTGTGTCCCCAAGCTCACATGTTGGAGCCCTAACTCCTGATGTGTGTTTGGAGACAGAGCCTTTAAGGAAGTGTTTAAGGTCAAGTGAGGTTATAATGGGTTTCCCAGGTGGTGCTTGTGGTAAAGAATCTGTCTGACAATGGAGGAGAGGTAAGAAATGTGCGTTCGATCCCTGGGTCAGGAAGATCCCCTGGAGGCGGGCATGGCAACCCAGTTCTTGGGAAATCCCAAAGACATACGAGTCTGGCAGGCTGCAGTTCATGGGGTTGCAAAGAGTCAGACAGAACTGAAATGACTTCGCACAAGGTTATAATGGTAGGGCCCCAATCGACAGGATTAGTGTTCAAATGATAAGAAGACACCCCAGGGAGCCCTCCTTCCCCATCTCTGGCCATCTCCATGCCCCAGCCCACCATGCTCAGGGGAAAGGACATATGAGAATTAAGCTGGCATCTCCAGGAAGAGCACCCCCATCCAGTACAGCCAATACAAGTCTTCCTGGCTAACCTTGGCCTTCTGGCCTCCAGAACTGTGAGAAAATCCATTTCTGCTGTCCCAGCCTATGCTCTTTCATTATAGCAGCCCTGGCGGGAGAATATATCTTTCATCTCCATGAGCTGCTGTCCTCGGCTGGGACACACCTCTCTCCTGAGTTCACAGCACAGGGGGACAAGCACCCAGGCCTCTAGTGGTCAGTCCTGGGCTCCTCCTCTCAGCCACACCCCCACGGGCAACCCCACCAGCTCATAGGGTCACGGCAGGGTCAGTACAGGGCAGCACCCCAACCTCATCCTTTGCCAACCTCATCAGCTTTACCAAGACCAAGGGATGGACAATCACAGACACCAAGGTGTGGGCAGAGCCACTGGCCGTGAAAGTGGCAGACCCAGAGCTGGGAGAGGAGAAGGTCAGAGCCGACTCCTGGTCTGGACGATTCAAGTCACCGTGGCTGAGATTGGTCCTTGATAAGGAGGGCTGTGTGGAGGCTTCCCCTCAGCCTGAGAGTGTGAGAGTGTGTGTGTGTGTGTGTGTGTGTGTGTGTGTGTGTGTGTATGTGTGTGTGCGTATGAGTGTGTGTGTATGTGTGTGTGTGTGTGTGTGTGCCCTTGTTTCACGTCCTCTGGTAAACCTTCTAGCACTGAGGAGGGGTCTGGTCTGGGTCTCATCAATACCTCTTCACTAGCTACATATACCTCAGTGTCACTTAGCCTCTGGGGTCCTCCTCTTACCCGTCTTTAAAACAGGCTAATAACCTATCTTGCACAAAACTAGCATGATGAGTGGAAACCAACTGATACTTGGTAAATGGTAGGTTTTATGATTGCGATTCATGGGGTCGCCAAGAGTCGGACACGACTGAGCGACTGAACTGAACTGAACTGAGGATGATCATTATGAACATGACCCAAGTACTCATATCTTAAAATGAAGTTTTCAGAATTAAGTCATTAGCCCTTTTTGCTTTGGGCTGAAGGGATTATCTTGAGGGACAGGGAGGCCTGGCCTGCTTTAGTCCATGGGGTCACAGGGAGTCAGACATGACTTAGTGGCTAAACAACATTAGGATGACTTCCCCAGGAAGACAATCATCTGATAAGCCATTTGGTGTCTGGGCTGGGTTCCCCTAGTGCTATATACAAATAGAATACACATCCTTGTTAAAAGCCATCAAGTAGAAGTTTATCGTTTTGGAGAGATCCCTTCTCCAGAAATGAATAACGATATTCATATGTATGTGTGTAAAAGCCATCATGGGCTTCCCTGGTAAAGAATCCACCTGCAACCCAGGAGATGCAGGTTCAATCCCTGGGTTGGGAAGATGCCCTGGAGAAGGAAATGGCAACCCACTCTAGTATTCTTGCCTGGGAAATCCCATGGACAGAGGAATCTGGAGGGCCACAGTCCACGGGGTCACAAAGAGTTGGATACAACTTAGTGACTAAACAAAAACAACAAAAGCCATCATATTCTACATGTTTGTTACCTAAACTGTGTACACCAGCCCCCTGAAGTCTATCCAGTAAGGAGAAAAAGTCAGGGAGGAGGAGCAGGCAAGCCTATCTTGGAACGAGGCTTAACATCAAAAGCATAGACATTCAGGCAGGCAGAGGAGTGAAGGAACATGCGGTACCCACCTGCCACTGCTGATGAGGGGCTTATTTCTAAGACACACACAGCACAATGCACACACAATGCAGAGAGAAAACAAGAGACATAGATCACACATTTCAGATGGTTGGTGGAAAAAGTTTAGTTCATGTCAATGCTGAAAGCTGTTCAGGGTCTGAGGTCCATATGAACAATGAACACCTTTCCTTCCTAGTTACCAGACAGTTCCCTTTCTCGCCAAATCTCGGCAAATAAACACACACATAAGCACACGGACCATCACAACAAGCTGGGCCTGGCCGGTGGGGTGAAATGTTGCACGAGGAGATGGACACGGCAGTGTGAGAATGGAGGGAAGGCGGGATGAAGGCTCCTGAGGGGCCATTCGGGGCTCTGGGGCCCCCTCGCCCCGTGTAGGAGGGGGAGACCCTCAGAGAAGGGATGGAATGTCCCAGCTGATGGCCCGATGAGGACCAGCCTCTTTCTCCGTTCATTCTGATGAATGAGAACATGCCATGCAGTCACTATGACAGTTAGGATGGCAGAGTTGACCTGGTTTACAACTGCAACTAGAACCCCTAGAATCATACACTCTTCCTGTAGGGCATCTTAACCCTATATCTAATTTACTCCTCAGACCGATAGTGCTGCAGCTGAACTCTTCTGTGGTTCCATCTTGTTTAAGGCAACCACTGTGCAACGTGGTTCAGAATTCGGTTCACTCCTTTTGTAAGGTGGAAAGCTCGCCTCACGATAGACCAGGAGCTATCGGTTGCCTTGTAAACACCACAGCATCACAGGCTAAGAGAATGACCAGGCGGGGTGGTGGGGTTGCGTTCACATCTAAGGTGGAGGGGGGAGCAGTATGGATGGACACAGGCCAGAGGATCTCGCCTTCCTCCCCCGCCCCTCCAAGCCCCGCGTCCAGGCCTCCTGCACTCACCATACAGTGTGATGCTGGCATTGGTAATCCCAAGCTTGTTCGTGGCCACACAAGTATAGTTCCCATAATCCTTCTCTGAGACGTTGAAGAAGGTCAGCGTGGATATGTGGCCTTTGTTCTCGATCCTCATGCCGTCCAGGCCGGTGGCCAGCCTGCAAAAGAAGAGGAGGTACTGTGGGTCTGGTTCCACTCATGGAGTGAGGGGGCAGGCAAGAGTGGCTGGGGATTCACCCCCTGACACACAACTCTCCTCTGCACGAAGCCCTTCCCTCCAACTAACCCAGCGCCTCTCCCTCCAGCCGTAAGCACCATAGTCTCCATCAGGGGTGGGAAGGGAAGGTGCCAACACTCCCAGGCTGCCTTCTGGGGCTCCTAGTCCTTCAAGATGGCCCCGTCTACAGCTAATCTCAGATTCTGAAACAAAGTCGATCCACATTGCCCACTTCCCAACTTCCTCTGCTTTTTTGCTGCTGGTTCTAAAAGGAGGCTCTGTTATAATGGAGGCTGTCATCAGTTTGGTTTTGCTGTATCTCCCCCCTGGACTCCATCACCCTCCTTCTGCGTGGGGCATCACCCATCAACTCTGCTTCAGACACGCCCCGTTTCTGCTTTCAAGGTACCTGGTGTCTTCCTTGAACCACTGGAACTCAGCCATGGGCACTGCCGAGGCTTCACAGCTCAAGATGCCCTTCTGGCCAACGGAGACCCCTGTGTTCTTGGCTTTGGAGATATAGGGGGGATCTGTGGGGGGATGCGGAGCAAGGCCATAAGACAGATGAGAGGCAGGACAGTTGACAGTCACCTGCTATATATACCCCCTCCTCCAGCTAAACAACCATCTATCTTAGGAAAAGGACTTCTTGCTTGAAGATACTGCATTTACCTGGCATCTTCTTCAAGCCTTCAAATGAACCCAGAGTTAACAATTCTCCCCATTAGCTAAAAGCTCTGACAGTCACAGGAAGGCCCCATGGCCCTGGAGATGGTGATGAGCACAGAGATCTGACACAGTGTTTTCCTGTTGGAAACAGCTTGGGTCTATTAAGAAAATGGCCTTGCCATTACTTGTCTGTCCCCATGCCCTCCTGCTCCCTGGGACTCCCGACAGTGGGTCCACTCACAGTTGACAGTGATCTTTACTTTCCGCACGTCAGGGGCAGCAACATCATTCAAGGCGCTGCACTCATACTCCCCGGACTGGTCACGTTTGATGTCAGAGATTTCCAGGTATTCGTCCTCACTCACAAAGCCCTGGCCTTCTGGGAGGCAAGAAACAGACAGAGACAATCAAGAACCTATGCAACTGGGGACATAACTGTATTTCCATCTAGAATTTAGAGGAGAAGGAATGCAAAAATCCACAAAATAGGGTTTGAACCTCAACTCAAAGATTCTAGACATCTGTTGGCCCCAAAGTATTTGAAGAAATTCTCTGATTGAATCTTGGGTCAATACATTTGGGTCCAAGTCACTCTAACTTTTCAGATCATTTGTTAAGAAGGGCATATCATTCATTTTTTTTTTATTTTTTATTTTATTTTATTTTTTAACTTTACAATATTGTATTGGCTTTGCCATATATCAACATGAATCCGCCACAGGTATACACGTGTTCCCCATCCTGAACCCTCCTCCCTCCTTCCTCCCCATACCATCCCTCTGGGTCGTCCCAGTGCACCAGCCCCAAGCATCCAGTATCGTGCATCAAACCTGGACTGGCGACTCGTTTCAAATATGATATTATACATGTTTCAATGCCATTCTCCCAAATCATCCCACCCTCTCCCTCTCCCACAGAGTCCAAAAGACTGTTCTATACATCAGTGTCTCTTTTGCTGCCTCGTATACAGGGTTATTGTTACCATCCTTCTAAATTCCATATATATGCGTTAGTATACTGTATTGGTGTTTTTCTTTCTGGCTTACTTCACTCTGTATAATAGGCTCCAGTTTCATCCACCTCATTAGAACTGATTCAAATGTATTCTTTTTAATGGCTGAGTAATACTCCATTGTGTATATGTACCACTGCTTTCTTATCCATTCATCTGCTGATGGACATCTAGGTTGCTTCCATGACCTGGCTATTATAAACAGTGCTGCGATGAACATTGGGGTACACGTGTCTCTTTCAATTCTGGTTTCCTCAGTGTATATGCCCAGCAGTGGGATTGCTGGATCATAAGGCAGTTCTATTTCCAGTTTTTTAAGGAATCTCCACACTGTTCTCCATAGTGGCTGTACTAGTTTGCATTCCCACCAACAGTGTAAGAGGGTTCCCTTTTCTCCACACCCTCTCCAGCATTTATTGCTTGTAGACTTTTGGATCGCAGCCATTCTGATTGGCATGAAATGGTACCTCATAGTGGTTTTGATTTGCATTTCTCTGATAGTGAGTGATGTTGAGCATCTTTTCATGTGTTTGTTAGCCATCTGTATGTCTTCTTTGGAGAAATGTCTATTTAGTTCTTTGGCCCATCTTTTGATTGGGTCATTTATTTTTCTGGAATTGAGCTGTAGGAATTGCTTGTATATTTTTGAGATTAGTTATTTGTCTTTTGCTTCATTTGCTATTATTTTCTCCCATTCTGAAGGCTGTCTTTTCACCTTGCTTATAGTTTCCTTTGTTGTGCAGAAGCTTTTAAGTTTAATTAGGTCCCATTTGTTTATTTTTGCTTTTATTTCCAATATTCTGGGAGGTGGGTCATAGAGGATCCTGCTGTGATGTATGTCAGAGAGTGTTTTGCCTATGTTCTCCTTTAGGAGTTTTATAGTTTCTGGTCTTACATTTAGATCTTTAATCCATTTTGAGTTTATTTTTATGTATGGTGTTAGAAAGTGTTCAAATTCTTTTACAAGTGGTTGACCAGTTTTCCCAGAACCACTTGTTAAAGAGATTGTCTTTAATCCATTGTATATTCTTGCCTCCTTTGTCAAAGATAAGGTGTCCATGCTGCTGCTGCTGCTAAGTTGCTTCAGTCGTATCCGACTCTATGCGACCCCATAGACGGAAGCCCACCAGGCTCCCCCATCCCTGGGATTCTCCAGGCAAGAACACTGGAGTGGGTTGCCATTTCCTTCTCCAATGCATGAAAGTGAAAAGTGAAAGGGAAGTCGCTCAGTCGTGTCTGACTCTTAGCGACCCCATGGACTATAGCCTACCAGGCTCCTCCATCCATGGGATTTTCCAGGCAAGAGCACTGGAGTGGGGTGCCATTGCCTTCTCCAAAGGTGTCCATAGGTGCGTGGATTTATCTCTGGGCTTTCTATTTTGTTCCATTGATCTATATTTCTGTCTTTGTGCCAGTACCATACTTTCTTGATGACTGTGGCTTTGTAGTAGAACCTGAAGTCAGGCAGGTTGATTCCTCCAGTTCCATTCTTCTTTCTCAAGATTGCTTTGGCTATTCGAGGTTTTTTGCAGTTCCATATAAATTGTGAAATTATTTGTTCTAGCTCTGTGAAGAATACCGTTGGTAACTTGATAGGGATTGCATTGAATCTATAAATTGCCTTGGGTAGTATATTCATTTTCACTATATTGATTCTTCCAATCCATGAACATGGTATATTCCTCCATCTATTAGTGTCCTCTTTGATTTCTTTCACCAGTGTTTTATAGTTTTCTATATATAGGTCTTTAGTTTCTTTAGGTAGATATATTCCTAAGTATTTTATTCTTTTCGTTGCAATGGTGAATGGAATTGTTTCCTTAATTTCTCTTTCTATTTTCTCATTATTAGTGTATAGGAATGCAAGGGATTTCTGTGTGTTGATTTTATATCCTGCAACTTTATTATATTCATTGATTAGTTCTAGTAATTTTCTGGTGGAGTCTTTAGGGTTTTGTATGTAGAGGATCATGTCATCTGCAAACGGTGAGAATTTTACTTCTTCTTTTCCAATTTGGATTCCTTTTATTTCTTTTTCTGCTCTGATTGCTGTGGCCAAAACTTCCAAAACTATATCATATCATTCATTTTAAAAATATTATTATGAGGATTAACTAAGAGAGTACATGTGAAATACTGTAGCACTTTAATAAGCTTTGATATTTTGAAAGAGAATTGCCATGGTCAGCAACATAAATTTTTAAATGTGGGAATAATGTTAGGGTATGTGAATATGGACATCTTCATTTTTCACTATATTTTCACCATGTACTACATGCCTTTGTACACAGAATACAAACTACTAAGACTTGTAGAATGAATAAGTAATCACTTAACATTTTGGTACAAACTGACACAAAAGAGTTGGTTGGTTTCAAATGTCCTGGGGAAGACACAATGGAGAATGAATGAATGAAGAAACCCTCCTTAATTGCTATGTAGTAGGTGTTCAATAAACATTTGCCAACATAAAATAACCGAGAGCCCCAAATGATAGCGCTCTGGTTACTCGAACCTGGGGTGAAGGTACTTAATAATTGTAATACCCAGCTTTGTGGGACATTCTGGAGGCTTTGCTTGTATGCGTGCTAAGTCGCTTCAGTTGTGTCCAGCACTATGCAACCCTATAAACTGTAGCCCACCCGGCTCCTCTGTCCATGGGATTCTTCAGGCAAGAATACTGGAGTGGGTTGCCATGCCCTCCTCCAGAGGTTCTTCCCAACCCAGGGAATGGACCTGCGTTTCTTATTTCTAGACATTTGTGAAACTTGCAATTCATGATCCCAAATATTCTTGGGCTGAGAAACTCACATTGTTTGCAGCCACCAGGACATACACTTGCAAAGATCTGTCTCTGCCTCATCCCTCATTCCACTTCCCGTGGCTCAGTGCAAAGAGGACAGACCTTCTATCGTCCTGCATCTGCCAAAGCATCAGCCTCCTTTAAAAACCCAGCCCCCCAAAGGCCAAGGAGAAAGTACATCCATTTGCATTTCTTATAAGCCTCATACCTGATTCCTTCTTGTGCTCTGGGCATGAGAGCAGAATTCGTTTTCAGGACAATAAAAATGTGTTGTAAATTTTCTCCAAACCCATAGAAGCATATCTAATCCAATGGTCACTCAATCAGCCAAGTCTGGGCCCACAATGGGTTTGGGACAGGAAGCAGATGTTGGGGCTGGGGGAGTTGACTGGCAGACACCAGGCAGGTGCTTTGGCATCCTGATTCCGCTGACATAGAAGCCTTGGGACATTCCCACCACCTACCCCTTTCCCAGGACACTGACTTTTTTCAGCTCTTCTGGCCTTTCTTGCCACCATGCCCTCCTTAGCTCAGCACACCCATCCAGGCTCTGCCTTTAGTGTCTGGATCCTGGTTGCTAAGACCAACAGCAGAAAGTGTGGGGCTTCAGGCAAACATGTAAACAAACAGAGTCTCCAAATGAGCACTGCCCTGGGAGGCCAATCTCATGCTATTTTGTGAGGGAAATCCTGCATCATTGGCCAGCAGGAGCAATTACTGGCCAGGGCAGCCTCCTGGGATTTGTTCCTGTGGATATGACCCCAGGACAAGCCCACAGGGAGAGTTTCAGGATCTTGGGGAATCTGGTCAAACCCACGTGAGGAGTGACTGGAAGCAGAGGTGAAGGGGAAAACGGGGTTCTGGGCAAGCTCACACTTCCCAGCCTGAGATCTGAGTGTCAGTTCAGAATGGTATTACCGGGCTAAGTCTGGTCCCAGGCACTGGACAAGAACTTTGAAAACTGTGAGGGAGATGCGCCAGGGCAGTTGCCTCCTGGGCCCCGGGGTGGGACCCTGTTTGCTGGGATCTCGGGGTAGCAGGGCTGGTCACGGCCCTCCAACTCACAGACATTTAATTATCCAGGCTGGCTCATATCTAACTCCTCAGGGTCATTAGAGGGATGTCAACATTCTCTCACCCTCATCTCCTTATTTCTCTTAGACTTAACAACATCTCAGTGTCAAAGGGGATTCTGAAACCACTTATTTCAGGATGTGTAATAAAGATACTTCCCAGGTGATACAGTGGTAAAGAACCCACCTGCCAATGCAGGAGACCCATGTTTGCCATCCCTGGGTCGAGAAGATCCCCTGCAGAAGAAAATGGAAACCCACTCCAGTATTCTTGCCTGGAAATCCCGTGGACAGAGGAGCCTGATGGGCTATAGTCCATGGGGTCTCAAAAAGTTGGACGTGACCATACAACAACAAAGATAAAAATTGCCTCGCTCATTAAAATGATGCTGGTTGACCAACCTAAGTGTTTCGAAGGAAAAAAACAACAGCAAAATCATACAGACATAATGACTTTCCAGACTCAGTGTGCCATTTCTGCGGTGGATAAATATACAGGATGGAGAGGACGGCTTTCTCCTATGAAGGCTCCATCATTCTTTCAAATTGTACTGCAGTGAATTTGCCACGAGTAATTAACCTCCCTGTACTTAACCAAGGAGATGAGCTACCTGCAGTGGGCCTGGCAGGAACCTCTGGTGGGGTCACTGACCCACTTTTCTTGGGGAGAATGAGTTAGACCCACAGCAGGCTGCCCAGTTTACACCAGACAAATGGCTTAAAGCCCCTGATGATGCAGATCTGTGATGCTAGTCAGCACAGAGGGGAGGGAGCCCTTTGGGGATGACAGAGGTCTTTGCATTGGGACCCCGAGTGAGTGTCTTCTACCAGAGCGAGGGGACAGACCTGGGTCCTCCACGGGGGAAATTGCTGGACAACAAGGCCACTCCCTGGAACGCGGGGATTTATCTCCACTCTCTGTTCTGTTTGCATGGACTGTTCTGTGACAGCAAATAAGGGAGGAAGTAAGAGTGTTCTGCACAAATTGAGGGTTGTTACGATAATACTACCTCATTAAGCGAGAAAATGAATTTCGTCAAGTTTGTTCTGTAAAGTAAGTGGTTCTCGGGTTTTAATTGGCACATAAATTCCTCCGAGATTTTATGTATTACATATAGATTCTGATGCAGTAGGTGCAGGGTGGGGCTTGGTTTCTGCATTTCTACCTTAAAGCAAAACTGGGGGAGACGTGAAAACTCGCGTTTTCATACATTTTCTCAGAAAACACAGTCTAGGCTTGCAGCCTATCTTTTCTGTAAAGTCCCTTTTGACTGTGTCTTCAGAATCTTCCCGTGGTACCCAGAGCATCCTGCCTGCACCCAGTCTGCCCCCGTTTCTAAGTGTCTCAGGACTTCCATGCTGTTGGCCTCCTGTCCCCATTCTCCATGCGCTGTTCTCAGCCCATTCTGACTCTCTTGTGCACCTGGGCCTGTGAAGGGGTTGGCTGGTCAGTGACATTTACTGCCTGCCCCTTGAGTTGAGATCCTCGTGGAGCTTGCGTCTCAAAAGGCACCCTTTCTTTGGAGCTGCAAGCTTGGCTGGCAGGTCTGCGCTGAGGATCTGGCCCCTTGAAACTACCTTTCCCACCGTGTCCTTGTGATCTTACTGAAAAACACACGCACCCTTGAACACCACTTTTGCTAAGAAAAGGAAGAAGATGTTGACATTCGTCCCCACCTCAAGCCCAAGGAAAGGGGTGGAGATGCTGTTTCCTTAACCGCTTTGAATACTGGGTGAGATTTGCAAAGCAGAACAAATCTAGGTTGCTAAATGCCTGGAGACCTGGCAAACTGCAGTGTGGAATGCTTTCCCTGCCCTCTGCAATTCTGGTTGTGACATAAAATCCTGATTCCACACTGCAGAGAAAAGGGCAGGAGGCTACAAATGCTTGAATCCCCTTTGCTAGCTGCCAGTAGGCAGATTGCTGACTGGGGGACAGAGAGAGGGAGACAGGCAGGAGGAAATACATGAGTAGGGACAGGAAAGGAGGGAGGAGTCACTGATGTAAGGAAGGGAATAAAGGTAGATGGGGTGCAGGTGAGATGCCCAGGCTGCAGGCAGGATGCTCTGGGCACCATGGGAAAGGTTGTAAAGACACAGTCAGAGAGATTTAAAGAATAGATAGGCTACAGGACTACAGCATTTTTTCTGACGATATGAAAATCAGAGTTTCACATCAGCCCCACACTTTTGCTTTCTGGTAAGAGGTCCTGAAATGAGCCAGTAACCCAGAGGCATCTCATCCTGCCCTATGCATTGGGACAGCCAAATATTACATGATTGGAAGTCAAAGGAAGTGGGCTTCGCATCACTGGCAGAAATATATTAAAAATGCGGGTTATTTCTTTCACGGAGGAGCACTTTGAAGCAGATAAGTCCAGCTCACTGTATTAGGAAGATTAAGATCTGCAGGGATCCAAATGGGGCCATTTATCAGGGGATGGAGGGGTTTCTTGGACCCGAACCCTGCAGATGCAAGGCACGTGCCTGGGGAGGGGCTGAGTTGGCCCCAGGGTTCCATGGGCACAAGGCAGCCTCTTGTGCAGGAGTATACATTCTGACATAACAGTCTTGGAGCACAAGGAACATGTAACCCCCAGCAGCAGGGTCTGCACCATTTCAAAAACGGAGGCAGGGGGAGCAGACACACCCCAGGAAGAAAGGTCCCTGGTCCGGCCTTCTGTTCCTAATGTCACCTGCAGCTTTTTCACTCATGCTTATGATGAGTGAGGTGATGGGTAAGAAGCCAGGAGGTGGAGAGGATATTGAAGGCAAGGTCCTTGACCTTGGGGAGTCCATAGGGTGATGAGCCGAGAACTGGAATATTTTATACGTTTTTCTTTTCAGTTTCAATTTTTCCATTCTTAATTGTTTTGGACTCTCAAGTCAGGGATGGTGGGTCAGAAAGACTTATTAGAGATGGAAGAATAAACCTGGGTGTTCAGGGGTGAAAAGCTCAAAGAGAAAATTCAGAGTAAAATCTAGGAGCTTCCTGACCCACTTCTCTTTCTTTCTCCCTCCACATCCCATCCTTCCAAGCCTGCTGTTTTGCAGCCGTCACTCTTGGCCCAATTTTCCCTTCTTCTTCCCCAGCCAAGTCCTTAGATTTATAGAGTTGGAAGTACCAGGAAGGGTCAGAGATTTCAGCCTTCCACTCTTTTGATGATGGTCCCTGACAGAATATCTTTCCCGCCACACGAACGTCTCCCAGGGAGGATTCCAGGGGGTGGCCTATTCCTTGGCCAGACTATTCACTTCATTCAAGAAATCATCCTTATTTGGAGGCAAAATGCTGCCCAGCTTCTCCCTTTGAAACTGGCTTTGATGAAAAGCCACCAGCGAGGGGCCCCCAGCCCCTCCACCCGTCCTTGTCAGCCACAGGAAGCTGCTGTTCTATCTGGGGAAGCTGTTTTGGGAAGTAAACGCCAGCACCTGTCACAGCTCTCGCCAGGATACCTGTCAGGAGGTGACTCCTGTGGAACATGTCTGGGGAAGGGTCCCTGGAGGAAGAGGGCAGGAGGGGGTGACGATGGAGGTTAGGAGGCACTGGCCCAGGGAGGCATGGGCCTTGGGAAGGAATGGCCAAGAAAGAACGAAGATGGGCAAGAAAGCGAGGGGAGGGGAGCTGCGGCCGGAAGCAAGGCGGTGGGAGGGGCGCACCCCGAGGGCACTGGACTCAGGAGGCAGGGCTTCCGAAGAAGCCTGTAGTTAGTTTCCTGGCTCCCCAGCAAGAGGGGCTATTACACACGATTCCTAACATCACCGACCTTGGAAACGTGGAGTCAAACGCCCCGACGACCCCATGCGTGCTGCTCATCAGCTAGGCTCCCACCAGGCTTTCTGATTGACCCTGGAGAATGAACAGTCCCTTGCCCACTCATCAAAGCTGGGTAGCCATGCGAGTGATCAAAGAGCTAATCCGACTCTTGTGAGGAGTGCTCCATGCGTAGGAAAAAGTGTGGGTTGATGGGCAGGTTGTATATTTGCTGGAAACCCCACCCTCGGGGTCTGGAGCCAGGTCACCTCAGTCGGGGTGGGGGGCGGGGGGGACAGACGTTGTCTGGAGCCCTCCCCCTGCTTCAGTCCCTGGGAGTGCTCGGGACAAGGCAGACACTGTCAGGGGTGCACGTGGGGATGTGTGCCCAATTCGTGTCACTCGTCCCTCTCTCTCCAGGATTCTGGTCTATAGAACAGAATCACAGAAAATGAACCCTGAGCAGGTGAAACACCAACTTCGTGGCTGTCAAGCTGGTCTACAGTTTGGGCTCGGCATGCAAGACTAATGTGGGTCTTGTCTGTCTCCCTATGAACTCAAGACAACTGGACTTGTACAATGCAAGGACTCAAGCTGAGTAAGGTCTGACCATGGGCCCCAAACTGGACCTGCGAGAAGGGCTGCCTTGAAATAAAGAGTCTGCATTAGAAGGACTCCTTAGACCCAAGCAGAGTAGATCAGAAGGTGATGGAAACCAGGACTGCAGCCCTCACTGGGAGTTGATGGTCTTGTCCCTGTTTAGCTGTTGGAGCAAATAACCTCACAGTTACCCGAGTCCCCCATCTTCCCTGGGGGGAGAAAGAGTGATCCCGAGGGAGAGGAGATGGAGGAGCCTCCTTCTGGAAATCCACAGACTAGGAAGAGGGTCTCTCCTTCCTTCCTAGGGATCTCCTGGTGTCCTTCTCCATCACACACCTCCTGACACAAAAGCCTCCTTCTTTTGAAGGATAGAAACCTTAGAACACACATGAGTTGGGAACCAGGGTAAGTTCAGCAGTTGAGAACCTCAGCACTCACTCCCCACCTGGTGTCATCCACTCTCAGTTGCGGACACACAGAAAGGGAAGGACACCCCAACTTCTTTGACCTCCTTGTGTGACTGGTCAGGCTGAACTCTGATCACTCTGCACATGATGGCTGGGGGTTTGAACCCCTGAATTTGCCCTCCCCCAACTCTCTCCTCACTAGATCTGCTCTCTCTGCTCATCTCTGCACACTTCCAGCCTTCCCCACCCCGACCTCTCCCTACGCCACGGCAGGCACCCAGCAACACTGGGCTCCCTCTGTCTTCCAACCAGGAAGTGTGGATGGAGGCCCCAGGCAGTCTTGACTCCCAACTTCAGCTTCATCCCTTCCCCACACTGGACTTAAACAAAAGTGTGATGAACTCACAACCCAAGACGTGTGCTTGGCTTGGTTTTACCGACGCTCTCTTTCTGAGATGCGTTCACTAGCTGTAGGAGGAATCAGGAGTCATCAGATAGTTTTGGAAACTAGATGACACTCTTGACCCAGAGGGAAGGGGCTGCGAAGAGTGATGCAGAAACAGCCAGGCTACCTGTGAGGATGTGACCCAGTCCCCTTAAATGAGAGTTTGGACTGTGGGCCAGGGAGAGAAGAGAGACAGACAGACATAGACCCAGAGAAGGCGGATGCAGAAGGCAGGAAGCTGGGACTTCACACACAGGCAGACTAATGGCTGAGGATGGAAGCTTGAATCCATTTCCGGAACAGGTTGCCGATCTGGATTCAAAACGTAGTTAATATTTATATTCTAAAAAGTGCCTAAATATAAATATACATAAACAGTTCAGACCGAAACATAGAGGTTGAAGGAAAAAAAAATCATCACACTTTCAAAAGCAGAGCTTCAACAGCTACATTACTGATAAAATGTTAAGGACAATTGGACAGTTTTTATTTATTCCATGCTTTCCTCTTGTATTACTATTATTTGCACTCTGAACCAACAGGGTTATCTCAGTGTTAACAACTACCAAGTGAAATGAATTCTGTGCTTTAATCTAAATAAACTACTGCTTAAAAAAAAAAAAAAAAAAAAGCTGATGAAGGCACCGAATGACCTATTGCTTCTTTCATGTATATATGTTTTCAGAAAGCTGAACCTGACCTTGCCTGCATTAGCCTAAGCAGGCACCTCCAGTAACCCAGACCCCGTTTCTCAAAGAATACCATATTTCGTAGGAATGGAAAGGCCCCAGGCCAATACAACCAGTGAGTTTCCTGAGGGCACTTTGGCAAACTGACGTTTTGAGCTCAGAGCAGACCTCTAGGGTCGGAATCCGTGGGGGTCAGGTAGACCCAACATCTTCAAATGATTTCTTTTTTGCTTTTCCATCCCGGTTTATGACAGGACATTGAATGCCGCTCCCAGCACTGTAGACCTTGTTGTTTATCCATCCTGTATACAATAGCTTGCATCTGCTGATCCTAAACTCCCTCTCTGTCCCTCCGCTGCTCCCCACACCTTGGAAAGTCTTTCTTTTTTTAATTTTTAATTTTGTTGATTTATTTTAAACATTTTTCGCTGCACTGTGTCTGTTGCTGTGCTCGGGCTTTCTCTAGTTGCTGTGAGTGGGGGCTCCTCTCTGGTTGTGATGCCTGGCTTCTCATCACAGTGGCTTCTCTTGTGCTGGTGCACAGGCTCTAGCATGCATGGGCTCAGTAGCACTGGTCCACAGTCTCTTAGCTGCCCCGCCGGCACGTGGGATCTTCCCAGACCAGGGATTGAACCAGTATCCCCTGCATTGCAAGGTGGATTCTTAACCACTGGACCACCAAGGAAGCCAGAAATTGTTTCTGATGATAGAGCAACATCATAGCAAATGCTTTACCTCTCACTTGCTTTGTGGCCGGACTTAAAACTTTCCTTCTACCCCACCTGCCACGCTCAGTTCCCTGGGGACTGGTGTGTGTGTGTGTGTGTGTGTGTGGTAATGCCATCAAGGCCTTTGTTACTTTTATAGGTGGGTAATCATACTGTTAGGCTTGCCTGGACAGTTAACACTGTTTTCCACTGTAATTACTGACTGCTGTCTTCGGCTCTCAACACCATGCTGGTCTGGATGACAACCACCATGGCCCCTGCCCTCTGGCCCACAGAACAGCCTGCGTCTGGTCCCAGTACCAGGGCCGCTGCAAGTGCCCGACTCTGGGCTGTTCTGGCACACCTTTATTCCCAGCGAGAGGCAGTGACTGGGCTGTCAGACCCTGCGGGACCAGGATGCAGAGCAGTCCCCCGGACTCTGCAATCCTGGAACTCTTGGCGCACCAGCTCAGTCTCCTCTTGGAGAACAGGGTGAGGGGCCAAGTGAGGGTCAGCCCTGCATTCCCCGGGGAGACACCCAGCTGGGGCTCAGGGCCCGAAGTCCTGGAGGGTCAGAAGCCAGACCTCAGCCTTCTGGTGTGGAAATGCTGTGGCTGCCCCTTCCCAGCTCCCTGGAGGAAGAGCACAGCCTGGTTTCTGCAGGTGAAGCTCAGATGCAGCCTAATTCCTCCTGCTTCCTCTCTTTCTTCTCTTCTCTTTCCTTCTCGCCTTTATTAGGGCACAGCTGCATGGCAGTGGTGCTAATTATCACCTTCATTAATATTTCTGAAATACTTCGATTCGCTCCTGGGCAAAACACCCACGAAGCCAAGCAGCACTCGGCAGGCAAGTCACGCCGGAGCTAGTGGCCGCTTCGTGGAGCACAGACCCGGCTCTGAAGCATCGCAGGGAGATAGTGAGGCTCAGGTGCTCAGCTGTGACTGGGCTGAGAGGGGAGGGCGAGGAGCTGGTGCTTAGCAGGCGAGTCCTCTGCTCGGGGTACGGGGGCGCTTCCTGCAGGGTGGGGGCCCTTGGAAACTTTTTGACAAGGACTCTCCATATCCACACACCGGGAGCTATTTCTAGGCAAGTGGGTCTCCCGCCTGCCAACCAGGCTGGACTCTGATCAAGTTGATCTCTCATCAAAGGCATCTGTCTCCCTGGCCCCCCTTTTTAGCCTCATCACTGTAGAAGGAACATTCCATGGGACCTTCTATGACTCTGGGCCAATCATAGGAATCAGGATATAAGACCACTGAATTGGACTTCAAAAGACCTGGGTCTACCATCAGGGTCGCCACTAACGTGGTATGGTTTGGGCTAAGTGTTTTTACCATTCCAAGTCCCAATATTTTTTTTTTCTATCAAATAGAAATTGCACCAGAGGACTTCTAAGGTCATTTGTAAGTTTCTTAACTTAGCAACATGGTCAGTGACCCAGAACGCTAAATAATTCTTTGAGTTCTGGAAACTGATGACCATGTGTCGATGGGCAGAGCTCCCACCAGGAGCGCAGGGCCACTGGCCTCTGAAGAAACATCAGAAAGTCCCTGTACCCCAGCCTGTGCACTGGGGAACTGGCCCAGCCGCCAGCACTGGGCCTGGGGTCTCGATGACGCAGACCTCAGAACAGAGACACCCTGTGACTTCAAGGTGGCCTTATCTGTCACTGTGCAGTGGCTGCTTCGCGATGGGGGAGAGAGGAGCTGACAATTATGAAGGACTGTGTGTGTCCGGGGGTAATGTCTTGTATTAATGGAGGAAATTAATTATTTCTTTTCCCTTCCCAGTCTCCCATGCACGCCAATTTTGACAAGTAGCTGTTCTTTTCTCCCTCCCCTTGATGGGCAGATTGGAATAATGTCTTACAGATATAACTAATCATCCACTGAGATGACTCGGGGCCCATTTTCCCAGGTCTGAGGTTCACTTCAAATGCAGGACCACAGCGCTCTCTGCTTTCTGTCCTCCCACCTTCCCGGCAAACACCCCTCCTTCGCTACGTGGCTCACCTCCTAATCCTTCCCGACCAGACAGCAGATGCTGGATGACAGGCAAGGAGCCAGCAGCAAGGAGGCCCCATACTCTTCGGGACCACAGCCCACGCCTGCCCCGTGCCTGCACAGCAGGACCTGTGAGGACCACGTGGGAGATAAAGGCAGGGAAGATGGTAAGAGTGACTGGGTTCCACGGGGAGGCCTGAACCAAAGGATGTTGGACAGAAAGAGAGATTGGGAGGGCATCTCGTGTGCCACTCCACGAGGGACAGGGCCTTGAGCCTCGGGGGAACAGGTAGCTGTATGGATGCTGCCTATAGTTTCCCAGGACCCTCCAAGACTACCCAGAGAGGGCAACTCTTAAGAACTGGTCAGAATGCAGTGTCAGTTACCCTGTAGTGTGGCCCTGACTTACTCACATGCAGCATTAGAGGCTCTTTCAGTTACAAAATATTGTGCCCCGAGGTAAGTCCTGGAAGTGATGTAAGTAACGGAGTGCTATGGGCTTCCCCGATGTCTCAGTGGGTAAAGAATCTGCCTGCAATGCCGGAGACACAGGAGATGTGCATTCAATCCCTGGGTTGGGAAGATCCCCTGGAGGAGGAAATGACAACCCATTCCAGCATTCTTGGCTGGGAAATCCCATGGACAAAGGATTCTGGTGGGCTACAGTCCACAGCATTATAAAGAGTCAGACATGACTGAGCACGCACAAGCACAGGGCATGCTATGTACCTGATTCTGCATATCACACACACATGAGCACACAGATACGTATATGATGTGTGCCCATAACAGCAGAGAAACATTCAATAGGGAAAATGAAATCGGGAGCTGTTACAATTCTGGCCCCCATTCCCCTGTGCGGGTTTCCCCCTACAGTGAGCAATTCAGCACCAGCTCAGGGTCCTGCAGTTCAGCCTTATTCTGGTGCTCTCTACCTGGAGTTCCTGCAGCTCTTCCCCCGCCCCCCCACCCAATCCACCCACCCAACTTCAGATGCCAAGTGCAGGTCCAGGTTGTCACCTGTGCTCCTGACCCAATGGCTCCAGATCAGAGCACGCCACGTCCCTCTCCTTACGTGTGTGTTAGTCGTTCAGTTGTGTCTGACTCTTCGCGACCCTGTGGACTGTAGCCCACCAGGCTCCTCTGTCCATGGGATTCTCCAGGCAGGAATACTGGAGTGGGTTGCCATTGCTTTCTCGAGGGGATCTTCCAGACCCAGGGATAGGACCCAGGTCTCCTGCATTGCAGCCAGATTCTTTTACTGTCTTGGGTTTGATTAATTTGCAGAGCAGCTCACAGAACTCAAGGAAACATTTTACTTACTAGATCAGGAGTTTACTATGACATGATATAATTCAGAAGCAGCCAGTTGGGACCCACAGAGAGCAAGATGCAGAGGAAGTGGCCGGAGCGTAGTGTCCTCCGAGTTTTCGCCCTCCCTGAATTATCGCCACTTGATCAACAACCTGAAAACTCCTGAACCTCTTTTGGGGGGGGTTTATGGAGGCTTCACGGAGAAGGCAAATCCCATGGACGGAGGAGCCTGGTAGGCTGCAGTCCATGGGGTTGCTAAGGGTCGGACACAACTGAGTGACTTCACTTTCACTTTTCACTTTCATGCATTGGAGAAGGAAATGGCAACCCACTCCAGTGTTCTTGCCTGGAGAATCCCAGAGATGGGGGAGCCTGGTGGGCTGCCATCTAGGGGGTCGCACAGAGTCAGACACGACTGAAGTGACTTAGCAGCAGCAGCAGCATGGAGGCTTCATGGCATACGCATGGTTGAAATCTTGGCCACTGATGACTGAACTCAAACTCCAGTCCCCGCCCCTCCCAGGAGATTATGGTTGGAAGAAATTTAAAGTTTCAACCACCTGATCACAGGACCCAACTTCCCTGGCAACCAGCCTCCATCCTTAGGTGTCATCCAACAATCACCTTATCAACATAACAAAAGACACCTTTCCTCTCCTTTCAGGAAATTCCAAGGGCTGGAGGAGCTCTGTGCTAGGAACTGGACAAAAGCCAAATAGATATTTCTTATCATAAATCACAGTGTCATAGCCATTCTTTGCAAACTTCCCTCATTACTTAGGAAATAGCATTACACCAGGTCCACAAGCGATCTCTAACTCTCCTTGTACATCTGAGTGAGTTACTGACTTAAAACCTCCTTGGGCTTCCTGCTTTATCACCAGTGAAAATTAGGGATTAGATTAGATAATTTCTGAAAAGCATGAGCTCTACTATTTTATCATCAGTAGCTGAGTTGGTTGAAAAAATGTTTCTTTCAACCATTGATTCAAACTATGTGTGTGTGTGTGTGTGTGTGTGCATATACAAAGAAAAATATAACAAAATAAGAAATACATCTCACCTTCAGTCTCATGAGAAATCTCAAAGAAATAAACAAGCCCAAAGAACCTTGAGCTTAGCAAATCAAAGCCGATTCATCTTCAGAAGAAAACAAGTGATATTTACATTATTAAATCACAATTACAAAGCCAATCAGCTGAGGAAGAGGAGAGACCATTTCCATCAATTATTCCTGAACTGAACATAATTTTCCCATCACCTGCAGATTGTAAATGGAAGCTCCAGCTCATCCCAGAACTCTTCCATCAGAGGAGTTATTAATCGGGTAATAACTTTGTTGAATTAGCAAGGACACCGATGAGATGGGGGGGGGAAGCAGGACACAGGGAGCCCGCAGGTGGCAGCCAGGTTAATTCCTGAGACAGGAGGAGTCTGCGTTCGGCTCCTGCCCCTGCTTCCATGCTGAAGAAAGCACTCAGCTCTGGGGTTTTCATTCCAGGGAGTCAGCGGGTGGACAGGTAACACTAAGTCCACACTGCATCCTTTGCTGGCTGTAGGAGGGCTCTGGTGTCTGCTAGCTATGAGGGCGCCCGGTGTTTGGGGAGCACCTCTGTCTGTTGGCTTTGTTTGGGTGCCCCCCTCCCCTCATCCCTGTAAGAATGGGGGCTTCAGTCTTGGGAAGTCCTGACTGTCTCATCAGGACTGCTTGTGGACTGAGAAGGGTGAGAAGACATGGACTGCTCTCTTATCTCTTTCGATGTGCTGGGGTGACCACATGGGTCTCAGTAGAGAGTGCTGTGTACTCGATACCTGAGCAGGTTCTCTGTGTTCCATCTTTTTCTCTCACCCCCTTGTTAAAGCTCCAGCCCCACGGGATTTCTCTGCCAGACCCAACAAGCTTCAACCCCGCCCCACCCCCTAACTGGCCGTGGGTCCAGTCCCTGCTTTGTAACATGACAGGCAGTCTGTTAAGAAACCAGGGTGTGCTTTGTTTTGGAAGCTGCAGAGAGCTGGAAGGACCGAGGGGAGGTCTTCTCTCTCCTATCCTGGAAGCCAAGCTCTGCAGTCTCCTGGTCTGAGCTTCTCACCTCAGGACTGTTAATGACTTTTGTGTCCTGGGGTCTAAAGGGGTTGGTTGCTAGGCACCCAGAGATGATTATCATGCAGGCTTTTGTTTTAAAGAAACAAGAAAACAAACTGCCCAGCTCCTGGAGAGGGAAGTGGGCGAACCTGGGGGTGGGGTGGATGGAGGCATCTCCCACCATGGGGGGGGCACCTGTGCGTTTCCCATGCTGGAGCCTGTAAGTGACAGCGATGCAGACAGGTGACAACGAAGCTGGGTCCAGAAGCAGAGATGCCCTTATCCTCCACTCTTTGCTCCTTCATCCAGAGGGGTGTCTTGCTCCCACCCCTGAGGACTGAGACCCAGAGACCATGTTCTAAGGCTTCAGGATCCTCGAGAGAGAGAAAAAACAACTCCCTAAACATGACTCAGATTGACTTTCTCATCAGCCAGGCTGGTAGGGGCTCCACAGATGAACTATAAATGCAACAATGATCCTTTTAACTGAGTTTTGTGAAATGGAAATGACATGCCTTATCTGCACGCTCTATTCCACCTTCCCTCAAGTAACTAGTGTATCCTTTGGGGCTCAACTTAACTTTTCCACTTTAGGGAAGCCTGTAATACCAGATGTTTCATTTTCAGCCTTCAGACACAGCACCTCTTCTTTGTCTTGCTTTCTCCTGGGCTATCTGGCACACATGGGCTACAAAAGCCTTCTGCTTGGGGTGGCCAGGGGGAGGGAAGGAGCTCAGATGTGTGTTCCCAGAAGGCCACCCCCAGCTGGTCACTTGGGTAAAGAACAAGCTCCTCTCAAGCTGGTTCTCACCCACAAATCTCCCCTCCTGAGCAGGTAGATCCCTCCTCACCTGCTGACTGGGAGTGAGGAGATGGAAGGGGTCAGGGGAACAGCCCTACTGTTTCAGCCTTGGGTACATCACTACTTGTGTGGCTCTTCACACCCTCTCCGCACCTGATAAATAATTCTCTTATTAACCTGCCTGTGCATGTGTGTGTGCTAAGTCACTTCAGTCGTGTCTGACTCTTTGTAATCCTATGGTCTGTAGCCCACCAGGCTCCTCTGTTCATGGGGATTCTCCAGGCAAGGAGTGAGTTGCCATACCCTCCTCCAGGGGATCTTCCTGATCTGCGGATTGAACCTGGGTCTCTTATGTCTCCTGGATTGGCAGGGGAGTTCTTTATCACTAGCACTACCTGGGAAGCCCTATTAACCTGCCTACAATTGTTCAAGGTCAATGGTGCCATCTGTTTCCTGGGAGACACTGACTACTTGATTCTGAAGTCTGAGATGCCCCATCTCTAGGCTCCAGTAAGGCCTGTTTTCATCATTATATTTATCACTTAAGTGCAACCTGGTGATTTTTACCCCAAAGGGCTCACGTGGAAAACTCTGAGGACCATTCTGGTTGTCAAAAGTGGGGCTTGGGGAGGGGGTGCTGCTTACGTCTAGAAACCAAAGTTCAGGGATGTGTCTAAAGGTCTCACGATGTGTCTCCAACAACAAAGAAATGTGTCTCGGGATGTCAAGGTGCCCATGTGAAAACCCTGCATCAGAATGTAAACCCCTGTTCTGTCACTGGCCTGTCCAAGGAAGCTTAGTGAATGCCAAGACCGTCCACAGTGTCCCCAACAGCACCCCCCTGCCCACTGCAAGTCCTGGCAGGTGGCGGGGGCTCACAGAGAGCTGCTGGGAAAGCATGCAAGTGAAAGAAGGGAACTCGCCAATGAGACCCGTTCCTAGTTTCCCATCTCACTTTCCAGTTCTGGGGATAAGACTGATTATCCACTGATTTATTTACACCTAAACACAAACCCCGGAGAAGGCAATGGCAAGCCACTCCAGTACTCTGGCCTAGAAAATCCCATGGATTGAGGAGCCTGGTAGGCTGCTACGAGTCGGACACGATTGAGCGATGTCACTTTCACTTTTCACTTTCACACAATGGAGAAGGCAATGGCAACCCACTCCAGTGTTCTTGCCTGGAGAATCCCAGGGACGGGGGAGCCTGGTGGGCTGCCGCCTGTGGGGTCGCACAGAGTCGGACACGACTGGAGCGACTTAGCAGCAGCAGCAGCAGCAGCAAACACAAACCCATCAAGAGATAGATGCATGCCATCTAAACTGCTCATCCGCTGGAATGGAAAGGCTGCATGCAATTTAGCTGGGGGCAGTGGTGCAAGGAGATGCCTCTGGGGTGTGGCCAGGCTGTGATGGACACTGACCTCCAGATGACCCCACTTCAACAGGCAGACCTGGAACAGCATGGTGGATGGGGAGACTGGAGGATTCAGGAAAGTTTAAGCTATTTTATCCCAGTTCCTCTGAGGAAAATTACTGATTTGTCTCTTGGTTAGTGAATTCTGGAGCCAGGGGAGAAATCCCCTCACTTAAATCATTCACTTTAATCACTTAAATTTACTCACTTAAGTTTCTCATCAAACTTCTCATGGTCACATGAGTAGCAAGAAAAGACACTCTCTGTGTGCAAAGGACATGATGGAAGTGTAGTTTTCAGCATTTTAGGGGGGAAGCTAAGACTCCGGGCTGCCCAGGACACCACTCAGTGGACCTGTCAGCTTGACTCTTCCTCCATCCCCTGTGTCACCCTGGGCTTATTTGTGTGGTCTCTGGTTTTACACTCCATGTGACTACAGAGTCACTTGCCACCTGTGTTTTTACTAACAGACCCAGCTTCTTCCAGGCCCTAACCTGCTCTTGGGGGAATAAAGTTCAAGTAACTCACTCAGCGTTTGCTCACCGTCCTTAGCAAGGTCAGCGACAGGAGAAGGCATCTCAGAAGTCTGATCATGAGCATCTGATTCAGGAGGCTGAGGACCAGCACTCAGTGAGCTGGGGCCATCTTCCCGAGGCCAGGCTTCAGTGGGCTGATAGCCGATCCGATAGGAGCCACCAGGCATCTCATCATCCCGCCGGGCAGTCCCTCTACGTTGGTGATGCTTCACCACCTCTTCTGGGACTGCTCACAGTGACAGCCCCTCGGAGGGGTTCTGGGCAGAGCTGGGGTGAGGGGACAGAGCTCAGAGAGCAGGGCGCCAGTGCCCAGAGCTTCTCACGGATGTGGCAGCCCTGGTCCTGGGGCAAAGGGTGTCTGTGCTTCCTCATAACTGAGTCTATGGGCCTGTTGCAGGGAGGCCAGTGGACTGCCTTCACATCCAATCAGGCTGCTCTATGGGAAACCCACACCAGCACAGAAATTGCTTCTTGACTGCAGGGACCTATAATATCTGCACACAGCAGTATGCATACCACCTAGGAATGATGTGATTTCCAGTCTAAAATGTCAATTTATTTTATTTTTTTCCAATAAGGTTATAACAATCATGTCCCAACCCGGACTGAATAAACATGTCAGGGGCAGTGCGGGATACCAGCCGCTTCACTCTCTTCCTGGGAGACTCTTGTAATTTTACAAACAGAGTGTGATGCACTTATAATGGAAAGTATCACATAAACATGGATATATTAGAGGTCAAACCCTTCTCCTAAAACATAACGGGGTATTCTTAAACAGCCTGATCTACTCCTATGCCCCTGGAACCAGCTCTGAAAAAGAGTTCCGCTGGGCTTCCTCATTTCCTTTCTACTTTTATTTTGAATTCCCAGGACCAAAACATCCCTTTATGCCACAAAGGATCACATGCATCAGGCGGTGCCTTGGGAATGCAGGAAAATGAGGCTGGAGGATCCAGTGGCCTGCAGGGGGTTGTCTAACCCACAGTCTACATTGTGCCCAGAGGGAAGTCCCGGTTAGGGAGGGTGTTTCCACCTCTGGTGCTGTCCTTCGAATAACTGATGTCACTCTCCAGGATAGATCTCTGTAAGGTGCTTGGCAGAGGGAGTAGCAGAAGAGGTGTCTACCAGAGGGGAAGTGACTTCATTTCTGCATCACTCAGGGAACTGACATTGTTGATAGCATATTTCATTCTGGCCCCAAAGGAATCTTTACCCCTTCTGCTTGTGGCCCCAATCTTTAGTTACTGTCAACTATAAATTGGCACTTGCCATGGGCACTTGCCATCAACCTCTACAGGGATTAAGTCATGTTCTGCTGTAGCTGCTGACCTTCAACACTCTCTGAAAGGAGTTCAGGGTGGACAGCATAAATGAGGCACTCTGTACTCAGGCAAGGGAGGGGGGTAGGGTTGGAAACTGGCAGGACAGGTCTTCAGACAGACATTTTCAGGAGCAGATTTTATGAGTCCATCTCTTGAATCTCCTCATGTCTAGAGAAGCAGTAAAATCCTTCATGGTGATGCCTGCTCCTCGTAACCGGCAGTAATATGTGCAAAATATCTGCAAAAATATGTGCATGACCAAAATCACATATATGCTGACCTTTCCCTGCTGCCTCTCCGGAGCAGTTTCTCAGAGCTATCTGAGGTGTCATCTCCTGGGCTACAGTCCTCATTTTGCCCCCAAATAAACCTTAACTCACAACTCTCACGTTGTGTATTTTTCTAAAGTCAACGCATCCACACAGACGCTTGCTCTCCTAGGAAGAAAAGCTACGACAAACCTAGACAGTATATAAAAAATCAGAGACATCACTTTGCTGACAAAGGTCCAAATAGTCAAAGCTATGTTTTTTTTTCCTAGTAGTCATGTAAGGATGTGAAATTTGGACCATAAAGAAGTCTGAGCACTGAGGAACAGATGCTTATTGCAGTGCTGGAGAAGACTTTTGAGAGTCTGTTGAACTACAAGGAGATCAAACCAGTCAATTCTAAAGGAAATCAACCCTGAATATTCATTGGAAGGATTGATGGTGAAACTGAAACTCCATTACTTCGACCACTTGATGTGAAGAGTTGACTTATTGGAAAAGACCCTGGTGCTGGGAAAGATTGAGGGGAGGAGGAGAAGGGGGCAATGGAGGATGAGATGGTTGGATGGCATCATCAACTCAATGGACATGAATTTAAACAAACTCTGTGAGATAGTGAAGGACAGGGAAGCCTGGCGTGCTCCAGTCCATGGGGTCGCAAAGAGTTGGACGTGACCAAGTAACTGAACAATGAAGATTCACTAAGTAAAAAAAAACTGTGCTGCTCTTCTGGGGAGGCTCTGAGAATGTGTATAGGATCCCAGGATTCAGTCAAGAGTCAGGGGGTCAAGGTCACAGCCATTCCTTCCTTTGTTCCCTCCCTCCACTCCTCAGCCCTCACAGAGGCACCTGTAGATGCTCCCAGGAAAGCCTAGGCTTTTTATGAACTGCAGCTAGGGATAAACAGGCTTCCATTGTGAAGCAGAACACGGCACAATGGAGAAACAGTCCATACAAAATAGACAATATTAAATAACAATGAATGATTTTAAGGAGCAAGTCAAACAAAAGAAAAGATGTCCAAGGCTGTGTGAATTAAATAACTAAGAATTCTAATCACTGCTAAAGGAATTTTAAACCAGGAGAGGTCACCCCAGGATGGAATCTTTTAAAGTTTATTTTTAGTCAATTATTTTAGCGTTTGTGGATTTTAATTGGAAGAAAATTCTGTACAGTCTGGTCTAATGTCCTCGTGTCTCTTCTGGTTCATGTCCAACTGCACTGTCGTCAGCAGAAAAAGAAAAGAGCAGAGCAGACTGTAGGGCTTCCCAGTTAGCCCATAACCACTTGTTCCTCCATTTGTTCAACACATGATAAATGGTTCTACCCGGGATTCATGCAGAGGCTGGTGAGGGCGGAGGCCCAAAGTGCCCCACCAAGAGGCGACGCAATGCACCCACGGCATCAAGTGTGGAGGAGAGAGCAATACTGTCCATGAAAAGTGCTTTGAACTTGTCGGGGTAAGTTATCAAGTAAATGTCTGCTATTTTTGCTGTACTGCCCAACACACACCACTTAAAATGACTTAGCCACTTAAACAATACCTTCTATAACGCTGTTTTTACAATTCTGTGGTTCTAGGAAGATGTATTATTCAAGACTGTTTGTCCAGCAGTAAAGGAATACAGACATAAAAGACAATCTAAGTTGGAATCTTGGGGTCATAAAGACAATTACAATGAAGAGTAATGTAGATGACTTAAGGGGAGAAGCCAAGGGGATGAATGGAACCAGGCAGAGCATACGGAACCAGGAGGAACTGAGGCTGAATGAGGAGGAATTAGCTCAGCCTGTAAGTTCGGGAAGGGCATCCTGGGCTTGTTTGGGGTGCAGAGACCAGAGGGAGTCAGCTGCTCCACAAAACACAGGAGCAGAGACGAAGCTGGGAATGGGTGAGTAGGATGGTAACAGCCCTGAACACCTTCCAAACAAACCGTCACCTTCGAAAGGCAACAAGGACAATAACAAGAGATGTAAGACACATACCCTGACCTTAGGAAGCTTACACTGGAGTTGTTGAGTAGGGCTGCATTCACTCACACACCCTTCTTCAAAAGGAATTAACATAAAAGGATGCTTCCTTCTATGGATATTTACTGAATGCCTGCTGTGTTTCAGGACTGATGAATGACTGATAACAACGCATTGAATGATAGAAGTCCTATCTCCTAGTGGAGGGACAGATCATAAACAGAAAACCCATAAATAATAAATATAACATCAGAGAACAATAAGGGCTATAAAGAAATGTCAAAACAACAACAACGATGATAATGATGATGATAGCAACTAAAATGTATCATGTAATTACAGAGTGGCATGCACTTGCCATGAATTTCCCTGTTTCGTGTTCTATGGCGAAGGCCATGCATGCTTGATCAGATTGCCCCTTTGCACTGAAACACTCATTCACTCAGATGTCTGGAGTGCTGTGTGCTGAGTCCCCCCAGGGAACTGAGTGATGGGCTGCCCCATGCGATGTTAGGTCCCATCTCAGGGCAGCATGCTCTTGATGCCACAGGGGCTGGACCCTAGCCTCCACTCTGGACAGCTTCTTAGCAGCCAGAGCTCCCTGGAGGATGAGCCCAGGCACATGTGACAGGAGCTGTTCAGTGCAAGGTCTCAGTCTCCAGACCCGCCTCCTCCTCTACTTCCAGTGATGTTTCCAAGAAATCTCTATCCAAAGCTAAAACCTCCATCCCAGAGATTGCTGGCTAGAGGAGGCACCTAAGATACTGCTGTGATAATTCAAGAGACTGAGGCTCAGAATGTTGTCTGACCAGGAAGAAATGAAGCTCTTACCCCACAGTTTATTCCTGCTAAGGAGGAAGGGAAATAAGTCCTGCTGCTGCTCAGAGCATATGGTGGTACCCAGGATGTGTCTGGGAGGGGACTTATCTGGCCAGACCAATGGTTCCCAAAGAAACATCCCAAACATCTGAAGACATGCGTTCTTTTAGTCAACAAATATGGACAGCATCCTTTTGTTTTTTGGAAGCAGAGTTTATAGTGGTCTAACTATATGTATAGTTAGTGGCTTTATTACATATATATATACTTTCTTGGATTCTTTTCCAGTACAGTTTATTATAAATATTGACTATAGTTCTCTGTGCTATTCACTGGGATCTTGCTGTTTATTCGACTACTTCCTCTGTGCCAGGCACAGTTCTATGTTTGGGACACCCACAGAACAGACACGTAAGAGCATAGATTCCAGTGGGAAGGGCCAGTCAACACACTGATGAGCCAGTCCTGCAGGGAAAACTAGCCAAGTGGGTTGAGGAGGCTGGGGCTGTTCTGTCCTGGGTGGGCAGAGAAGCCTCTTTGATACAGCAGTCATAAGCAGATCCCTGAAGGGAGTGAAGGAATGAGACAGGAAGATGTGATGGTAGAGGAAAGAAAGGAAATTGAGCAGAAAAGAGACGGGTGACGTACCACCTTAGCATGCATGACCCAGGACCAGCTCAGGAGCCCACTCAGACCTGACTTATGCTCATGTCAGACACAAATGGCATAAATCTGGTTATACTCTGATCTCCAGGCTAATTGTAGAATAAAACACTCCAGCCAGATGGGTAGAAGATATGGACTGTAATCTAGACTTGCCGTAATTGATTATGCCTCAGTTTTCCCTGCAGCAAGATGGTGATGGCAATTCCTTATCAGCTTACCTTGCATGATTGTTGTGAGGCTCTGAGGAGTCAATGCTATATAAGAACCAAGAGCTAATTCATCGCCATAATACAAACTTCTTGGTCTCGGGACTCACTGATACTTAAAAGATTACTGAGGACCACAAAGAACTTGCTTTACTGTATTATACCTATCAATATCAATATTTACCAGACTAGAAATTAAGCTGAAAAAATTAATTATTTCTTTAAAATAACAGTCATAAACTCTTTACACTTTAACATAAGTAACCTATTCCTATGAAAAATGCTTATCTTCTTAAATAAAAGTTAGTGAGAAGAGTTTTACATTTTGGCAAGTAGCTTTAATATTTCCCTAAGCAGGCACAGTTAGATCCCCTCACATATCTGCTTCTGTTATAATAGATTGTTGTGTTTGAAGTGTGAAAAGAAAATGCCACACAGAGATACAGTCACAAAAGAAAGTATCTAGTAGCCTTTTCAGATAGCTGCAAGTATTTTTCCTTGGTATACACCAGCATTTAACAAGTGCTTAATTTAATTTGTTAAAGATTAATTTCACTGTGAAATCTGAAACCCCCTAGGTCAAGGAATATTTTGTATTCTGTTACTCTAAAATCCTCTGTCCTGTCTTCCCCTTTGACTGGCTCTTTTATCCATGCATCATTTGGGAACATTGTGTGTTGATTATTTAGAAAACTTTCATCCACTGATTTGTGCAGATCTTCCACATTCTAACATACTTCATTATATAATTTTTAAAGACACAGAGTTGTGAATATCACTGCCAATCTGATTAAGAAAACCTTGGGCACTGGGAACCCACTAAGGTCATGAAGTAAGTACAAATTTCCCAAATTCGGGAAAACTCAAACTGTATGTTTTGTTACAAGTGCTGTCAGCTGTTCCCTGAGTTTCCAGGTTTGCATTATTCATTTTCAAGGAAATACCTGCTGAATAACAAAGTCTGGGTGACTGTCGTGCACCTGTCAATTGTTCTTTCCAGGAAAAATGTTGTTTTCCAGACAAAGAAGGGGCTACTTTAGCTTGTAACTCAAATTGTCTAACAAGTGGTTTTTCCTTGAGAACGAGCTGTGCTTTGTGCTTTAGGTGGACCTCTGTTTCATCTCACAGAGTAGTGAAAAGCCAGGTATTCAGTGTTGAGATGTAATAAAATCAAATTTTGATGCCTCCTTTCACTAAGCTGGCTTTTTATTCTTCTTTTTCTGACTGTGAGTGTGTAGTGATGAGGGGTACAGTGAAGATGAGCAGATGTCAGTGATGCTTCACGGATGAGTGGTAAGATTCAGCAGTACACCCACCATGACCTTGGTACTGTTAGGACAAATGCCAATACTTGGAAAAAGCAAATCATGTCTTAGTAATACTATGAGAATAGTTTTGTCTTCACAACCTCTCTGAAAGGGTCTTGGGGAATCAATGGATCACATTTTGAGTGTGACTGTATAATAAACACTTAGATGTGATGAAAGGGGTCAGGGCAGGGTCTGCAGGAGGAAAGCATATGGTGAGTAAAGATAAATGAATTCCAGCAGCAAAAAATTGATGACTGGTAACCTGACAGCAAGGAGGAATCAGGAAATACTATAAAAGGTAGACGCAGGAATTCAAAAGCTTAGCATCTGGGGGCTATTTTTCACAGGAGCAAATAGCCATGCACTTCAATAGCTCTGGAGGGTATCTCTGACACTCAGCTTTGCTCAATAAACACTATTCATAATGATGACCTTGAGTCATTAAAACAAGATTAAACAATATCAGCTCTACTATATTTAAGAAGCCAAGGAAAGGTTTCTCTTTAACAGAATCTCTTGAAAATAGTTCCATAGCAGTGCTTGAAATTTAAAAATTGCTTTGGGGCTTTATTTAGATGTCGACTTGTGTGGACCAGCTCATTTCTGATGATGGATAAACAAAGTGTCTCAGTAATTAAATAAAAGACCATGAAATTAGGTAGGATTACTTATCCCACTTTATAGATGGGCAGTAGGCCTGAGTGAGATTAATGAGGGATGTGAGGATGCTGAGTGAACTCAAGGAGAAGCAGAGCACGAGTCAGATCTCCAGCCCCACACATCTGCCATTTCACAGCCCCCTCTCCTGAGGCTGCCCAGAGGACTGTCCACCACCACCTGTGAAATTTAAAAACTGAGCATCTCTGAGAACTTTCAGCCCTGCCCAGGAGAGCCTGGGAAGCTGAGTGTTCGGGGACCTTGAGTATGATCTCTGCCCATCAGTCATGCTGAGCGGGGAGCTAGCGGCACTGAAGGAGAGACGGTGATTTATAACATCTAAATAATGCAGCTGGGTTTGCTTCCTGGCCAGAGCCTCCTTGTTAGATGCCCTGAGAGCAGATTCCTCTGCCATGAGAAACAGAGAAACACAGATTCAATTACACTGCCTCCTAAGCTCTCTGGAAGGGAAGAAGGAAAAGACATTCAACAATCAAGACAAAATATCTTAATCCTCCTGGCCCATCTCTTAGGAAAACATGTAATTCATGGCATCAGAGTGCATTTCTATGGAGAGAGGGTAGCTGGTGACCAGGCCTGGGTAATTAGGCTTTGCTGGAAATCAGTGCTCTAGCTGGCAGCTGGAAATTACCTCTGAAGGTCAGTCACACAGCAGGAGGGACTCGGGTAGCAAAGACGGCAGAATTCCCAGATCTCCAGCAAAGAGGGCTCATGGTCTCAGCAAGACCACGGACACTGCTCTCAGCACCTTTTGCAATGACTGTCCAGTTGGATGAGTGTAAGAAGTGATAAAAGAAATTCCCTCATGGCTCAGATGGTAAAGAATCTGCCTGCAATGTAGGAGATCCAGGTTCAACACCTGGGTCAGGAAGATCCCCTGCAGAACAAAATGGCAACCCACTCCAGTATTCTTGCCTGGAGAATCCCAGGGACAGAGGAGCCTGGCGGGCTAGAGCCCATGGGGTTGCAAGAGTCAGACACTACTGAGTGACTAACACTTTCACTTTTCACTCACACCAATTATCTGGATTAATCAAGTTAAAAAATTATCCGCTCATCCAGTACTTGGAGACATTTGACTTGACTTACATGTATAATTTCTTCAACTTTCTCTTTGTAGCATGCGTGTAAATATTATCTGGGATTCATACTTTGGAGATCTCATTGCATCTTCGACTCACTTCAATTCATTCACTTCCCTTCCCGTTTTGTCCACTCACTACCATCTCTTTTCCCAACACTATCACTGGGGACAAAAATGACATCTCATGGTCACTCCCCGGAGAAGGTGATGGCACCCCACCCCAGTGTTCTTGCCTGGAGAATCCCAGGGACGGGGGAGCTTGGTGGGCTGCTGTCTATGGGGTCGCACAGAGTCGGACACGACTGAAGCAACTTAGCAGCAGCAGCAGCATGGTCACTCTCACACAAAAGCACTTCGTTTTCTTATCTCTAAGGCTGATGCCAGGGCAGGAAACTCTCGAGGAAATTCTAAGTTCTTGCTCTGAAAGTGTTATCCTTGACCGGTGGCACTGGCATTACTAGGGAGCAGCTGACTCGGGAGGCCTCATCCAGCTGCACTGAACAGCATCTGAAGTTAAAACAAAACCCCAGCAGGCCCTCAGGCACCTTTGAGAAGCCCTGCTCTACTGCACTTCAATGCTTGAGAAACGTTGAGGATCAGGGCATCTGGGTTTAAGTCTGCTCTGCCACGTGGTGGAAAAACTCCTGGGCCATTTAATGACTGAGAACATCCATTTCTTCCTTTTCTGATTCAACCTAATAATGCGTTTTTGGCGCAGTCACACAGATTCAAGTATGTGTCTACGCATTGATCTTTTTATGTAACTAGGATAATAATATACTGATGATTCTGCAACTTTTTCACGAGCTACTTTTCCATAGCTGTATGCCCTTCCCTATTCTTTTTATTGGCTGCATAGAAAGATATACCAGAATTTCTTTACATGTTCCTCTCTTTTTTTGACACATCACACAGCATGTAGGATCCTAGTTCCCCAACTAGGGATCAAATCTGTGTCCCTTGCATTGGAATCACAGAGTCTTAACCGCTGGACCACTAGGGAACTCCTGTACATTCTCCCCTCTTAACGAGCATTCACATTGTTTCTGCTTTTTCTCAATTAACAGTGTTGCCATGAACATTCCTCTCCACCTCTGTAAGAATTTATTTAGAAAGGATTCTTAGAAATTCTCAATTAAAATTTGATCAATGCTCCCACTCTTGTCACTAGTGGCTTACCGGCTTTCAACCTCACCTTTGGTCATGAGGATGCCTACCTCTCTGGTTCTCACCAAAATGAAATTTATTTACCTCCATACATGTTGCCAATCCCATTGCTTTAAAATACCTCCTGCCATAATTTATAAAATTTGACTTCTACTGGAATAAATTATTATTATAATATTTATTATCTATTTATGTTGTTCATTTTCTCTGTATTCATTTTTTTCTATTGGATTGTCTTTTTTTTTTTTTCCTTTTGTCAGATTTGTAAGAAATCTATGTATATTCTGCATCTGGTTGACTTTTTCTTATAGGCATTGAGGATATTTTATTCAAGATTGCTATTTATATTTTAATTTCATTTCACAGTCTGTCTTTCATTGTAATGCTTTTTCAAATCACATTATAACTTCTGTACTCGAGTCTTGCTTAGGAAGTTATTCCCATATTCAAGGTCATAAAAATATCTTGTATATTGTTTAATTCTCTTTCATTTTCATGTTTAACTCCTTTTGGAAATCATTCTGAATTCTTCCAAACACTTTATTTAATAAGACAAAATTCTTTAGTTTTTTTTTTTTTGTCACTAACTTATGCATGTCTTTAACAGTGAAAAACTAAGGTTGACTACAGACTAATTCTGAATATCCGGGTCACTGTTTCATATTTTAGACTTTTTTTGTGAATTCAGAATAATTTTGACTTGGCTTCTCCCAATGCACGCTCATCTAGAAAGAGAAACTCTGATCATCCCAAGATGCCCCCTTCCTACTCATTGAGGACTGCCCTCCCAGACTTAGAGAAGATACTTCATGAACAGGTTACAAGAGCAGAGGGCAATGTCACAGGGTAAGTCCCAGTGACTCGATAGGACAAAATAAAACCTTCATCCAGCCTGGTCAACTCCTGTTGGAATAACAATTGAATTTTCAGGGCAATAAATTGAAAAGACCAATTGATGATTTGAACTGAATCAGCAATGTGGAAACCATTGGCCTTGGCAGACGAGATCTTATTAGGTCTCGTCTAGGTGTATCTGAGCTGGTGTAGGAAGTGGTTCCTACAGCAGAATCCATGGGGTTCACTGAGATGGAGATGAAGATGAATCCTTGTCCAGCTCAGAGAGCAAGACCCCAGTAAGCAGCAGGGCTGGCTCCTTGGGCCTGTACTGTTAATATGCAGCAGATACCTATTTGTCTCTTCTGGATCCAGTATTGAACACAAGAAACTGAGGCAAGTCATTTTAATTATGCAGGCACCTGTGTGTATTTGTACAGAGGCTTATTATAATGCTGTGGCTTCCGACTTGAAGAAAGGGAGGAAAGTAAAAAGGTCAACTAATATCTTCTCCTTTGTGGAGGGGGTGGGGGCCCCACTGAACAACAAAAAGGAGATAAGCTGAGAGGTGTAAAACTAAAGGATAATAAAATCCAGCCGATGCAGTTTAAAGACTGCTCATTAACTGGCCTGAGATACGGCACCCACTGTCGCTAGTGGCTGGAGATTATTCCTCAGCCTGCCGTTGGCTGATAACAGACTCGTCCCAGGGCCTAAAGGCTCATTGTTCTGCAAGCAGAAATGGTGTCCCAGATGGAAGCCCAGTGGCTCCAGCCAGCCATGCTGGAGCCTTTCCTCTGGGGCCTTTCCTCTGCCTTCTCTGGGCTTAGGAAGAAAGTCAAGTCTGTATCACCTGCGCGCTGCTCTGGGACTTTTCCCAACCTCCCCCCTCACACGCCCATGACCTAATTTGGATCAGGGTAATTCTTGAAAATAAAATGCTGAAGTTTTCTTTTCCTTGAGAACAATGTCACATCCGTCAACTTAAAAAGACTTGCTCATAGCACAAATTGTCTATACGACTCATTGGGCCCCTTCATTACGGTCCACCTTGTTTTATTATTTAAAGGCTTGGTGGGAGCTAAGTGTTTATAGATACATCACATGTTGGCACTGGAAGAGGATCTGGAGATGCGGTTTAATGCTCTCATTCAATAGGCTGGTGCTCTGCAGCCCAGAAAGAGAAGCGCACGCTCATCTGAGAAGACCATGGGGGCAATGAAGCTCTTCCCCCTGTTCCCAGGGCAACACTGAGAGAAAGGGGTTTCTGGGTCAGGTGGAAAGGGAGCAAGTGCCACAAAAATCACGGCGATCAGGGACTCTCCCAAGTCTTACTTTTCTTTCTTTTTTTTTTTTAAATGCATGATCTTTACTTTCAGCCTGCAAACTCTTAGTTGCAGCATATAGGATCTAGTTCCCTGACCAGAGATTGAACCTGGTCCCCCTGCATTGGAGTCTTAGCCACTTGGACCACCAGGGAAGTCCCTCTCAAATCTTACTAATAATGTTCTATGGAACAAAATGGAAGTTAAGGATTCTAAACTCAAAGCTCAGACCCTACCGCCTGTTGCTCAACCTGCTTCTAAAGACAGGTGTGCTGATGATGTCAGAACGAGGTACCTGGCCTCAAGGTGTTTGCCAAGGTTAAGGCTGTGCTCTGCTGTGTGACCTCCATGCTTGCAGACTTCTATCGTCCCTCATCTCATTACTTCTTGGTCCAAGGGAAGAAGCGCTCCATCATCTGGACAAAACTCCTCTCCATCTGACCTGGTCTCCTCACATCCTCGTTGCTGGGACCCTGTTTATCCCATCAGTCCCCTTTACTCTCTGGATTATTCTGGCTTTTGTTCTTCAACCTCCAATGATGCCCAATGCTTTCCTCTCATTAGAAACAACTCCTGAAACTGCAAACCCCCTTGAGCCAAAGTACATACCTTTCCTTCCCCTGCAGTCAAACTAATTGTAAAAGATGTACATTCCTGCCTGTGCTTCCCTTGCTTCTGTTCACCCTTTGCAGCAGGCATCTGACCTTCTCACCCCACTTAAACTGCCTGGGCCAAGGTGACCAGCAGACACTATATGAATGCAATGGATTCTTTTCAGTCTTGCTTCACTTGACCGCTCCACGGAAAGGTCCAGGACATACAGACCAATCCATTATATTATAATTACTACTACTACTAGTATTATTATTAAAATCCCCTATTTTTGACATGGTCTTTTCTCTTGGGATCAACCTCATTACTTTCTCCTGGTTCTCCTACTTCCTAAATTCTCATTCCTCTTAATCTTCTAAACAGACTCCTTTTCCTCCACTCCTTTACTCAGAGTGGGTACTGACTCTGTCCTCAACCCTGTCTCCTGCCCATTGAAATCCTCTTGTGTTTCAACTACCACCTACTATACATATAGATAAGAATAAGGCAGACCTGACTGCAAGATAGCCCTACATTTCTCAAATGAGGAGAATCAAAACAGAATTTTGAAAAATTTTAGGAATGAAGATAAAATAATAACCAATGCTTATATATCATATTAAATTATTTAACTTAAACGAACACATGCATTTAAAATAACACTATACAAAAACCTTGGGCTTCCCTGATAGCTCCACTGGTAAAGAAACCACCTGCAATGCAGGAGACCCTGGTTCGATTCCTGAGTCAGGAAGATCCCCCGGAGAAGGGAAAGGCTACCCACTCCAGTATTCTTGGGCTTCCCTGTGGCTCAGCTGGTAAAAAAATCTGCCTGCAATACGGGAGACCTGGATTCGATCCCTGGGTTGGGAAGATCCCCTGGAGAGGGGAAAAGCTACCCGCTCCAGTATTCTGGCCTGAAGAATTCCATGGACTGTATAGTCTGTGGGGTCGCAAAGAGCCGGACATGACTGAGTGACTTTCACTTTCATACATAAACCAGTATATTAATTTAGAAATCTTGTTTTTCTCCCACTGGGGGTCAGTTAAACTCTTCCTATGGATCATGACATCAGGCTCTTAGATTTCCCTGGAGGAATTCATGTGTCATCCAACACAGTTTTCAAAGCCCAGCATCTTCATACCAGTGTTGGTACCAGCACGCATTCTGCTTTTCTGAATCACCTTATGAGGCCATCCGTGGAAATTAAGCTCTGAATCACCAGTATCTCTTTGCATAGAAGTTGGCTGTTTAGTTTTCTATAGCGTTGTATATATGTCTGATTTCCACTTAATATGTTGCTTTTTAAAATGATTTCTAAAAATCTGTTTACATCAGGTCATAGCCATAAAAATTATTTAAATCAGTGTTAAAAGTCTTGAACCATGTTTTAATCTATTCTTTCTGACCATCTCCTAATCATTCCAAAATATCAGTGACGGAGGTAGTTTCAACTAATGTGTCCACCCAAACATGACTTCATTGCTCTAAATAAATAAGTAATTGAGAGAACATTTTGGATTGTGGAAGACTCTATAATGATTGCAAGGTAAAATTGCTGTACCTTTGCCTGGGGACTAATTTTAAGGGACAACTCACACTGAATTAGATCATTTATGGTACATGCAAATGGCTCTCAAAACTATATATACCTCCCAGAACTCTCCGGCACTCCAGAGTCATGAGTCTAATTGCACACCGAGCCAGTCACATCCAGACATCACCAACACCCCAAACTGGAGCTATCTAGAATTACACTCATTACTTCACCTCCAATTAATGTGTCCTCTATATCTTATTGAAAGTAACCACTACCAATCCCAGTTAGACAGTCAGAGCTCTGCAGATATTCTGAGGCTACTGCACTTGTCTCACTGGCATTTATTCTTAAATTTTACTTATTTATTTTTATTTGGCTGTGCCGGGTCTCACTTGCAGCATGTGGGATCTTTAGTTGTGGCATGTGAACTCTTAGCTGCAGAATGTGGGATCTAGTTCCCCGAACAGGGATCGAACTTGGACTCCCTGTACTGGGAGTACAGAGTCTCAGCCACTGGCTGGATCACCAGGGAGGTCCCTGGCATCCTTCTTTAAACAAACCTCTAGGGCGTACCTACCCTGTTCTGAGTGTAAGTGCTAGGGAGGCATCAATCAAGCAGAGACGTGTATTATTATGGGATATATTGTCTAGCAGGGGAAGTGAGAAACAAAGAGAAGATGCCAAGGAAAAATGTGGAAAAATGAGAAGAAAATATATGATATGAAAGTGAAACAAGGTGATATATTAGAGAATGAGTAGGTTCTGCTCTAGATCAGAAGGCCAGAGATGTGGACCCTTAACACCAAGGATGGGGGTAAGCATGTACAGATATGGAGGAAGAACCCTGCAGGCAGAAGCAGCCCCCTGTGCAGAGGCCGTGGTATGGGGATGAGCAAGACAAAGACTAGGAAGGAAGCTTCAAAACTGGAGCAGAGTCAGTGAAGGCCAGGAAGTGTGTGTGTGTGTTTGTGTGTGTGTGTATGTGTGTGTGGTGGGGCAGTGGCTATGAGGTGAGGGTAGATAAATAGTTAAGGATGCAATCATAGAGGAGAAGCTTGGATTTTACGCTAAGTGCTAAATCATGTGACATTTCAGGATTCTGAACATTTTGGCCTCTTTATACTTGGTAAAGAAGTCTATTACAACTTGTGGTTTTGTTTGAATATTTGTTTACATTCTGTTTGCTGTTCTTTTTTCCTTTACTAGAGTATTCCTCCATGGCTTAGCTGCTAAAGAATCTGTCTGAAATGCAGGAGATGTGGGTTTGATCCCTGGGTCAGGAAGATTCCCCAGAGAAAGAAATGGCAACCCACTCTAGTATTCTTGCCTGGAGAATCACATGGACAGAGGAGCCTGGCAGGCTACAGTCAGTCCATGGGGGTCATAAAGAGTCAGACACGACTGAACACATCAAGCCATTTTACATTCAGTTGGCAGTTCTTTTTTCCTTTACTAGAATATAAGTTCTCTGCAGGCAAAAGAATATATTATTTGTCTCTGTATCCCCAGGGCCTCATACATAGTAGGTACTCCACAAAAAAATCTGTTAAATGTATAAATAGTTCTACTTCATATCTATCTATCTAGTAGATATCTATCTAGTAGCTAGTTGAGGGTTAACACGATTCATTCCTGGCAGCCTGATCCATCCTCAGAACAGCTACAGCGGGCTCATTACCAAGGACAATGCTCTGTAATGAAGTCTTCTTGCATATCTCTGGTAATAATCATCATAGAGGGAGAAAATGAGCATCTCTGGGTAATATTTATATTTCCTAGCAGCAAAGACATTCTCCTCTGTAATACTGCCTGTAAAAGCAGCGAGGAAGCCAAGAGGATACAAGTTCTCCATGGCAACTCGGTCACAGCAGCAAGCAGCCTGTGCCAGGGCTTCAGATAAATGGAGTAAGTGGAGGTGAGCTTCCAGCTGCAGGATGAGCCTTGCAGCGGGGCTTGCAGCGAAGCCTCTCTCCCCACTGGGACCAAGAAGCCGCAGCGCCAGGGCCCCGTGCATCATTGCTGCGGGGGGTCAGTGGTGGCCTGGCCCCACAGCATCCCTCTTGCTACCTTCAAGGGCTGCCCTGAGAGCTCAGTCTCAGCAAACCAACAGGCCAACAGTCTATCAGCTGCTCCGACACCCACTAAAATAGATCTCTTACGTTCAGAACATTAACCCAAGAAGACTTTACCCAAGACCACCGGGAGTTCTCTCCACGTTTCCTTAGGCTCTCAGGTCATTTCTCTCACTGTGATTCAGAGCCCACTCTCTTCCCTTGGCCTGGAAGGGGAACCCGACGTGGCACCTGGCTAGAAGGAACAGCTGCCACATGCAAGGCGATGAGAGCCTCCCATCGCACCATCAACTTCCTGCAAGAACAAGAGGTGCCAAGCAGCAGACCACCAGGGAAGGGCCTTTGGCAAAGCTATCCTCAGGGCTCTCAGCTAATACAAAAGTGAAAAGTCCAAGTGTTTAGTTAGTCATGCAGTTGAGTCCGACTCTTTGCAACCCCATGGACTGTAGCCCACCAGGTTCCTCTGTCCATGGGGTTCTCCAGGCAAATATACTGGAGTGGGTTGCCATTTCCTTCTCCAGGGGATCTTCCTGACCTAGGGATTGAACTAGGGTCTCCTGCACTGCAGGCATACTCTTTACCATCTGAGCCATCAGGGAAAACCCAAGCTAATACAGCTACTAAGAGGCATTTGTAAAAATTCACATGAATGGGGAAATCAATGGAAAGTCAGGAAAGAGCCTTGGGGAAACTTCGGATGCAGAGCCCTCTCCTCAGGGCCCTCTCTTTTGGGAAAACCCCACCCTGTGAGGGAGACATCCTCATGGACCCACACAGATTAAAGAGTCATCACTAAAGGGACCTCAGCTAGGCCAATGGCCCCAGGCCCTCCCTATCAGTGCTGCTGAGGAAGACTTGACAGTTGCTAAGTTGCTTCAGTGGTGTCTGACTCTGTGCGACCCCATAGACGGCAGCTTACCAGGCTCCCCCATCCCTGGGATTCTCCAGGCAAGAACACAGGAGTGGGTTGCCACTTCCTTCTCCAATGCATGAAAATGAAAAGTGAAAGTGAAGTCACTCAGTCATGTCGGACTCTTTGCGACCCCATGGATTGCAGCCCACCAGGCTCCTCCGCCCATGGGATTTTCCAGGCAAGAGTACTGGAGTGGGTTGCCATTGCCTTCTCCAGACTTGACAGCGCTCAGTACTAAATTAAGACCCTGACAAGGAGACTGCATCTTGAGAGGGAGGTGCTTGGTCCCTCTAGGAGCACTAGAATGTGTTCTGAAACATGCAGTCAAGGAGAGAGTAAACTAAGAGGAAGTGGATTTATTCACGAAGGAGAGGACAATCCCAAAGGAGAGACAAGGTCAAACAACAATCAGGTCTCAGTGCCCCATGGCCTGGGCGCCTCAGCCCCGGCTGCACTTGGTAGTGAGACCTGTACCCTCTGACTCTGTCCAGCCTGGCCCCATCCTCTCCTGTACATGCAGGACCTCAGCCCCCATGGGTGGGCAGAAACAGGAAGTCCTCTGCAGTGACCACAACCTGGCTAGAACCTCTGGCCTCCCTTCCAAGCTTGCTGTTGGTGTCCTCTGTTCAGATGATGCTCTTCTGTCTCAAACTTCATGTTCTCACCAAGGTGGAGCTCCACTCTGAACCTCAGCAGGTTTTACTAGGACCAGGACACCTTATTGGATCCTGTAGGCTCTCCTCCAAAGCCCTCAGTTGTGGTCCCTGCAGGTGAAGGGAATAGCTACTCCCAGAACCTCCGCTCTGGCCAACCTGGTCAAAGAACGTGTGCCACCTTGAGTGGCATTTCTTCTGGGTCCCAGCATCAGTCTGTCTCAGCCCATGGTCATCTGTTGAGGCCCCTCCCTCTCTGTGCTAGAGACACTGACCCCGCTCCCCATGCTGCTGGTTTATTTTACTATTACTGAACCACTGGAGTGCTTATTCCCTTCTGCTCACCTATCCCTGGGGTCCCTTCCTGAGTCTCAGCAGAGCCCATGGGATAAGAATACAGGGTGGGTTTTGGTGGGGTCTATGAGAAAGTTCAGGAGGTCTTTGTTGTTGCTCAGTCACTCAGTCGTGTCCTACTCTCTGTGACCCCATGGGCTGCAGCATGCCAGGCTTCCCTGTCCTTCAGGAGGTCTTAGGGCTGCCCTAAGTCCCAGAGATGTAATACGTGTGTTTTTCCTGTTTCCTTTGTATTTTATCAATTCTAAGTGGGTCATTGAGTTTATAGAAACAAAGTTATTTTAAGACTTCATTTTTTAGACATGAAGCTCTAAAGAGCAAATTAGAGAAATGTATTAACCTCCTATGATGGACTGAATTGTGTTCCTTTCCCAAATTTATACGTTACCCCAGAATGTGACTGCATTTAGAGATGGGGCCCTTAACAAGGTGATTACAGTAACAGGAGTCCTCTAGCGGGGCCCTAACCCAGTCTGAATGGTGCCCTTATAAGAGGAGATCAGGGCACACAAAGAGACACCAGGAATCCAGGTGAGCAGAGAAAAGACCAAGTGAAGAAGCAGCACGAGGGTGGCCATCTGCAAGTCGAGGAGAGAGACCTCAAAGGAAACCAGCCCTGCCCGCACCTTCATCTTGGACTTCAACCCTTCAGAACTGTGAGAAAATAGACGTCTGCTGTGGAAGCCCCCAGCCTGGGAACGTCGTCATGGCAGCCCCAGCACCTCCCCTCCAGCACCGGAAAGCGTACCCTGCAGTGCCGTCCATGTTACACGGATGCTGAACTCATGGGATGTCTTTCTATCTCACGCACAGATACCAACACTTATTCCAACATGCATTACAAGTATTCAGATGGATACACAGATCTCTGGTGACCTTCAACACAGGAAGCGGGCTCAAGCCTGGAAAAAGCCCATCAGAATGAGGAGCACACTTGTTTCTGGAGTGTGTTCCTGTTTTTATTCTTAGGGGCCGGGTGTGGTGGGTGGAATGCAAAAAGACAGGAAGCATGGGCTGGTGAATTCAAGCAATCACTGGCTTTAGGAAAGAGGATTCTATTTTTTTTTTTCTTTTAATTGTGAATTCTCTTCGGATGCATAGAGTAATTAACTTGAAAAAGTTTTGATTTACAAATGAGGACTCCCTGAAAACATTTCTAAAATGCAAATACTGTAGCAAATGAAATATACATTTATATCTGAGGTGACACAAAATAATTTGCTGAGATGTCATTTTGTTCATTTTTAAATGTATGGAGGACATTTAAGTAGAAAAAAAATAATAATGGCAGATATTTAAAAGTTTAGGCAGCTGAAAATCCAGCAGGTAGAGAGAGAACATGAATATAGACTAGGACACTGCCCTAGCAACAGCATCACTGGCCGTATATCCTGTTGAAAAATATAATCCAAAAAGACTCATGCACCCCACTGTTCATTGCAGCACTACCCACAGTAGCCAGGACAGGGCAGCAACCTAGATGCCCGCCAACAGAAGAATGGATAAAGAAGATGGGGTACATATATACAGTGGAACATTACTCAGCCATAAAGAGCAAGGAAATTGGGTCACTTGTAGAGATGTGGAGGGACCTAGGGATTGTCATAGAGTGAAGTGAGTCAGAAAGAGAAAAACAAACATCATACATTAATGCTTATATGTGGAATCTAGAAAAATGGTATAGATGATCTTATTTGCAAAGCAGAACTAGAGACACAGATGTAGAGAACAAACATATGGACACCAAGGGGCGAAAGGGCGAGTGAGATGAATTGAGTGACTGGGGTTGACATATATACACTGCTATGTATAAATTAGGTAACTAATGAGAATCTACTGTAGAGCACAGGGAACTCGACTCAAGGTTCTGTGGTGACCTAAATGGAAAGGATGGAGAAGGCAATGGCACCCCACTCCAGTACTCTTGCCTGGAAAATCCCATGGATGGAGCAGCCTGGTAGGCTGCAGTCCATGGGGTCACAAAGAGTTGGACATGACTGAGCGACTTCACTTTGACTTTTCACTTTCATGCATTGGAGAAGGAAATGGCACCCCACTCCAGTGTTCTTACCTGGAGAATCCCAGGGATGGGGGAGCCTGGTGGGCTGCCGTCTATGGGGTCGCACAGAGTTGGACATGACTGAAGTGACTTAGCAGCAGCAGCAGCAAATGGGAAAGGCAATCCAAAAGAGAGAGATATAGGTATTACATACGGCTGACGCACTTTGCTGTACAGCAGAAAGCGTCACAACCTTGTGAAGCAACTATATCCCAATTTAAAAAAAGCAACATCGCCTACACGTAAGTGAAAGTCAAGGCACAAGCAGTGACACACGGGTATAAGAACTTTAGCTGGAGTCACACGGATCTAGGAGCAAACACCAGCCTCTAAGTCTAAACTGTATTCTTCCATACGTTACTTGAATTTCGATTTCTCAACTTTCAACCTGTGAAATGGGTTCATAATACCATTTTTAACTGTATGTTAAGGAATGATTAAATGAAATAATACAAATGAGTGTACACAGCTCTGAGTATCAGGGACCTAGTAAGTGCTCTGTCCTTGTGGATCGAGGTGATGGTGGGAAGAAGAGAAAGATGAGGAGGGGAAGAGGCAGAGCGAGGAAGAGTGGAGAAAGAGACAGGGCAGCTGCACAAATTCTGCCTGGACACTTGGTCCCCAAAGAGTCATTTGGGTCAAGGACTTTGTTGGTCCCAGTTGAGAATCTAACAGCAACACTGAGGGAATAAAGTGTTTAAGAAACCCAGTGGATAATTATTCATCAGCTGTAAACTGATGAGTGGACTCTGGTTATGCTGATCCTTCTCTTCTCAGTTTAATGACTTGTTAAATAATATAATTGATGACTGTTGCCTTTCTCATCAAAATGATACTGGCAGAGCCCAGGAAAGCTATTAATTTTACTTGTGTTTAGTCCTTGATTTCTATGATGAATTGGTGCTGCTCCTGATGCTGAGGGGACCCTTTAAGAGGGAAGTAAGTCAGAAAGAGAAAGACAAATATCATATATTAACACATATATGTGGAACCTAGATAGATTGTTCTGATGAACCTATGTGCAGGGCAGCAAAGGAGATGCAGACATAGGGAACAGACTTGCGGACACAGGAGGGGAAGGAGAGGTGGGGACGAATTGAGAGAGTAGCATGGAAACATATACTCTGCCATATTTAAAATTAGACAGTGGAAAATTGTTGTATGACTCAGAGAGCTCAAATTGAGTGCTCTGTGACAACGTAGAGGGTTGGGATGGGGTGGGAGGTGGGGTGGGAGGTTCAAGGAGGAGGGAACATACATATACCTATGGCCAATTCATGTTGATCTTATGGCAGAAACCAACACAATATTGTAAAGCAATTATCCTCCAATTGAAAAAATTATTTTTAATAAATGACATTAAAAAAACCATCTAAGGCCAGCATCTACCAACGAATGAGCAAAATGCCATGCTGAAATAAAGAAAGTAGAATTGGGGCTAAATAACAAGAGTCAGGCTTACCTCGTGGCTCAGCTGATAAAGAATCCACCTGCATTGTGGGAGACCTAGGTTTGATCCCTGGGTTGGGAAGATCCCCTGGAGAAGGGAAAGGCTACCCAGTCTAGTATTCTGGCCTGGAGAATTCCATGGACTGTATAGTCCATGAGGTCACAAAGCGTCAGACAGGACTGAGCGACTTTCACTTTTACTTTCAACAAGAGTCAGTCTGGAAGATCCCCTGGAGAAGTAAGTATATGGCAACCTACTCCAGTATTCTTGCCTAGAGAATTCCATGGACAGAGGAGCCTGGTGGGCTACAGTCCATAGGGTTGCAAAGAGCTGGACATGACTGAAGTGACTGACCACACACATGTGCACAAGAGTCAGTGATAAACTTAATTTAAAAAATTAAAGTGCAACTCATCACCTACCCAGGTATCAGAAACATGTTGTTTCACAGGGAGATATGTAGGAGCACATGGAAAACACATACATGGAACTGGCTTCCAGGGCCAAAGAATTGATGCTTTTGACCTGCAGTGTCAGAGAAGGCTCTTGAGAGTCCCTTGGACTGCAAGGAGATCAAACCAGTCAATCCTAAAGGAAATCAGTCCTGAATATTCATTGGAAGGTGAAACTCCAACTCTAAAGCTGAAACTCCAATTCTTTGGCCACCTGATGCAAAGAACTGACTCATTGGAAAAGACCCTGATGCTTGTAAAGACTGAGGGTGGGAGGAGAAGGGGATGACAGAGGATGAGATGGTTGGATGGCATCACCAACTCGATGGACATGAGTTTGAGCAAGTTCTGGGAGTTGGTGATGAACAGGGAAGCCTAGCATGCTACAGTTCATGGGGTCACAAAGAATTGGACACAACTGTGTGACTGCAAGGAGATCCAACCAGTCCATCCTAAAGGAAATCAGTCCTAGGTGTTCTTTGGAAGGACTGATGCTGAAGCTGAAACTCCAATATTTTGGCCACCTCATGTGAAGAACTGACTCATTGGAAAAGACTCTGATGCTGGGAGGGATTGGGGGCAGGAGGAGAAGGGGATGACAGAGGATGAGATAGCTGGATGGCATCACCGACTCGATGGACATGAGTTTGAGTGAACTCCGGGAGTTGGTGATGAATAGGAAGGCCTGGTGTGCTGTGATTCATGGGGTCACAAAGAGTCGGACATGACTGAGCCACTGAACTGAACTGAACTGAGCAACTGGACTGAACTCATGGCCCTTCAAGAGAGTTCTCCAAGTTGATCCACCTCTAAGTATCTGGGGATTGGCCACTTTTATTCTAAAAGATTGGAATGAACACTGCCCCCTGCGACAGGACAGATGGGTCACCTTACATCTTCTGTCCTTTCCATGGGCAAGTGCTGATGGGACATCACGACTGGGATGTGTTGACAGAGCTAACAAAGCTGCCCTGTGAGGAAGGGGTGCCGATAACTTTGTTTCCATGTTTGTACTGAGGTTTAATTTACATATAATCAAATGCACAGATTTTAAGTGTTTTGTTTGATGAGTTTTGACAACTGTAAGCAGTCATGTAACTACCACTCCAATCAAGAAACAGCCTGTTCCCTTCACCCCAAATATTCCTCCAGGGCCCCTCTAGTCAATTTCTCCCACCGCTTTTAGACCCACCCCTTAACACAAGGTGACCACTGACTTGATTTCTGTCACTATGAATTTGTTTAAGGCTTCCTGGTGACTCAGGCGGTAAAGAATCTGACTGCAATGCAGGAGACTCGGATTTGATTTCTGGATTAGAAAGATCTCCTGGAGAAGGGGATGGCTACCTGCTCCAATATTCTTGCCTAGAGAATTCCATAGAGGGAAGAACCTGACAGGCTACAGCCCATGGGATCACAAAGACTCAGACACGACTGAGCGACTAACTCCAACTGTGAATTTGTGTAGACTGAAAACTTTAAAATTAATGGGATCAAATGGTATCCAATCTTTCTCATGCAGCTTCTTTCGCATTGTTGTACAGTCGCTCAGTCATGTCGGATTCTGTGTGACCCCGTGGACTGCAGCACGCCAGGCTTCCCTGTCCTCCACCATCTCTCATAGCTTGCTCAAGCTCACGTCCATTGAGTTGGTGATGCCATACAACCATCTCATCCTCTGCCACCCCCTTCTCCTCTTGCCCTCAATCCTTCCCAGCATCACAGTCTTTTCCAATGAGTCAGCTTCTTACATCAGGTGGCCAAAGTATTGGAGCTTCAGCATCAGTCCTTTCAATGAATATTTAGGACTGATTTTCCTTTAAGATGGACTGGTCTGATCTCCTTGCAGTCCAAGGGATTCTCAAGAGTCTTCTCCAACACTACAGTTCAAAAGCATCAATTCTTCAGTGCTCAGCCTTCTTTACAGTTCACCTCTCACTTCCATACATGACTACTTTTGCTAGCCTAATTTTTTTCTAGACGAATATTTACTCTCCTTTGACTTATGGATATAATAAATAAAATATTCCTCTTTAAGTCTTTTTGGGGACATTTTTACTCAGCTCTCTTGAATGAATACCTAGGAGTGAAACCACTCTGTCATAGTATAGTATTGGACTTCATACAAAATCCCCAGTTATTCGAAGCATTTTCCCTATTTGACATTCCTAGCAATGACTCAGCATACAAGGTTCCAGTTGCTCTGCATTCTCATCAACACTTGGTATTGTCATCTTATTTATCTTAGCCACTGCAGTGTGTACCAAGGATGCCCATTGTTTTTTATTTTTATTTTTGATGTGGACCATTTTTAAAGTCTTTATTGAATTCATTACAATATTACTTCTGTTTTAGGTTTTTCTTTTTTTGACTGCAAAGCATGTGGGTTCTAGCTCCTCAACCAGGGATTGAACCCTACACCCTACCTTAGCAGACAAAGTCTTAATCACTGGACTGCCAAGGAAGTCCCTCCAACTCTTTTAATACTAATAAAAGCATGGTGCTCAAATCCTTATCTGGCAGTGGAAGAGACTGTCCTCTAGTACTAATAATATATCCTTGCCTGGGTAACCCCCAAGCTGGAAAATTCTCGGAAGGGCTTCCTGAATCATCTGCTAATCCATAGTACTTCCTCAACAGTAATATGGATGTGTTACTAAGGTTTTGGTGACTTAAGAGAACAGCAAAGAGGCCTTAGACATAAAATTCACTGGTTAAAAAAATCATTCTGGATTTTAGAACAGATTTGCAAAACTGCATTTTTATAGTCTATTAGAGAATGATTCCATGCCAAAATAAGTTTGAAAAATTCTGTGTATTATTTCTCTTCCTTGGTGCTTACAAGGCACATTAGCCTATTAAAAATCTCAGCAAAATGCTGCAGGAGTGAACATATTTACTTCTGTTCAAACCATTGCTTACACATTTGTCACATTTATATATATTTATATATATATAAATATATATATATATTTAAAAAAAGATACCCTGACAAATATATATATATACATATATATGTATTATATATCATCTATCAGTATTCTTCCCACAAAACATATTTTGGGAAATACTGATATAAACAGTAATGGTAAGCTTGAAGTCAGATTTCTTGGTTTTAGTTTACCGAAGTTTAACCAAGGGGAGCCTGTGAAAAAAAAATGTAGCTTGCAATTCAGGCCACAACTTGTTTGTATTTCTCTTATTTACCACAAGCCCACTGGCCAGAGGCCAAGTCTAATTCAATGCTTATTGAATCCACTGCACACGATGGGTACTCAGTAAACATTAATTATTAGTGGGAGTTGAATAAGTGAAAACGGCAATAACGATCACGATAATGCTGTATTTTCAACTTTGCCATAAACCAAAACATCTGAGAGGAATCTTGAGACAGCCTGTGAAACCCAAACACAGCTGGGCTCTCTTGTTTCCACTGGGGATGTTTCACCATGAATTGAGTAACAGTGGCTACACAGAGGAAAGCAGGTTGTCTTGGGTCATCGAGAGACGGCTGCTCAGTCTTAGAGATGAGTCCCACTGTGGGGATCTCCTGCAGTCTGCAGGAGATGGCCAACTTCACGGCTGCTCGTAGGAGGCCCCAAGGCACAATCGCCCGTGACCCTCAGGTCCTCCGTGATGAGGTGCTGCCGGGCCTGAGGTCATGACCTGCTGCCGCCTCCCACACACCACAGGGCACCCCCTTCCCGTTACCTCCTTGTTCCTGTAGCCACTGAACAAGACTTCCTCAAGAAACGATAGGCCATCAGGCCCTGGATCACAAGGTATTAGGCAGCTGAGACGACAGACGTGGCTCCAGTCTCCAAAGGGCTTTCCCACACCCACTTGCTCATTCTTCCTTTTCTCATAATGCCTCCCCATACAGACTCCCTTCCCCTCTTCTTGGCTTCCTCTCCTTTTCCCTCAGGACCCAGTTTTGTGTTGATGCCTTCCAGGAAACATCCCCTGATCCCATGAAGTCACCTGATAGAGACATGGAAATGTTTCTGAGTTGGACGAGATCTCAGAAATCTCCCAGTTGAGCGTGGCGCTAATGGTAAAGAACGTGCCTGCCAATGCAGGAGACTTAAGAGATGTGGGTTTGATCCCTAGGTCAGGAAGATCCCCTGGAGAAGAAAATGGCAACCCGCTCCAATATTCCTGCCTGGACAATCCCATGGACAGAGGAACCCGGAAGGCTACAGTCCATGGGGTCACATGGAGTTGGACATGACTGAAGTGACTTAGTACAGCAAGGCCATATATCCAAGGACACTCAGGATCAGAGACATTAAGGGTGTGGCCTCGGCTCATCACCAGGAATGGCCGTGCTTCTTATCTAAATAGATAGTAATGTGCATACCCATTTTCTAATCTGCACTTTAGCTCAGCTTTCTCACTGAGATGACTGCTATGCTTGAACAGTCCTATCCATGTTGGTATGCTTATTTCACTCTGTTGTCTCTTCAGTGCTTCCAGGATAAAATTGAAGGTAGGGACTTTGTTTTGTGTTGATCTATCTCTAGTGCCTAGAACAGTCCCTGGCACACAGCTGTTGCTCAATACCACTATTGAATGAAGGCATGAAGGATGCTGTCTGGTACTGGCATTGTTCTTGGCAGACAGGAACAGGCACTCCCTGTTCCTAGCTGCTCAAGAAATAGTAGCTGGATGATGGACAGATTAAATGTAATCCAGGAAAGAATGGGACATCCTGTTCTCAGGACCTTATTTGAGAACAAAACGCTAAGCTGTCATGTTTGGAAGGCCATCTTTCCCTCTGAGGTTATCTTGAGTCTGGTTGTGGGGTCTTGTATGAAACTGGGCGGATAAGACGCTGGGCCATGCTGGGAATGACACTTTCTGTGGAACCATGGGGGTGATGGCAGATGGCAGGACCTGCCCTCTGGTAGGATGGGCACAAGACAGAGCTGAGAGAAGGGAGCCATCTCTCTCCACTCCCAGACCACCACGGAGATGAGGCTTTTCCCTGTGGTCAAACATGAGGAAATGTTCACGTCTGCTCGAAGGTGAAGTCTATACTGACTGTCCAGGGTGCAAGGTCAGTATTCTAGAAGTATCGCAATGCCTGTTACTTTCCCCTCTCTCTAATTTTTAAAGCCAAATGCCTTCCCTTTTCACCTTCTGCTCCTCTGTCCATGTCCCTCTATAGCTTCCATGTTTTCCTTTCCCTTCCCCTGTCTGCCTTGCTGCTACCCTTTCCCTCTCCTTCCTGATTTCCCATTTCTTTGTTCAAAAAACCCCCTAAAAAAGTAAAAGGGGAGAAAAGATATTCACAGTATCCCACTGAGAGAGAACTGAAGAAAAAGAATTGCCAATGTAGAAGAGGCTTTCCCTTTCTGTTGCAATGCCGGCCGGTAGCAAATCTTTAAAAGAAACACTAACATTAATAATACATCGTTTGCTTTGTTGGAATCAATTTTACCCTGATCCAAAGGGCTTGGAATGCAAGGCACAGGCACTTGTTTATCCCGCGCTTCACAAATAGCGGGATGATGTTCCCGCCTGGCTCCTGTGAGCCTCTTTTCTCATCTGTTTTGTTTTTCCGGGTGCAAAACATTTTCAGCTGGTTGTGGAAGCGCTGGCAACCTCAGCTTCAGCCTCCTGCGAGCGGGTCCCAGCTGCCACCAGCTGTGCTCCCTGTAGGAGCCCTCCTAGCCTGGTGAGGCTTTGGGATGCTGGCCAGGCATCCTGTCCTGACTCGCCATCTGCTTTACCTCCATTGCTCACTATGGCCACCTTGGACCTTAGAAGTGTTGGTACCTGTTGCCAGCTGTCTTTCAGATCCAAGAAGATGCTCTCTCTCAGAGCTCTGTGGACGTGAGAAGGAAACTGAGTTGATGCGTGCTGGGTCTGTCTTTCCATCCAGGCACAAATTCTGCACACGCCCATGAGCTGCTACTTACAGTAAAACTGCAACAAGTATGTCTTTAAAATAGATATTTTTCCCCCTGCTTTCAGTAGCATTCACATCGCAAAAGTATGAAATAAACTTTGTTTCTTTACACAGAGTGACTTCCAGTTAAAACCGATTTTAGCGTATTTCTTTTTCTTCTATTTTTGACAGCAGAAGAAAAACAAATTTTTTTTTCTCCCCTCACTCCCCATGTTCTTTCCCTTCCTGTCTCCTTCTGGATCGATGTCAGTGAAACCCTAATAATTCTCAAAGAAGCTGGTTCCTCATGAAGAGGAGGAAAAAGGTCTTCAGCCAGCAGAGAGGAAGACAAACACCAGCATTTCCATTTTAGAAGAGATCTATGCTTTTTCTGGTAAGGAATTTAAATCCATTGTCATCGATGTGGCCATTCTATGCAAGGGTCCCAGCCAAAGACCAAACCATCTCGTTTTTTAACAAAAGCATTTGTTGCAGAAAAAAGCCTTCCTCTTTTGCTAGACAAGCACAAGACCCTGAGGTGACCGAGGGGGACAAAACTCGACACCCTAAGCTTTCTAAGAGCCTTGGGTATTTTCCTTTAGGAGAAACAAGAGGAAGCTCTTAATTGGCTTAGACTCAATGTCAGATAATCCATGCTGTGAGGAGGGAACTCAGACTCTACAGGGATCACATTTCTACTGAAAAGAATTTTCTCTCTCAAGCTCAGTGATTGTGGGCAACTTTTTTTGGTTTGTTTTCTCATAGAAAGTGTTTCTCAAAAAAAAAAAAAAAGTTTCTCTGCTGTCCTACATCACTGCCACCTCCCTGGAGTCTCCTTTGTAGCTTTATCTGGATAAGCAATTTTCATTTAGTTGATTCCAATCCACTCAGTTTCTTCCATATTTTCCATTCTGTTCCACTTTTCTCAGCAAACCTGAACTGAGCATACATCCATCAGGACCGGCCTCTGACTTTTAGGGGCTCTCAATGCGGCAGAGTGACGGGGCAATAACATTGATGTGGATGACAGTCACAGGTGAGGACAACATCAAATAGAATATGAATGTTTTAAAAGAAATGTGCAAAACATACTCCAGGGATTGAGAGGAAGAAGTTGAAACAGCTGTAGGTAGCCTGTGCAAGGAATCAGAATACAGATATTTGCTCAGAAATCAAACCCATAAACATGAAGCTTTAATCCAAGAGTGCGTCTAACGAGCTTATGTTTATCAACCCCCTTCTGGATGGCTCGGGGCAGTTGTGCCTCACACACTCACACTTTGCAAGGATAAACTCACAAGGCATTATGAAATCTGCAGTGGCATATATGGGATGATATTAGATACACTGGTTGGAAGTAAGTGTTATAAGACATCATTTAAGCTGAGTGACAGTAATCGTATCTATCTCCTTTTGTTGAGTCTCAGTTTTGTGCTGGGTGGGCTTCCCAGGTGGCTTAGTGGTAAAGAATCCATCAGCCAGTGCAGTAGACATAGGACATATGGGTTCTATCCTTGTGTTGGGAAGATCCCCTGGAGAAAAAAAGGCAACCTGCTCCTCTATTCTTGCCTGGGAAATACCATGGACAGGAGCCTGGTGGGCTATATAGTCCATGGAGTCAAAAGACTTGGACATGACTGAGTGACTGAGCATGCAAACTGTGAAGCCACAAGAGGCAGAGCCAGGAAGACTTGAAGACAGTCCAGTTCCTGAGGAAGGATGTCTTTTTAATCGAAATGTGCCTGAGTGCCCCTCCCTGTCTGAGCCCTGAAGCAGTACCTTGCAGGGCTTCTGTGTGGATGAACAGGAGGCCAGCCTCCTCTCCCCTCTGGGCTGTATGAGGGCAAGCAAACCAAGAGACGTGGAAGGGCTTCAGGGGAAGGTTTACTATATCAGTTCTGGAAGCACTTCAGGGCATCATAGGCAGGGCACATCATCTCTAAATGAGTTTTTATTTACAGCAATACTTCTGAGAAGTATCCAAATGGTGGTAAATATGTATTTTTATTTTCTGAAAATTATTTCTGATTCTTCTTATTGGGAAATAATTTGGCTTCTCCTGAGACCCCCGTTTTCCTCTTGAGATATGCAGAAAGTCAGTGGAGACACAGAAGTTTGGCTGTGAAAACTGAATCTGACCAGTTGGAGATTGTCTCTTATCAACATGGGCCAAATAGTCCCCAAGTCAGATTCTAACAGAATCTTACATCACTTAACTATGAGTTCAGAATCATGAAGATAACATCAGGAAAAGAACTGTGGGCTTTGCTACCTTCAGGGTTGGTTAATTTAGGAAACCAAGTAAAACCAAGAGTGTAGTTTAAAGCTCTACATTTCTAAGACCAAGAGAGTCTCAGTATCAAGTCATACAAGGTTACCATGATGTCTCAGATGAGGATAGGAAATTAAAGGATTTGCTACAGGAAAAAGCAAAGAGACTATCTCTGGCTAGATTAGACAGTACCTCACAGAGCCTTCCCGAATGATAGCAAGTTATCCGCCGTCCCCTCAGTGGTTACTGTGTGCTGATATCATGGATACCTTGGTTCATGGAAGCTTAGCAATGAGGCTGTGCGGGGGCTTCCTCACCCTGCAATCAAACCCCTTCTTACAAACCTTGCACCAGGAAAGCAATCACGGGCCAGTGGGCCAGGGAGGCGCTTTCCCCTAAACAACATGACAAGATCCCTAGGGGAAAATATCCTTCCTCTCTGTCCCCCTTTTCTCTTTTTCTTATCTTGAAGGCTGGCGTGGTGGCTGGAAGGGTAGTGGCCCGCCTCCAGCACTAAGGTGAAAAGACACTAGAAGGGTGTGCAGTTGCCTACCTCAGGGATAGAAAAAACATTTTTATTTCAATAATTCCATTCAAATCAAAAGAAAAAATTTGACAGCGTTACTTCAACAACATCTTAAATTCACTTTACATCACATAGAGGTTCAAGGAGAAATAAACTAGCAGATTCTGTACACGGAGTAAACAATATAACTGAAACCCTGGACACCAAGAACAACCGCCATCAGCTTAGATTCCTTCTCTTGAACGTCACAGCCCTGGTTACATCCATAGGTGTCTATATTTTTCCATCTCATCATAAATGGACTCTCACTGTGCATTCACTGTGTTCAAAGAACCACCAATCAGGACATGGATTTTTGCCACACAGCTTCAGGTTCACAATTTGTCTATTCAATTTAAGACAGAAGAATTAGATGATTTTTACCCAATAGAGAGTCTGTCAACAATGTGTAAGGACACTGCACTTGTCCAGATTACTTGGCTGTATTCATGCTCCAAATAGGAGGCTTGAATTTTCATTTTCAGTACTTTGGGAGGGAATCTGAGGAGGGTTCTGATGTTTTAAAATGATGTGGTACCAAGACGCAGGGCATTATTTTATTGGTAACACGACACCCTCCAGATTTGAAAAGGGATGGAAATTCACATTTTGAGAAAAATTAGTTGTTCCAAATCTTAGAAAAAAATGAAAGCCAGCAGAGATGGGTACGTGCTACACAAACAAATTTGAATTCAAATGTGAGGACAATTCTGATGGAGATACCACTGTGGTCCCTCTGGCGTCTTAAGCAAAAGCCGTGCTTCCAGAATTCTATGAGTCGGCTTCCCTCGTGGGGGCAGTAGTTCTTAAAGCTCAGCCAGGGACTTAGAACAGAAGGGTCAGGAAAGGGAAGGACAAAGAACAGATCTAGAGGAGGCTGCCGCAGGCCAACAGTGGAGATGGGTTGTGCCCAGCTGTGAGGGGATGCGGACAAGGCATTGCTGCTGATGGTAATCCTGGCTCCATTGAGGAAGCTGAGATGGGGGGCTTGTCTGGGGGCCAGGCATATTGCCTAAGTACCATGCCATAGTCATCCTTAAGCCTGGCACAATATGATGACTGCCCCCCAGAACAAAAGTCCACCTGCTGTCCAGGGGAGAGATGACCCAATTCAAGCTGGAAACCAGTCATCTCACACAGGTGAGCTGAACACAGGGTGGGGAACGTCAGGTGAGGCAGAATCAGTCCAGGTGTAAAAGTTCAAACTGGAGCTTGGAATGTCTCTGGTGGCCCAGTGGTTAAGAATCTGCCTGCTAACACAGAGGACATGGGTTCTATTCCTAGTCCCCAGAAGATCCCATGTGCTGTGGGCCAACTAAGCCCAAGAGTCACAACTCCTGAAGCCCACACACCTAGAGCCTGTGCTCTGCAGCAAGAGAAACCAGCACAGTGTGAAGCCCTTGCACGGCAGTGAAGACCCAGCAAGGCCAAAAATCAGTAAACAAATAAAATGAAATAAAAAACAAAACCTGGACTTTGAATTCTTGGGTTGGTCTGAATCCTGTTGGGCCACTCACTTCCCAGGTGATCTCGGGCCTCAACCCAACTGTCGATACCTTAGCATCCTTAACTGAAGCACTGGATCCAAACAATTACTATGCTATAGAGTTGTCCTGAGGATGAAGCGGGCTGGTATTCTCAAGGACAGGTTGGCACGCAGGGTGAGCTGAATTCGTGTTACCTTTTGTTTTAACTGCAGGCAGTTAGCATCAAGGTACACTCTGTCAGTGGGTAGCAAACCTATTAAAACCCTAAATCAGCATTCACAGACAGTATTCTACTTCCTGGGAAGTGGAATAGAAAGAATAAAACAGGATCTTAGATGGAGGGACCAAAAGAGCTGAAAGTGAAAGTGAAAGTCGCTCCGTTGTGTCTAACTCTTTGCCACCCCATGGACTGTCGCCCACCAGGCTCCTCTGTCCATGGAATTCTCCAGGCCAAAATACTGGAGTGGTATCTGTTCTCTTCTCCCAGTGATCTTCCCAACCCTGGGATTGAACCCAGGTCTCTTGCATTGCAGGCGGATTCTTCTGAGCCACCTGGGAAGGAAGAGCCAAAGCACAAGTCTATTGATCCTGTCTTGTCATAAAGCCACATTTGGAAAGCATCGGAGATGAAGGTATTAAGCAGTGAGATGCAGATCTGGAGTCCCTTAATTATCTCATACATCACATCAAGATTGAGTCATGATGCTGATGCTACAGTAACTAAACGGGAAAGTCAAGGTGGTGTGGGGAGTTTAGGGAAATTGTTTCCACATTAGACACCACCTGCAAGGGAGAATCCTGATTTGGTCTTATGACACCCCCACCTCACCCCCCACCTGAGATTGTCCAACTCCTCTAAAAGCTGATATTTGCAATCTTGCCTGATTGTGTTTTAAATGCATAATCTTTAGCACCATCTCCTGCAAAATCTGACTTGATAGGCCTGGGATGTGGCTGGTCATGGGTAATTGGACAAGAGTCTGAAAAATTCTTATGATCAAGCAATTTGGAAAACACATGAGGAGGAGAGGTAACCCTCCCTTAGACACGAGTCCAGAGAGCTGCTTCCCAAACCAACCTTCAACCTTCAAGGCCTTCGAAGACATTGACCACACGCACCTTTAGTCTCGCTGCCCAGTCCCTTCACAAACTGTAGATTGATGTGGAATCCTGCCTGAGGTCACAAGTGTGGGCCCTTGTGCCAAGATCATAGAAGCAGAGCCCAGAGCCAAGGTCACCTCTGAAGCTGACTGAGTCCCCTTGTAACCATTGCCAAAAGCCCCCCAGTCATCACCAGCAGGCTTCCTGACTCCTTTCTATGCAAAATGCCCATGACAGCACTCACCATATAGAACCCTAACAGATCACCTAATGCCAACCTTCCGGCAGGAATTTTGTCTGAGGCTATAAAAACTGGCCACTAACCCACAAAAAGAGTGGCTTCTCCCTGGTCTGTCAGGAGGTTGGCCCACTGCACTCCGGGGGCCCACATTATCTCTGCTCTTTGTACTTGACGAACTCATTCTGTTCTGCAGTACTCTGTGTCTGGAAATCCTTTTCCAACGTGCGTTCAGACTGCCATGACAGTTTTTCTTTTATGTATTAACTGATTTTTATTTAAACTTTTAATTTTATACTGGAATATAGCTGGTGTTTGTGATAGCTTCAGGTGCATAGCCAAGGGACTCAGCCACACAAACACAGGTATCCCTTCTCCCTCGAACTCTCCTCCCATCCAGGCTGCCACATGACCCTCAGCAGAATTCCATGTGGTTTTCTTTATCAACTGGATTTTAATTTCTGGGGCCACAGTGTGGCAGCCTGTGCTTCAGCAACGTATAAAGTCTTCCTTCCCTCGGCCTGTAGGGACTATCACCTGCCAAGCCTTCTAAGTTCAGTCCAATCCCCAGGGTCTTTTAGTCCATACCGGCCCGAGCAGCTGGACACAGGCAGAGGGACAGTGCCGTGTGCTCGGGGGGAGGGTGTGGCTGACTCCAGCAGAAATGATCTCAGCGTCACGTGACTGCACTGGTTCCTATCACGAGCCATGCTTTTCACCTGCACCTTTATCCACGCCCAGTCTCCCCATCAACACTGTGCTTCTAGAAAGAGGCCATCCATTTACAGCAACAGAGTGGGCAAAGGCATCTACTGGGTGGATGCCTTTAACAAACTCCTTGTGAATTATGCTTGCCTGGTCTTCGTGTTGAAGGGTTAGGAGGGAGAAGACACTCATTTCATATTTGGTTATATCCTGAAGATGCACAAATGATTTCAGGAAATCTGTTTCCAAGTGCTTTAGACTCTAGGGAAGGAAAACAAAGAAAATCTAGGAGAGGGGATGTGGATTGTTAAATGAGATCACAGAGGAGAGGACAGTACTTAAACCAGACCCAACTGATTTGCCTTTTTATTAGAACCACTCTGTGGTGATGTAAGACAGACACTGTTTGTGGAACTAGGCCAGCGATCTGTTACCCTGACCTCCTGCATTTCCTGGCCAATACCCAGTTGTTCAAACTGCTTTGAATCACTTGCTCCATCTCCATCTGCCATAGGCTCCTTTCCACCCGTCATGTGGTCTTTCTATTCTTACACTTGCTCTTCTTTTTGGTAAATTTCCATTTTTCAGCCCCTCCCTTCCTCACCCTTCCCTCTTTAAAATCCAGTTGCCTCATCCTGCCCCTCCCTATGTGCCTCTTCTTCTGCAGGGTTTCGCCGTCACAAGCCCCCTGTGTCTGCATCTTCTGCCTCTGTTTTGGGTCCCTTTTCCCTCCTGCCCCAACCTCCTCTTGCTTCTGTAAGCTCCAGCTCTCCCTGATACCCTCGTGGTTGTTCTCCTCAGAACGCAGAGGGCTGACAGAATGGGGACACTGAATACAGTGACGATAATGTCAGCAGCTCAGGGGAGAAAAATGAAAAGAGGAAAAATGGAAAAAAAAAAAAAAGCCACAGGTTTTAATTAGATATCCATGCCACTGACTCACACTTAATATGCAAATTTTTAGCCCTTTCATTGTTAAGTGAAATGAGAGTTTTATTTAAATGTAAAAATGGCTGGGAGATGAGGAAGGGTAATTAAGTAGCACAGAAACCAGAAGAAACGTAAGCCTATGCTTCATGACGCCTGTAATAACACAGGAAAGCGCAAGGATCCGGCTTTATGCAGGGAGTGAAGAGCCAGAGCTTAACACAACTCCACTGCTGCTGCTGCTGGCGCTGATGATCCATTTGTACCTGTGTGCGTGGACTCCGGTTCAGAGGTCAGATCATATCTGACCGTCATAGCAGTGGTTCTAAGGAATGGAGGGGGCTGGTTAATTGGCTCCATTGTACAGATGAGAGCTAGAGGCTCAGAAGTTGTAATGGCTTCTTCAAGATCGAGTCGGTAAATAGAATCACCTGGGGATATTTCTCCTACTCTGCACGGCCAGAATTGGGATCTCAGCACTAATGAAAAAGGCTGGATTACAGAGATGAGGTAAAGAACCTGAGCTATAAAAAGTAATGTTTGTACCTCCATTTGCGGGTGACATTTAATTGTAACTTTGGGGAATAAGCCTGGTGGCAGGAAAATTGCTACCCTACCTCAAAGTTTCTCTGTGTTATTGTTAGTGCATTGAACCACTGTAGTACTTGAAAAACTATAATCCGAAGCATTCATGGTGGTAGTAATTACCATTACTTCTCCTGCGAGGATGCATTGATCATCTATGCATTGTCAGGAAATGTGCATTTCACTGTCTCCTCTACTGCATACAATGCTTTAATTATAAGAGCACAAATTTATTAGCAAATAGAATCAAACAATACATTCAACAGGTAAAATGTTCCTGAAATTAATTCCAAGAATAAAAGGTGTGCCAATATTATGTGTGAAGTTATAGAAATACTTGAAAGAATAAATAAAAATTGTACATTTGTATATGATCTCTCAATAAGTGAGATCTCACTGCAAATTGAAAGGAGCATCACTATTAATGGAAAAACCTGGAGGCGATTGCATGAAAGCAGAAATAAGACATGGGCTTCCTGTTATAACTGTCAAAAAATTCTAACCAATGCAATGAGACAGGAAAATAAATTAAAAACTACATAAAGAATAAGACAAAACCCATCTTTACTTAAAACTGATAAGATTGTCTTAGTAAGCAAAGGTAATTCATATTTTATTTGAAGAATTGAAGGAAATACAGATGTGTTGGATTTTTTTTTTTTTTTTAGCAATGAAGCATGCTAAAGATGAAAAAGTATCTTTTATGTACCCTTGTTAAGGACAAGAAGAGATATCTGGTTCAAAACTGTCTTTGATTTTAATTTAGAAAAAAAATGTACCAAAGTAGAAAACTCAAATGCATTCTCTTCACTTCTTACTAAAATAAATTATAAAAGTTTAGAAAAAAATAATGATATATTTTTAGGAAAACTAAGATTGAAGAACAATTTCTTAAAATTAACTAGAAATTGATGCTACTTATAAGGAAAGTTGAGCTGGACTGAATAGAGATATTTTCCAATCATGACAAAACTTATCCTTATGAAACATGATTACAAAAGAGGAAAGAAAAAAGTATACATCATCTTTACTCTCTGTCTCCTTAGATAACAAGGCTTCACCCAAGGGAGGACTGAGCAGCCATTACTAATATGGCTAAATGAAAGGATGCACTGGTTAGTTATCTACTGCTTACTAACAAGTTACCTTAACACTCAGTGGCTTAAAACAGTAAATATTTATAATCTCACACCATTTTTCTTGAGAGTCCCTTGGACTGCAAGGAGATCCAACCAGTCCATTCTAAAGGAGATCAGTCCTGGGTGTTCATTGGAAGGACTGATGTTGAAGCTGAAACTCCAATACTTAGGCCACCTGAGGCGAAGAGCTGACTCATTGGAAAAGACCCTGATGCTGGGAAAGATTGAGGGCAGAAGGAGAAAGGGACGGCAGAGGATGAGATGTTTGGATGGCATCGATGACTCAGTGGCATGGGTTTGGGTGAACTCCAGGAGTTGGTGATGGACAGGGAGGCCTGGCGTGCTGCGGTTCATGGGATTGCAAAGAGTCGGACACGACTGAACTGAACTGAACTGAACTGAACCCTTTTTGTAAGTCAGGAATTTAAGAATCGCTTAACTAGGTGGTTCTGACTCAGCGTTTTTCATGAGGCTGATGTCAGGGCATCGCTTGAGGCTGAATCACCTGCAGGCTCGACTGGGGCAGGAGGATCTGCTCCCAAGGTGACTCGGTTATGTGCCTGGCAAGTCAGTACTTGATGAGGCAGGACCTGACCCCATGACCTCGTGTTATGGCTGCCTGCATTCCCTCAGAATCAGCTGTCCAAGAGAGAGACGAGAAACAGAGCAGAGGTATCTGTATGACAGCCTTGCGGGTCACACGCCGCCTCTCAGGTGTATGCTGCGGTCACAAGGCCAGTGCTCATGCAATGTGGACACGAATATTAGAAGGAGGAGAGCACTGGGGCCTCTAGGAGGCTAGCTACCATACTAGATTATCTAAGATAGCACAATGGACTTGCAATACCAGCGCAGCTTCAAAGCTGATCAGCAGATACCTATTCCTGCACCCGCATTTATGCAACTTTGTCCATCATGACTGTGTATCAGAAATTCCAGAGGACGATGGAAAAAGCACCATTTCAATAAAGCAGACATGTAACAGGGAGAAGCGAGTAAGATGCTGGGAAATGAACCAAGAGCTTGACACCTCCATATACATTTCAGGAATAGAACTAAAAGGGCATCCAAACATTATCCAGAGGCAGAGGGTCAGGGCAAGGAGGTGTCTGCTTACCACAAGATTGTACCATTTTTCTTCCTCTATGTTGGATGTATGTGTGTGTGCTCAGTCCTGTCCAACTCTTTGCAACCCTATGGACTGTTGTAGCCCACCAGGCTCCTCTGTCCATGGGATTTTCCAGGCAAGGATACCGGAACGGGTTGCCATTTCCTATGTACCCTTTATTCAGTGTCCCCCAGTGGAAGATTGTACCATTTTTTGAGAGTACATACTGAAAGAATGTTGCAAAAAAAAAAAAAAAAAGACACAAGAATTTCAGGAAGAGTGTACTTTAAAAATTGCTTCCATTATACAACATTGTGTATGCACTTAATGCTACTGAAGTATACACTTAAAATGACTAAAATATAAGATTTATGCTATGTATATTTTATCAAAATTAAAACAAAATTGATTCCCAGGACCCTAGTAAAATTTTTAAAAAACTGTCTAGCAACCTCAAAAGATGGCCTCATTAAAGGACTTACGGAGGCAAAGCTGAAAAATAATGCCATAAGGTCTGAGAAGGAAAGTTAACAAGATGAATTCAGAAGTCCAAGAAGGTAGATAAGGAAAACGAGCAAGGGGGCTTAAAACAACAATGAAATGTAAAATCTACATTGGGCTTAGAACACACGAGATGTGAAAGTTCAGAAAACCAAATCAATGATATAAAGTCCAAAGCTGAGAAGCTCTCCCAGGATATATAGAAAAAGACAAATAGAAGAATTTAATGAGAAAGAGGGAACCAAAAAAAAGATGACGGATATGAAGAAAGGGAGTAGAGAGTCAACTTGGGTATAATTAGTGTTCCTCAGAACAAACTGCACAGAACCAACAATCGAGTTTTCAGTAAATACTCAGTTCCTTGTGCTTGATCAAGGGAGCCCCAGACTTCCCTGGTGGCTCAGATGGTAAAGAACCTACCTGCAATGCAGGAGACCCAGGTTCAATCCCTGGGTTGAGAAGATCCCCTGACCCAGGAAATGACAACCCACTCCAGTATTCTTACCTGGAGAATTCCACGGACAGAGAGCCTGGAGGGCTACCATCCATGGGGTCGCAAAGAGTTGGACACGGCCGAGTGACTAACACTCTCACTTTTCACACAAGAGGAGGAATTGAGCACAAGACCCATGTCCACATCTCAGGAAAGAGCTTTAAACCCAAAGATAAAGACAGGAATGTGTTCATACCTCGAAGCAGCAAATGAATTAGCCATAAAATTCCGAGACTTGGAAAAGGCCTCAGTGTTCTGCCTTCCAAATGCCAAATATTGATCTAAGGAGACAGTAATACAGGAATTTTGAGGATAAAGATGGTGACCTTTGGGTTTCATACTCAGAAAAGATGCCAAGTTACACTTGGTGGCAACAAAAAGGTCTTCCTAGACGTCTGCTCCTTGAAGGATGCTGTGCATTTATTACTGGATTTCCAGCACCTGCTACAGCTGCTGTTGCAAAACAGATTTTCAATAGATATTTATCACATGAAAGAAGAAATATATCAACAATCAGAAAATACAGCATTCACACATCTTTTTGGTGTGCTTGTTAAAATGTATTCTAAACAACTTTGGGAGGAAACAATGGGACAGATTGACAAATGGAACCTACAAGGCATTCATGAAAGGAGTAGTGGGAACTGGGTTTTAAAGAGACGAGGCTGCAGAATTGCAATAAATCAGACAATCAAGCTAACCGAGAGTACAAATGTCACAATACACATAGTCTTGGATTATAAGTTCAAAATGTGACTTTGATAAAGCCTCAGAGTGTTGAGGCAGGATGAGGTTGGCGGGGGAGGGGGTGGGGGGGTGGGTGGCTCCTGCAAGTCTCGTCTCAAATAGGAGCACAAGAGAAAGCATTTTGCTTGGCCTGAATAATTAGAGTCACATAGGTTAAAAACACTTCTGGGAAACCTACATGTAAGTACCAGGATGAATAGAAGCATGATATATTCATTTCACAAAAACTATAGAGGATAAAAGGGGAAAAATGTATTTCAAAGAGCACAAAGTATAAGACACAGAGACTATGAGACAGAACAAAAGCAGAAAACAAAAAGATGACAAGGAACAAACACATCAGCTCTAATAATACCTGCAAGTGGGTTAAACTCCCTATTAAGAAGAAAGGCTCAGAGTGGATTAAAAAAAAAGAAGAAAGCACAATACATTTCAGTTCTGTTTATAAAAGATATACCTAATCAGAATAATACAAGTGTTTTTTCTAAAGATGAGGAAATGACTTTTAGTATTAAAAATCAAAGCAATAAATATAATATTAATGTCAGATAATGTTGAATGCAAGATTAAAAACATTAAATTCTGAAAAAGGGTCACTTATATAAAGGGAACAACTCATAGGGAAGCTTTAATTATTTTCAAACTTCATGAATGATATATATAAAGCAAAAAATATTGGAAATCCATGAAAACATAATATAAAATCTGGCAGTATTCACTTTAGTATTTGAAATAGCTCAGCTGAAATTCCATCACCTCCACTGGCTTTGTTTGTAGTGATGCTTTCTAAGGCCCACTTGACTTCAGACCCCTGGATATCTGGCTCTAGGTGAGTGATCACACCATCGTGGTTATCTGGGTCATTAAGATACTTTTGTAAAATTCTTCTGTGTATTCTTGCCACCTTTTCTTAATATCTTCTGCTTCTGTTGGAGAAGGCAATGGCAACCCACTCCAGTACTCTTACCTGGAAAATCCCACGGATGGAGGAGCCTGGTAGGCTGCAGTCCATGAAGTTGCTAAGGGTCTGTCACGACTGAGCGACTTCACTTTCACTTTTCACTTTCATGCATTGGAGAAGGAAATGGCAACCCACTCCAGTGTTCTTGCCTGGAGAATCCCAGGGACGAGGGAGCCTGGTGGGCTGCTGTCTATGGGGTCGCACAGAGTTGGACATGACTGAAGTGATTTAGCAGCGGCAGCAGCAGCTTCTGTTAGGTCCATACCATTTCTGTCCTTTGTTGTACTTATCTTTGCATGAAATATTCCCTTGGTATCTCTGATTTTCTTGAAGAGATCTCCAGTCTTTCCCATACTATTGTTTTCCTCTAATTCTTTGAATTGATCACTGAGGAAGGCTTTCTTATCACTTCTTGCTATTCTTTTGAACTCTGCATTCAGATCGGTTTACTTTTCCTTTTTTCCTTTGCCTTTAGCTTCTCTTCTTTCCTCAGCTATTTGTATGGCCTCCTCAGACAACTATTTTGCCTTTTTGCACTTGTTTTTCTTGGGGAATTTCTAGATCACTGCCTCCTGTATAATGTCATGACCCTCCATCCATATTTCTTCAGGCACTCTGTCTATCAGATCTAGTCCCTTGATTTATTTGTCACTTCCACAGTATAATAATAAGGGATTTCATTCATGTCATACCTGAATGATCTAGTGGTTTTCCCTACTTTCTTCAATTTCAGTCTGAATTTAGCAGTAAGGAGTTCATGATCTGAGCCACAGTCAGCTCCTAGTCTTGTTTTTGCTGACTGTATAGAGCTTCTCTGTCTTTGGCTGCAAAGAATATAATCAATGTGATTTCTGTGTTGACCATCTAAAGACATCTAATGATGCTGTTAAAGTGATGCATTCAATGTGCCAGCAAATTGGGAAAACTCAGTAGTGCCCACAGGACTGGAAAAGGTCAGTTTTCATTCCAATCCCAAAGAAAGGCAATGCCAAAGAATGTTCAAACTACCACACAATTGCACTCATCTCACACGCTAGCAAAATAATTCTCAAAATTCTATAAGTGAGGCTTCAACAGTACATGAACCAAGAACTTCCAGATGTTCAAGCTGAATTTAGAAAAGGCAGAGGAACCAGAGATCAAATTGTCAACATCTGCTGGATCATAGAAAAAGCAAGAGTTCCAGAAAAACATCTACTTCTGATTTATTGACTATGTCAAAGCCTTTGACTGTGTGGATAACAACAAACTAGAAAATTCTTAAAGAGATGGGAATACCAGACTACCTTACATGCCTCCTGAGAAATCTGTGTGCAGGTCAAGAAGCAACAGTTAGAACGGGACATGGAACAATGGACTGGTTTGTTCCAAATCCAACTCCATTATTCCAACTCCAGTTGGGAAAGGAGTTAGCTTATTTAACTTATGTGTAGAGTACATCTTGTGAAATACCAGACTGGATGAAGTACAAGCTGGAATCAAGATTGCCAGGAGAAATATCAATAAACTCAGATATGCAGATGACACCACCCTTATGGCAGAAAGAGAGAGGAACTAAAGAGCCTCTTGATGAAGTGAAAGAGGAGAGTGAAAAAGCTGGCTTAAAACTCAACATTCACAAAACTAAGATTATGGCATCTGGTCCCATCACTTCATGGCAAATAGATGGGGAAACACTGGAAACAGTGAGAGACTTTATTTTTGGGGGCTCCGAAATCACTGCAGTTGGCGACTGCAGCCATGAAATTAAAAGACGCTTGCTCCTTAGAAGAAAAGCTGAGTGACCTAGACAGCATATTAAAAGCAGAGACATTACTTTGCTGTCAAAAGTCCATCTAGTCAAAGCTATGGTTTTTCCAGGAGTCATGTATGGATGTGAGAGTTGGACTATAAAGAAAGCTGAGCATTGAAGAATTGATGCTTTGAGTTGTGGTGTTGGAGAAGACTCTTGAAAGTCCCTTGGATTGCAAGGAGATCAACCCAGTCAATCCTAAAGGAAATCAGTCCTGAATATTCATTGGAAGAACTGATGCTGAAGCCAAGACTCCAATACTTTGGCCACCTGATGCGAAGAACTGACTCATTGGAAAAGACCCTGATGCTGTGAAAGTTTGAAGGCAGGAGGAGAGGGGGATGATAGAGGATGAGATGGTTGGATGGCATCACCGACTCGATGGACGTAAGTTTGCATATGCTCTGAGAGTTGGTGATGGACAGGGAGGCCTGGTGTGCTACAGTTCATGGGGTCACAAAGAGTCAGACAGGACTGAGCAACTAAACTGAACTGAACTGAACTGATTATTCACTTTGGGTTTTATAAACTTTGAGGAAGCCAACAATTCAGTATGGTTATACACAAACTGAATAATAAAATTATCTCTGTGTATGGATATACATCTATAGTATATGATATTAATGGAATAGTTTTTATACAGTGCTATAGTAATGGAAATTACTATTTTCCAAAGATTGGAAAAGCATTTGGAAATGTCTTGTAAAGTTAAGTGTAACTTTATCAATTCTACTCTTAAGTATATACCCAAGAGAATAAAAAATACATGTCCATGAGAAGACCAGGTACATAGAAGCTTTACTCATAATAGTCAAAAAGTAGAAACAATCATTGTGCATTAACTGGCAAATAAGCAGGCAAATAGCAGTATATTCATATAATGGAACACCACTTAGCAACAACAACACTTATACAGAAAAACATGAATGAGACACAAAAGCTGAGTGAAAGCAGACTGAAATAAAAATACATGGTCTCAGATTGTATAAATTTTGTATATTTTTCTAGAATATAAATATGTTGTGTATTCTGTGTGCTTATGAAACTCTAGAGAAAAGTCTAGTACATAGCAGCTGAAAGAAGGTCAGTGTTTGTCTCAAGTTGGGATGGAGATAAGATTTGGGTATGAAAATAAGGAGACTTTTTGAATTGAAGGGAACATGCTGTGTCTTAATTAAGGTGGTGGTTATAGGCATGTATACATTTGTCAAAATTCACTAGTTATAGCTGGAGGAGGAAATGGCAACCCACTCCAGTATTATTGCCTGGAGAATCCCATGGACAGAGGAGCCTGGCGGGCTACCGGCCATGGGACCACAGAGTCAGACAAGACTGAGTGACTGGCATGTATACACCAGTTATGGAGGGATCTGGAGGGTATTATGCTAAGTGAAACAGGTCAAGCCAAGACAAATGCTGTCTGATCTTACTTATATGGAGAATCTAAAATACTAAAAAAAAATCACAACTCATAGAAAGTTATCAGATTTGTGGTTACCAGAGGTGGGTGGGTGGGAGATTGGATGAAGATGGTCAAACGGTGCAAACTTCCAGTTATAAGATAAGTAAGTGCTGAGGAAGTAGTGTGCAACTTGGTGACTATAGCTAACACTGCTGTGTGGTGTGTTTGAAAGTTGCTAAGAGAGTAGATGGTAAAAGCTCTCTTTATGAGAAAAAACAAATCTAGGTAAAGGAGGGGACGAGTGTTAACTAGACTTACTGTTGTGATCTATGCACATCCTTGTGCTGTATACCTTAAAATTATTCAGTGTTTTATGTTAATTATAGCTCAATAAAGTTGGGAGAAAAAACCCTCACTGGTCCACATGGCAAATGCGTGCATTTTATTTTACATAAGTTATAAAAACACAAAAATTGGCTTTTTAAAAAAGACCATGTCCTTACCTTCTATTCACTGTCCATTCATCAGCTTACGATTTGCCTTCCACATCCTACATAAACCTCATCTCATGTCAGTGCCATGTGGACAGAAATACATACATACATATATAACGAAGTATAGATGTTGAATTGGTTCTGAGACTTTGTGTTGCTCAGGATAATGAGTAGAGCTGCAGAATCAGGAGTTAGCAAGCTAGGTCAATTTACCTTAGAAAGTTAAGCTACCATTGGACCAAGAGAAGATAGATATATAGATTAGGTAAGAAAGCAGAGATCTGATGGCCTAGAGCAGTGATCCTCAACATTTTTGGCACCAGGGACCGATTTCATGGAAGATAATTTGTCCATGGACCAGGGGTGGGGGAGATGGTTTCAGGATGATTCAAATGCATTACGTTTATTGTGCACTTTACTTCTACTGTTATTACATCAGCTCCATTCAGATTGCTAGTCATTAGACCCTGGAGGTTCAGGACCCCTGATCTAGGGTTTTCATTAGATATAGCGAAAAGACAGGCAAAAACATCATTCAACTATTTTACTAGCTGTTATATAACACTTGTTGGGACCACTTTGAAAGATTTTGGTAAAGAGTTAGCTTGTCTTAAAATATGTTTATTCTCTTCTTGTGACCAACCTTGATTCCTTGTAATGCAAAGTTATAGTCGGGCCAGCTACAAGTGGTCCTAAATTTTATTCAGCTTACAAAAATTTCACTTGCTAAGCCCCAGCAACACTAGGCTGCTTATACATTCCCAATTACACCATGTAAATTCTTCGGTCTCTCAGTCGTGTCCAGTTCTTTGTGACTCCATGGACTGCAGCATGCCAGGCTTCCCTGTCCTTCACCATCTCCCTGAGTTTGCTCAAACTTATGTCCATCGAGTTGGTGATGCCATCCAACCATTTCATCCTCTGTCATCCCTTCTCCTCCTGCTTTCAATCATTCTCAGCATCAGGGTTTTTTCCAATGAGTCAGTTATTCACATCAGGTGGCCAAAATATAGGAGTTTCAACTTCAGCATCAGTCCTTCCAATGAATATTCAGGACTGATTTCCTTTAGGATTGACTGGTTTGATCTCCTTGCAGTCCAAGGGACTCTCAAGAGTCTTCTCCAACACCACAGTTCAAAAGCATCAATTCTTCTGCGCTCAGCTTTCTTTATAGTCCAACTCTCACATCCATACATGGCCACTGGAAAAACCATAGCTTTGTCTAGATGGACCTTGGTCAGCAAAGTAATGTCTCTGTTTTTTAATATGCTGTCTAGGTTGGTCATGTAAGTTCTTATTTCTACATTTTTTTTTTATTTTGCTGACTTTCACCAGCTGGGATATTCTTCTCCTCCACCTCACTCATATTGTTCCCTTTCCTTTGACTAAACTCTGACCGATTTTTGAGTCATATTGGTAGTCACCTCTTCAGGAGGCCATCCCTGGTTCTCCCATATTTCCCAGTTGGATGAAATGATCCTGTTCTGTGAACACACATGCACCATATTGTGCTGTAACTATATATTACTATGCCTGCGAATTTTACTAAATGGAGCTCCTTGAGGAAAAGTATCCTGTTATTTATCTTTCTAACCCCGTCATTGCAGAGAGTACCTGACACATAAGATCCACTCACTAATTCTTTCTTGAGTAATTGAACAAGTGCATGAATAAATAAATAATTGAAAGAATGTTGTTTCCAGTGGCCATCTGTTTAACCAGTCCAGGTTCCCTCTATAAAATGCATAGGTTACTCCCTGTCTTCATTTATTTTTCTGTCCACATTTAGACAGAAAATCTTTGTGAACGCCGTATGAGATTAAATCAACGTGGCAAGTCACTACATTTAAGGGATGATTCTGGTGATGACAGGGGTGACAATCATGGCGATGTCATGGCAGGATTTTACAGGGTCAAATGTGTAGTCAAAGCATGGAGACAATGAGAAGTCAAGAGGGTCCTGAACAAAGACTCGGCAGGTACCAAGGAACAGCAGTAGTCACGCAGGATGTCCAGAGACACAAAGCTGGAAGGATCCAAACGGAAAAGGTGTGGGGGAGGGGGTTAAATTAGGAGTTTGGGATTAACATAGACACACTACCTACATATAAAAAGCCTACATATAAAATGGGCTTCCCAGGTGGCGCAAGTGGTAAAGAACAGGCCTGCCAATGCAGGAGAACTAGAGGATGCAGGTTTGATCCCTGGGTTGGGAATATCCCCTGGAGGAGGGTATAACAACCCAGTCCGGTATTCTTGCCTGGAGAATCGCATAGACAGAGGAGCCTGGTGGGCTACAGTGCATAGGGTTGCAAAGAGTCGGACATGACTGAAGCTCTAGCATGTACACAGATATAAAATAGACAGCCAGCAAGGGTCTACTACACAGCACAGGGAACTCAACTCTATACTCTAATTATCTATATGGGAAAATAATCGGAAAAATAATGATATATGTATATATATGCCCTGTTAATGGAGAAGGCACTGGCACCCCACTCCAGTACTCTTGCCTGGAAAATCCCATGGATGGAGGAGCCTGGTGGGCTGCAGTCCATGGGGTCGCGAAGAGTCAGACACGAATGAGCTACTTCACTTTCATGCATTGGAGAAGCAAATGGCAACCCACTCCGGTGTTCTTGTCTGGAGAATCCCAGGGACGGGAAGCCTGGTGGGCTGCCGTCTCTGGGGTCGCACAGAGTCGGACACAACTGAATCGACTTAGCAGCAGTAGCAGCAGCATGCCCTGTTAAAATGCTCCAGTTGTGTCCAACTCTTTGCAACCTCATGGACTGTAGCCCACCAGGCTCCTCTGTCCATGGGATTCCCCAGGCAAGAATACTGGAGTGGGTTGCCAAGCCCTCCTCCAGGGGATCTTCTGTACCCAGGGATCAAACCCAGGTCTCCTGCAGCTCCTGCATTGTAGGCAGATTCTTTACCGCAAAGCCACCAAGAAAACCTGTGTGTGTGTATGTGTGTGTGTTTGTATTCAGTTTGCTGAATACCTGAAACTTTAAGGGAAAAAAAAGAAGCATAAATAGATCTTAAGAGTGAAGGCAGGTGAGATGTGATTGCACAGGTAAGGCAAGCTACTGCAGCAATGCCCTGAGATATGGACATGCAGGCGGGCCAGTCAGATGCCGCAGCACAACGGTGTCTCCTGGGCCCTTTTGGAATCCTGCTGGGAACCAAACCACCTGGGCTCCCAGGAGTACAGCTCCAGTTGGAGGTGGCTCCTGAAGCTCCAGGTACATTTCACCTTAGCTTCCGTCAGACATGCTGGAAACATTGGGAGATTCTTAAACTACAGCTCAAAGTGTATGGTCATGCCTTTGCTCCAGCCCCCTTCTGGCCCCTGGGGACAGGAAGTGCTGAGGGAAAGATACTCGGAGGGTTGCAGGCAGCCTGGAGCAGAGGCAGGAGTAAAAAGACTGCGAGGGGTGCTGGGTGGAGGAGAAGGAATGGCAAGGTGTGCAGCCTGGCCCTGGAGGAGGAACCTCCAGATATCCTGTGGACCGATATCCGGGGGCCTGCTGCAGCCAGTGATGCTCTGAAAATAAGGCTCCTTCCTTCATTAGCAGTGCTGGGAGCATCCTTGCTGCCCACAAGGGAGACAAAGTCTTTGACTGCAGATGTAATTACTGCATCCTGTTCCAAGCGTGTAGGGACACATAAGCAGGGGCTCAGTGGAGCAGGAGGAGGCCCGAGGGAGTCTTCAGCAGAAAGCATTTCTGGCCAGCAGTGGTGTGGAGAGGGGAGGTAAGCTGAGCAGAAGGAGGGTGGGAAGGAAGAGAATTCTGGAAGCAGAGGACTGGCAGTTCTGATTACATCAGTTACTTCACTAAACATTGCTCTTAGGAAGCAAAATCATCCAGAGAATCATTAAAAGGAATCATTTGTAGCACCCCCGAGGGAGTGACTCACCAGTAAGTGATTCTGGAGTGGGGAAACTGTTGATAAAATAAGAAAAGAGAAAAACAAAATGAAAAGACAGGAAGGGCTTCAGTGCCCACCTCTTCTCACTAATGAGGCTTTGCAGGCTTCCAGGAGTGGGGTGAGGTCCTTGGGCTTTGCTTCAGGTGGTCCAGGGGAGATCAGATTCCTGCACCTCCTCACAGCTCTAGTTCCTGAGTGCCAGAGTCATTCACAGCCTCCAGCTGGGAAACCCAGATTCAAAGAGGCAACCCTTTTTGCTTCAAGATTTCACTTCCCCTTGATCCCTCTCACCTCCAGTGGGGGTTCCCTCTCAGAGGCTGGGCCATTCGACGACTGGAGGGCCCCTCTCCAATTAAATCCTCCACTTTATATCACAATGTGACTTCCTGTCTCCTCCATCCCTCCCTCCTCTGCCTCTCATAGGAACAGAAGCCCTAATTAAACACGGTCACTATCTTGAAGGGCTTCCCTCATAGCTCAGTTGGTAAAGAATCTGCCTGCAGTGCAGGAGACCCTGGTTCAATTTCTGGATCAGGAAGATCACCTGGAGAAGGGATAGGCTACCCATTCCAGTATTCTTGGGCTTCCCTGTGGCTCAGCTGGTAAAGAATCCGCTTGCAATGTGGGAGACCTGGGTTCGATCCCTGGGTTGAGAAGATCCCCTGGAGAAGGGAAAGGCTACCCACCCCAGTATTTTGGCCTGGAGAATTCCATGGACTGTATAGTCCATGGGGTCACAAAGAGTCAGACAGGACTGAGGGACTTTCACTTTCACTCACTTTCACTATCTTGAAGAAGGAAAGAATGTCCCCCACCTCTGCCATCTTTTCTAGAGTCACGCCTTGACCTCTTCCCTGAGGAGGTAAGACTTGGCACTGGGGAAGCCTACGAAGGCCAGTGCTCTGAGGAAGAAGACCGGATGGAGACGCTGGCAGGGATGGGAGCCCAAACTTTCTGCATCTCACAGATTCATGAGCATAAGATGCTAAATTCACTCGTACGATACGTCCAAATTGAACAGTATGTGCTCAAGTGAGTCATCCCCACTCTTCGAGTGCACCCCGTTTATAAAACTACCAAGCTTTCCAGCAAAAGTCAGAGGTTCTCCACAAGGACAGGATGGGTCAGGAGATGAGGACCACCTTCCACATCATGGGTCACCACCCTCTGGAGACCCAGTCTGGCGGGAGTCTCACTCTTGAGTAAAAATATGGCATAAAGAAACCTCAGCAGTAAGACTACCTGGTCTCTGGCATGGCGGGCAGTTTTAGAGAAGGATGGGCTAGGACAGATGGTGGGGAAAAGAGAGAAAAGCACTTTGGGATAAGACTGGAAGTGCCCCCAACCTTCTAATGCAGATCTGACTTGAGTGTCTGTGAAACCAAGCAGGACCCTGTGGGGCTCCAGGCCATAAAAGCCTTTCTGTGTCCCCTATTTCTTGATTATGGAAAATAGGCTTCATTCAGCCTCTGTGACTTTCCTGAGTTCCAACAGGCAGATTCAAACAGTGGCTAATAGAGAAGGGCAGTGAGGTGAGGAGGGGGAGGAGGCGGTGGGGTGGGGTGGGAGGGGTGGGAATATGCAGTGATAAGGAAGGAGCAGTCAAGGAATAATAGCGAGCCTTGGAGGGCAGGGTCCTGCTTCCCTCTCAAGGGATACACAGAAAAATTATTTTTGAGCTATTTTGCGGATACTGAAAGCCCCTCCAGGTGGGAGCAGTTAACTGTGTGCTGCCCACAAGCACTAGACCTCAAATGCATTGGGACAAGAAGGTTGATGATGCTGACTCCGAGTTTCCTCCCCACCAACCAATCAGAAGAATGTCCATGAGATGATCACACCCTCCTCTTTGCACCATTACTATAAAACTCCTCACTACCGCCTCCAGGTTGAGACACAGTTTTGAGGGAATCAGCCCACTGTAGTCCCCTTTGCTTGCCAAAGCAATGAAGCTATCCTTTTCCAATGAACCTGAAACTCTGTCTCTGAGATTTAATTTGGTGTCGAGGTTCAGAGGCTGCATTCAGCTTCACCTTCCCTACCCAGGCTTCACTCCTTGCACCAAACTCCCTCTTTACCACTCAGACATTGCTTCCTAACATCTGGAGGCTAGTCTCAGAGCCTACCTGTCCCCTCATTTCCTCTGGCTTCTATAAGACAGGTACAGGATTGGTGGGTAAGCATTCAGTCATTCATAGGAGGCCTCTAATCACAGGCACTGTGCCAGGTGCTGGGAACATCACCAATGTTTAAATCCCTTACCTGTTCTCTTCTGTGTGGGGAGGGGAGAGCTATCTTCTCTGGGTGGAATGGAGCTCACCTTCTCAAGGAAAAGTCAGTGAATCAGCTAATAAAGATAAACCACGCCTTTGATCCCAGAGCAGCCAGAGAGCTGAGCAAGTACGGAGGCTGGTGGATGCCACTCTTTCATCCTCAGTGGCAAGCCTGCTCCACAGCCCATGGGATCACCTGGATGGATGCTGTGTACATGATGTACTAAGGTGGTGATGAACCCTTGGTCATCACTGATTGCTGCAAGACTCGGAGCCAGAGTCCATGTGTCTATCTCAGCCTGAGTCTAACTGATTTAAGCGTGGAATCCCCTTAGCAACCCAGTGCTCCTTAGTCAACTCCCAGGGCCTCCCAACGCCCATGGGTCCCTGACTCACGATGGAGACAGTGGTCTTAAAATTAACCGGGAACCCCTGGCAGCTCCCTAACTGTCTGGTTTCTATAAAGAAGAGCCTTTCCGTGGTGATGAGACCCTCACCACACCACATGGCAACATCATGTTACGAGTCCCTCCCCTCTGAGCTGAAAGCAGGGACCGTACTAGGCTCAGCTGGCTCACACACTGCCTGTCCAGCACACAGTGAATTTAACCGGAATGACTTTGGCTTTAAACAATAGAGACCCAATTTAAAACAGTTGGAGCAAGAACAGGTGATAGAGAGGAACTTTGGTCCTGGAGATATAGAGGCTTTTAGGAAGAGACGTAAACTGCTGTGCAGAAGGAACACTAAGAGTTACAAGAGCTCATGGCTGGCCCTGAGATGCTTCTGTCCACCATCAAGGGTGCCCATCCAGGAAGTAGGGAGGAAGCTAACTTCTCTGATGTTCCTTCAACAGCTGTCCAGATGTAGGAGCTCTGTGCCTAAATTAAAGTCCATTATCTCCAGAGGTGGCCGAGGTGTGTGAGTGTGAGGCTAGGCTGGTTATTTTCTATTGAAGCCTACAATTTTTGTTCAGCAGCAAAAGTCACTGTGGACCCACCGCTGAGGCCAATTAGATATACAGCACTTGTAAAGCCAGTCTCAATTTTATCAGTGTCCAAATGATTTCAATGGCGTAATTTGATATCGCAACAGCATAGAGGACGCTTTACAACAGACGGCAGGCAGCCCTGGATGCCTTTCCAATTCTAATTTTACTTTTGAGTTAGTTGGGATTTTCACTTGCTAGATACATGTTAATATCCCTTCTTACATTATCATCTAAAAAGTATTTGGAATAGATACTTCCAAATTCCCTTTACCCTTCCTCTGTAAAGAAGCCTATTCCTACTGACTCCTTCCTGGTTGATAGTGGGGGAATGGAGACAAAGGTTTAGTGATCCAGCAGATTTACATAGATAATGAGTAGATCAGACATGCCATGTTCCTGGTTAAATCCTGATGCCAGAACATCTCATTTTTGCAAATTCTAGTGACTTTAGAATAAAGACCAAATTCTATAAAGGACTCTGTATGATCCAGCCCCTGACTCCCCCACCCCAGCCCGTGGTCTCTCCTGCTATCTACATATTCAAGATGTGGGTCTTTCAGGTGTACAGCGAAGTGATTCCGTTTCACATACAAGTATACCGTTTGTTTTTTTTTTTTTTTCAGATTCTTTTCCCTTATAGGTTAGTACAAAATATTGAGTACTACACAATAGGTTGGTTATCTATTTTATATATAATAGTGTATATCTGAAGGTTTCCCTGGCGGCTCAGACAATAAAGAATCTGCTTGCAATGCAAGAGACCTGGGTTTGATTCCTGGGTGGGGAAGATCCCCTGGAGTAGAAAATAGCAACCCACTCCATGATTTTTGCCTGGAGAATCCCACGGACACAGAGCCTGCTTGGCTACTGTCCACGGGGTCACAGAGAATCGGACGTGACTGAGCAGGCATGCGCACACAGATAGTGTGTTATCTGTTAATCCCAAACTCCTAATTTATACCTCCTCCCTGCTTTCCCCTTTGCTAACTATTGTAAATCAACTATACTTCAATTAAAAGGAAAACTGAAAAAAAAAATTTACTTTGTCATAGGGGAAAAATGCACGTTCTCTGCGTTAGCAATTAACTCAGGTAAAAGGCAACTGAAACATTTCTGATCTTTCCCAGCCATATGAAAAATAAACTTAGGATGAGTTTTCTTCTAATAAAAAAAATGAGTTAGAAATAAAAAGACAAGGTTCTTTCGTTTCTTGAAAAGCCACACCCCTGGCACCTCAGGCATTCACATGTGCTAGTCCCCTCACCTGGAAGGTTTCCAGTCGGCCCGGCTCTATCACAGAACTGTATCCCCATACTTAACTGCTATTCATCTTTCTTTTCTTGGCCATGAGGCGTGGCTTGTGGGATCTTAGTTCGCTGACCAGGGATCAAACCCCTGTCCCCAGCAGGGGAAGCATGGAGTCCTAACCACTGAACCACCAGAGAAGTCCCTCCTCTTCATCTCCTATGTCTGTTTCAAGCATCACTATCTCAGGAAAGACTTACCTAGTCTAGCTCACACCACTCTGTCACCCACCCTTAGAGCAATTGCTACACTCAGAAATCACCTATTCTTGATGATCCAGCTAATGACTATCTCTCTGTCTAGACTATAAGTGCCACGAGGGCAAGAATTATATCTGCTTTACACATCATTGTTGCTATAGAGGGAAACAAATATTCTTAATGCGTTGAACAAAGGAATGAGTTAATGCAAAAGAAAGAACACCATCTTACAACAGATATCGGGCAGCATTCCCAATTCCAATTTTGCATTTGAGTTACTGGGGCTTTTCACCTGGTACTTCTGTCATTCAGTCACTAAGTCATGTCTGACTCTGCAACCCCACGGACTGCAGCACACCAAGCTTCCCGTCCTTCACTTTCCTGGAGCTTGCTCAAACTCATGTTCATTGAGTCAGTGATGCCATCCAACTATCTCATCCTCTGTCGCCTGCCTCCTGCCTCAGTCTTTTCCAGCATCAGGGTCTTTTCCAATGAATCAGCTCTTTGCATCTGGTGGCCAAAGTACTGGAGCTTCAGCTTCAGTAGCAATCCTTCCAATGAATATTCAGGACTGATTTCCTTTAGGATTGACTGGTTTGATCTTGCTGTCCAAGGGACTCTTAAGAGTCTCCTCCAGCACCACACTTTGAAAGCATCAGTTCTTCAGTGCTCAGCCTTCTTTATGAGCCAACTCTCACATCCGTACCTGACTTCTGGAAAAACCACAGCTTTGACTATCCAGATCTTTGTTGGCAAAGTGATATCTATGCTTTTTTTTTCCCACTCAGTATAATAAATGTTAATATCCATTCTTATTTTTATAATCTAAAAAGTCCAAGATGAATAAGGTAAGGTTACTTCAGGGCAGCCTTATTTCTGATCTATATTGTTGATCAACTTGGTGTAAAGAGGGTGAGAAGCATTAAGTATAGTCACACATGAAGAATCACAGCTCAAGATCTCATGATGGCTTCTGCTAAGGTAAGTTATTTCACCTGGGTCCTTAGAAAGAAAACTCTGGGGATTGTTTTCTATTTCCTAATGAGGGCTTCTCCTCAGGGAGGAAGAGACAAGGATACTCCCAAGGCATTGAGCCCACATTCCTAGTTCCCCAGGCTTCCACTCATCACTTTGGAGCCAGGGTCAGGGCCATCAGCTACATCAGCTCCACACTGATGCTGGTTGCCCGCATCCCTCTGACAGGATGCTCTGCCCTCCCCTGCTCACACAAAAGAACTTTAGTCTCCCAAAGAAGAAATTCACAGGGATTTATGACTCAATCAACTCACCCAAAAGGAGCATAAATGGGATTAGTTTTAATATTGTTAAGTTGCAAAAATACAGGCATATGTGCATGCCAAAGCGAAAATGTACGCAAGCAAAGGAGGAAAACATATGGGAGCCCATATGGCGAAAAGCACATGGCTAGACCTTCACACACTTCTCATTTACAACAAGAACCAAAGTTAGTGAACATAAATTTGCTTTGCAAAAATATGAGAGGAACAGCTTGTTTGCCCATAACTGTTCCACTGAGCAAGATAGGGGTAACCTTGATTTCTCAACTCAGACACCTCTTTCTCACACTCCAGGGATTAATTAGGCTCTTCACACAACTTCAGATTAGAAACAAGAATCCTGGCTGCCTCGCAGAGAGATAGAGAAGTGGGCGCAGGACTGGGTGAGGCAGTGGGTCAACTGACAGGCAATCCCATCTGTGGCTGGCACTGGTACCTGGGGTGACTCAGAAGAGAAATGAGGTTGGTGGGTCTCTGCAGGTTTATCTTAATTGAAGCAGAGAAGCAATGGAGACCTACTGCAGACAGTGGCAGGGAAGTGATTTCCACTTGGAGGCTGTGTTTTTCTCAGCACAACATTGAGTGGTGGCTAGAAACTGTCCAGATGCAAGAAGGTAGGTGTGGAATCAGAGAGGAGAATGTAAGAGCATGGGTGCCCCAGATAACAAGTGGAACTTGATAAAATACATCACTTTATATTGCACCTGTTCAATCTTTGTACAGCAGACAAAGATGGACTTGGAAAACAAGGACAATGTTCCTTTCACAGATCTCCCACTTTAGTCGCCTGTGAGTCATTTGCCATTAACTTTTTCAAGCCTGTTTCTTTGCCTGGGAAATATTTCTTCTCTGACCTATTTTAGAGGCTTGCTATAAACCCTCTTGAAATGAGGCGTGTGGAAATATTTTATAAACAGTACTTTCTTACGTAAGCATGTTGTTAGTGGAAACCTAGAGATTCATCTTACTTATGATTCCTAGTTTGCATCTTTTAATTTGAAGTAATTATTGATTTAATGGCAACCCACTCCAGCATTCTTGTCTGAAAAATCGCAAGGATAGAGCAGCCTGGCGGGCTACAGTCCATGACTTCTCAGAGTCGGACACAACTGAGCTACTAAGCACACACACATACAAAAGGTTGCAAAAATAGTAGAGAGAGGTCTGTGTACTCATCGCCGGCTCCCCCAGTGGTGGTATCTTTTCTAATTAAAGCATGTCATTAAGGCAGATGATTGATTGGGCATGGCACAGTTAACCACGTGATGGGGCTGAGTTTTTTTTTTTTTTTTTTTTGGATGTACCTGTATTTTATTTGTGTCTAATTCTAACATTTCATCATGCATATCAACTCATCTAACTACCCCAATAATCAAGGCATGGAGCTGTCTCTTGATGGCAAAGCAACTGCTTTGAACTACTTCCTTCCCTCCCCTGTACCAACTGCTGGCCACCACTGACAGGTTATGCATCTTGACACTTTTTCCATTTATGGAATGTTTTAAAAGTGAAATCATACAGCATCCTACCCTTTGACAATGACTCTGTGCATTCCTATAATGCCCTCAGGTCCACCTATGATGTCAACTGACATAATAGTTCATTTACTTTTTATTGCTGAAATACATTTTAAGGTGTGGGTGTAACCAGACACCCCTTGAAGGACAAGGAAGTGAAGTCGCTCAGTCGTGTCGGACTCTTTGCTACCCCATGGACTGTAGACTACCATGCTCCTCTGTCCATGGGATTTTCCCGGCAAGAAACTGGAGTGGGTTGCTATGTCCTTCTCCAGAGGATATTCCTGACCCAGGAATCGAACCTGGGTCTCCCACATTGTAGGCAGACACTTTACCGTCTGACCCACCAGGAAGTCCTTGAAGGACATTTGGACTATTTCCCAGTTTGCCTATTACAAATAAAACTGCTGTGTCATTCTGAATTTTCAGGTGGACCAGAGAGGCACTGAATGACTAATGAATGACTCATGATGTTAAAGAGTAAGAGACAAAGACAGAGGTAGGCATAATAATGCATAATAAGAAAGGCACAATTATAAATATTAGCACTTTCCTTTCAGGGCTACTGGGGCAGTAAATTAGCTAAAACATGTAAAGTGTATAACAGGGCTTGACATACAGTAAGCATGATGTTAACATAACCAGCTCTCAGGATGGCTGTAAGCTACAAGGATTCTAAGAAGAAATTTAAATTAAAACATGGCACAAAGGCAATTTAGAACACTGTTGGCAACTCATGTATGTGTGTCTAGTGCAATTATAAGCCTTCTATTCATTCTCTCTTTTGGTCCTGGTAATCATCTTAGGAAGTTGGCATAAATAGCCCCATTCTGCAGTCTAGGAGACTGGGGATCCTGGAGAAGATGTGATTTTTCTAAAGTCACTCAGGCAGTTAACTGCTTGGGCCAGATTTCAATCCCAGGTTACAAGAATCTGAAGGCTAGCTCTATCTAGAAGCTTAAGCTCCAATACTTTGGCCACCTGATGCCAAGAGCTGACTCACTGGAAAAGACCCTGATGTTGGGAAAGATTGAGGGCAGGATGAGAAGGGGGCAACAGAGGATAAGATGGTTGGATGGCATCATCAACTCAATGGACAGGAGTTTGAGCAAACTCCGGGAGGTAGGGAAGGACAGGAAAGCCTGGCACGCTGCAGCCCATGGAGTCGCAAAGAGTCAGACATGACTGACTGAATAACTACAATCTAGAAGCTAACCCTGCCAGCCACGAGGAGTTGACACCTATACACGAGTATGAGTTGGTGCTTCCTTTATTTGGAATGTGAGGGACTTGGCAATTTCTTTTAAGCCTTTCTTCTCAAGGACATCCAGGATGCAAAATACGAGTTGGAGTGGAAACATTCTGGGACCAGTATATCTGCTAACCTCAACACCTGGCAGAGAGAACAGGAGGGAGACTGCCCTGCTCAGCCAGGTCAGGACCAAGGATGAGGATTTTGCTGGAATTATCCCTCTTAGATGGAATTCACTTGTGTAGCACTGTCATATCCAGAACAAAGCTGCACCCCGCCCCCCTCAGGATATGTGCGTGCTTGCTAAGTCGCTTCAGTCATGTCTGACTCTGCAACCCCATGGACTGTAGCCCTCCAGGGTCCTCTGTCCATGGGATTTTCCAGGCAAGAATACTGGAGTAGGTTGCCATGCCCTCCTCCAGGGGATCTTCTAGACCCAGAAGTCTAACCCGAATCTCTCCTGCATTGGCAGGCATGTTCTTTACCACTAGCGCCACCTGGGAAGCCCCAGGATATGTGTACTTAACACTTATTCTTTATCTTGTTTTACTTGCTTTCATTTTAGATTAAATGGTATTTATTCTTTATTATTCTCTATTATTTATTCTTTATTATTTATTTATAATTTTTCTTTATTATTTATCCATTTTACAATAAATTTGATTTTTTTTTACTTTTAACGTTTTTAGCTTTTATGCTTTTGCTTGATTTTTAAAATCTTTTGTTCTTGATTCAATATAAAATGTAGTTGTCTAACAATATTGTAAAGCCACTATTCCTCCAATAAAATTAAAAAAATAAAAAATAAAGATTATGTTATATTGCAGAGACAAAGCTATTACTTATTCTTGAAAGCTCAAAGTCTTTCCTCAGAGAATGCCTTCCCCCACCACGTCCTTCTTAGTCAGGACTCATCAACTTGGTTATGTGGACTTCTTTTTTTCAAGGAGGAATTAAAAATACTTTATCTGTGAATTCAGAATCACACACAAGTTATCTTTACAGTTCAACTTATTATATAGAAATCACTTGGGTTTTATATCTTCAGTTAAATTCTTAACTGAGATTACAATACTTTTTAAAAAAAAGATTGCTACATTAATTCAGTACTTTTTCTAGCATACCACATTGAAATGAAAGTGAAAGTGTTAGTCGCTAAGTCATGTCAGACTCTTTGCAACCCCATGGTCTATAGGCTGTCAGGCTCCTCTGTCCATGGGATTCTCCAGGCAAGAATACTGGAGTGGGTTGCATCCCCTTCTCCAGGGGATCTTCCTGACCAATGGATCGAACCTGAGTCTCCTGCATTGCAGGTGGATTCTTTACCATTGAGCCACCAGGAATACATATAGAAGTTCAAACTTCAGATTTATGGCACACAGTCTTCAAATCAACACAGACATTCCTTAAAGTTACCATATCATTCACATGTCATATTTGCAATTCTGAGCTGTTATACACAGAATAGCTCTCCTTTAAATACAGCAAAATTGACATGCCATGAAGCTTAAAGTTGTATAATCAAGCCAAGGACTCAAAGTTGTGCCATCTCTTAAAAGATTTGGCATTTCTGGACCAAAACGCACAACATGTAAAGAAGGTTAGGAACAATTCCTCCTCCTTATTACAGTTTATGAAAAAGAGAGAGAAAGAGATAGATAGAAAAAAATGCAGATGCTAAAAGGCACATGTGGCTTTAGGAAGCATTGACAATTCTGATATGAGAGAAGGAAGGAGAGATAGAAGAACTACCAAAACCCGAAACAACAATTTAAATAGTATTTTAGGGTTATGTTAGTCGTTATCCAGACCTCAAACACTGAGGCACAAACAATTGATATGTATGATGTTATTACAGTTTTTAAAAGGAGGCCAAACGACACCCACTCTACTCAAGAAAACAGAGAAGCCCGTAATACATTTTTAAACTGCTTCCATCAATGACCACTCACGTTAAGGCATAAAGGAGTGTTTCAGTTACCTGGAAAACTCACTTCTGTGGGATTGCTCATTCTCTGGCCCCCTGAGGAATTACTGAATATGAGCTGACTGTGGCAGCAAGTCACTCACAGGCCAATAGCTGTCATCTTAAAACCTCCATGGAGAGCACACAGAAAAGAAGACTATTATCCCTCCCAGACATCTGGCCTTTCCAAACATGCACTGGAAACGGAACCACGTATGGAGGCGCTGCGGTGGGTTACATGGCACCCTGAAAGAAGATGCTCCTTCCAACCCCACAGCCTGGGGTTGGAACCCACCTGTCCCAGCATGTATCCCAAACACACTGGCCCCTTGCCTGTCCACTTTGGGGGCCTGTTCTGGGACCTGCCCATTTTTCCCTGGCCTGGGATTCCAGCATGATCCTAGTTTCTAAGCTGCAGGTCACTCAGAACATATTTCCATGTGTGTGAAGTCTGTTAAACAAGTGCCACATTTTCTAGTAAATCCAATAAATGCCTAAAATAAATCCAATAAGTACCTAAAATAAAAATCTAAAATATGAAAACCTAAAATTAGGGAATAAAAACCTAAAAAATCAAGTTAGTTTAAAGGGGCTCCAAGGAAAGTGGCAATGATGGGAACATTGACACCATGGAAACTGGCAAATGCCACCAGGCCTCCCTTCCCTGCCCGCCCTCAGCCCCAGTCAATTTTTAACATTTACCAGCAGTATGACCTAAAACTTTGCCTTTTTCAGCTATCATTTCAGGCATAGATCGTATTCCTGTGTTTTGAGCTGAAATTTTCGTTCATTGTGTCTATGTAATTTTTTTTTTAAGTTTTTTTTTTTTTTTGGATGTGGAACATTTTTTAAAGTCATTATTGGATTTTTACAATATTGCTTCTGTTTTACGTTTTGGTTTTTTGGCCATGAGGTATGTGGGATCTTAGCTCTCTGACCAGGGATGGAACCCATGCCCTCTGCAGTGGAAGCAAAGTCTTAACCACTGGACTTCCAGGAAGTCTCTACACACTTTTTATATTTCAGAGATTCCTCATAGTTTTATATCCACAAATGCTTCCTATTCTCTAGTGTGATCATGAATTTGTTCACCTTTACCTGTTCTTCTATAGTTTCTTGAGATTGGCACGTGCTTAGTCTGTCATCTTAAACCATAACCATAATTCTTAATCTTTAATAATCTGGTCATTAAAATATTCTTTTTCTAAATGGAACTTGGGGATGAAACTGGAGCCTATTATCCAGAGTGAAGTAAGCCAGAAAGAAAAACACCAATACAGTATACTAACGCATATATATGGAATTTAGAAAGATGGTAACAATAACCCTGTGTACGAGACAGCAAAAGAGACACTGATGTATAGAACAGTCTTATGGACTCTGTGGGAGAGGGAGAGGGTGGGAAGATTTGGGAGAATGGCATTGAAACATGTAAAATATCATGTATGAAATGAGTTGCCAGTCCAGGTTCGATGCACGATACTGGATGCTTGGGGCTGGTGCACTGGGACGACCCAGAGGGATGGAATGGGGAGGGAGGAGGGAGGAGGGTTCAGGATGGGGAACACATGTAAACCTGTGGCGGATTCATTTTGATATTTGGCAAATCTAATACAGTTATGTAAAGTTTAAAAATAAAATAAAATTAAAAAAAAAAAAAAAAAAAAAAAAAATAAATGGAACTTGGTTATTCATTCTTGTATATGGTACCCAAATTTAAACAATCGTTTTCAAACATTGCATTAACATTTTGGAACATAGCTGTCCAGTAATCTATGTTCTCTGGTGCAATTTTGTTAGAATTTCAGAGGAAACGCCATTACAACTTCTATTTCTTACTCTTGCTGGATGAACTAAACAATCAGCTGTTCCACATGTATACCTGTGGCGGATTCATTTTGATATTTGGCAAAACTAATACAATTATGTAAAGTTTAAAAATAAAATTAAAAAAAAATGCTATTTGATGTTCAAGTTGTATTGGCTGCTCTTCTAAACTTTTACAAACAACTTCCCAAAGTTGCCTTAACTCCAAGTGAGAAGGAGTGTCCTTCTAAAAGTAAATATTGGTGGTCACCTGCAGGTGCAAATTTGAAATGTGCAAATCTCCCAGGTTCTGGTGCTTTTCAAACTCAGGAAACAAGGCTTTGAGTTTATATGATGAAGTGTCATTGGGAGAGGGGAGAGAATAGAAGAAAAAAGAGACAGCAAAGTGAAGGCCAGAGCAAGGGAAAGACAAAAGGGAATTTGAAAGTTGAACATGGGCTGGGAGACTTAAAGGCGAGAGAGAAAATGTAAATTTAATATTCTTTTGTTTTTGAGGCTGAATTCCAAATACCATGTTATATAAAAGATTAAGAATGTGGATGAATCTTCCGTATTTTAAGCGGGAAACAAACTTTACCGCAAAGCCATTATGAAGAATTGCTTTAAAACATTTCCATAAAATCAAACTGCCTTTCAAGAGATTCCTAGGCTGAGAGAACTGTGTGTTTAGGACCAAATAAATGCAGTCTTGGATTTCAAGCATTTATAAAGACATGTGATTTTACCAAAAACGTAGAAGCTGGTCTGATGGTTAGACATATTTTTGTATATGACATAAATCAAAATTCTCCCTGACTTACAGCAAAATTTCCACAGGGCCTGTATCTTTGGGAACACAAGCTACCGCTGTATTTATATTAAAGTTGAGCTTTCTGATACCCCTTATAATTCTTTTAATATTCTTGTTAATATTACTTTACAATATTGACATTTTGGATTTCAATATCTGAGGTCTTTATGCAAAGGGTGTCTGAGGATTTATTATTATTATCTTTCCCTATAATAAGGCAGGTGCTGAAATATGTGTTCTCAATGCACATGGAGAACATTAGATGGTGAAATTTTGAACAACGATCCTGGTAAAAAATCCAGTGTCCATTTGTAAGGGCTTCTCACATAGTTAATGTTCCAAACTAGGGGGGCACTTTCGGGTCATTTCCTATATCTGTATGTGTTTAGTTTTTAAGTTTTATTGGGATTTAATTCACATACAATGAAATGCACTTATTTTTAGCATAGCATTGATTAGTTTTTGCTAATTTAAGTAGCAATATAACAACCACCCTCCTCAAGATTTTCATCACCCCCAAAAATGCCCCTTGTACCCCTTTGTAGATAATTATTAAAAATCCCTACCCTACATAATGATTGACTTGATTTCAGTCACTCTAGATTAATTTTTGCCTGTTGTAGAATTTCATATGAATGACATCAGTGTCTATTTTTTTGCTATTTTTCTTTAGCATAATGCTTTTGAGACTCATCCATTTTCTTACATGTATCAGTGATTTGTTCCTTTTAATTGCTGAGAAGCCATCTGCTGCTTACATTTACTATGATCTAGCTATTTTACCTGTTGTGGGTTCTGGCTTACTTCTAGTTTGAGGCTATTAGAGATATAGCTGCTATGAACATTTGTGTACAATGCATATCTGTGGACATAGGTTTTCATTTATCTCTGGTGAATTCCTAGAATTGCTGGGTCATATGCTAAGTGCATGTTTAACTTTATAGCAAGGTGCAAACAGTTTTCCATAGCGTTGATACTATGGAGAATGCAGCTCTTTCCTGTTTGTCCATTTCTGTTTCCTGTGACCTTAAAAGAACCTAATTATATTAGTGAGATCATCAGGCAGTTTAACCTAACTCGGGACCTGTGCTCTCCTGAATGTAAACCATGCCTCCTCTAACCTGCTGACTCTTTTCTTAGATAAAAAGAAGACAAACTCTCTGCCTCTAAGATCCCTCCCTTCCGCCATCAAGCAATCCTGCAAGCAGATCACTCAAGGGCAAGACAACTAAAGACAGCAGTCCATACGCAATGGAGATGTAGAACCCAGACTCTCATCTTGAAGACTCACTGATTCTTCCCCCTACTTCCCTTAAAAACTCTCCGAGCCCACAGAACCCTCAGAGTTGGTCTCTGGACATGAGCCCACCATTTCCCCAGATGGCTGACTTTTCTGATTAAAGCATCTTTCCTTTCTACTGATGCTTGCCTCTCAAATATACTGGCTTTTGGAGGTGAGCAACCAAACCTGAGTTAGGTAGCAATACCATTTCACAGTCCCAGATCAATGTATGAGAGTTCAGTTGCTCCACAACCCCACCAACACTTGATATGGTCTGTCTTTTCAGTTTCTCTCATTCTAGTATTTGTGTAGTGGAGTTCCATTACGGCTTAATTTTCATTTCTAAGACAGATAGGTTTAGCATGTTGCTTATTCCATTCATGTATCTTCTTTTGTGAATTGTCTGTTTCAATGTTTTGTTCACTTCAAGGTAAGCTGTTAGCGTTATAAGAATTCTTCACATAGTGTAGATGTAAAATCTTTGTCGGGTATGTGTATGGCAAAGGTTTTCACCTAATCTTTGACTTGTCTTTTTGTTTACTCAATGGTGTTTTTAATTTTGATGAACCCAGTTATGAGCTGAATTTCATCCCCACCCCCCAAAAAAAAACAAAAACAAATAAATAATAACTAGTCCCAATGCTTCAGAAAGTGACCTTATTTGGAAATAGGGAATTTACAGAGGTAATTGAGATAATTTATTTTTCAGTAAAGAGTCGGACACGACTGAGAGACTGAACTGAACTGATTGTTCAGTCACTCAATCATGCCCAACTCTTTGCAACTCCACAGACTTTTCCTTCTGTGGGATTCTCCAGGCAAGAATCCTGGAGTGTGTTGTCATTCCCTCCTCCAGGGGATCTTCCCAACTCAAGGATCAAACCCACGTCTCGTGCATTGCAGGTGGATTATTTACTTCTGATCCATCAGGAAAGCCCAATTAAGATTACATGAGGTCGTAAAAGAACATCCCCAATCCAGTATGTTTGATGTTCCCATAGCAAGGGAAAATCCGACACGGGAAGGTGCACATGGGAAGACGGCCACGTGACATGACAGCAGGGAGGGGTGACGCACCTACAAGCCGGAAACACCAAGGTGCCGGAAACGGGCGAGAAGCTTGAGGAGGGGCATAGACAGACCTCCCCTCCCAGGTCTCAAAAGGGACAAGCCTGCCTACACCCTGATCACAGGCATCCCGCCTCCAGAACTACAAGGAAATACATTTCTGTTGTTTAAGCCATGAGCTCCGCAGTACTTCGTTATGGGAACCACAGAAAAACAATACAAAACACATTTATCATTTTTCTCTTACGCTTAGAGCTTTTAGTGACCTAGCAAGTCCTTGTCTAGTTCAACATTCCTAAGATTTATTTAGGTTTTCCTCTAGATTTATATTATTTTTATATCACACACAGGCACACTCCACACATTTTCCTTTTCACTGGGTTTCACTTTTAGATTTTCTAATGCCTGAGAGAGCACTTGTTTCTTATATAATTTATAGAATTTATCATAGTTTCCGTTAACAGGGTAAATACACCAAGTGGCTCTTTGCCCATCTCTTCAAGTTCAACTTGGAGTAAGTTTTATTTCCAAAAGGATAAGATCTGCTGTCCTTCGGGGTCCCTCCCTATTAAGTTGGAGATGACCACGGATAAAGTCTTAATACCAATCACCGAGTTCCCAGCACAGCAGGCACGAGAGTACTTAACCCTCTCTATCACCTTTCTACCACCCTGGGTAAATGTTCTGAAAACACTGAGAAGGAGATCCTTTCTCTCCTAGATGTACAAAAACACCAATATTTTCAGTGCATTTTCTAGCACTCTGCTTCTAGAAAGGACAGACCACCCTTTGACAAGTGCATCTCCACCTTGAAATATTAGTGTCTTTGTTGTAAGTTACTCTTATGGTACGTCTGCCCTTCATAGTTGGGAAAACAAAAAGCTTCTAAGGAAGGTCACAAAAGGGCCTGGGGAAATGATTCATTAAAAGTTCTCTATAAATCCTTCAGAATTCCAGTGACAGAGGCATGTGGTCTCTTTGCTCGTCCATCACTGTGCTACAAATACAGCATTGTTTTCTGACTCCTCAAGTTCTGTTGTGCATTAGAAGCGAGGCTTCACTATACCAACTCTGAAAACTTCCTCCAGGGAAATGCCTTACCCTTGACTGACAGGTGTCTCCACGTCACCGTTGGCTCCGGTCTGCCGATAGCAAGACACAGCAGGGTCACGCTGCTCCCCTCGTTCACGGTGACATCTGAGGAGATGTTCATGATCTGGGGAGGGACTGGAAAGAGACAGAGGAGAAAAGACATGTATGAGAAGGATTCTTTGCAGAAAAGGAGGCATCAGCCTCACATGTATTCAAATAGCATGGATATTATTCTCAATCACAATTTCAGTTTATTTCAGTTTCTTATGCTTGATTCAGCAAGGAATGTGACCATTAACACAACATGTACAGGGCACTCCTGAAAGCAGTTCTATGTAAGGTCTGGCCATAGCAGGAGGCAGGTGTGTGTGTGTGAGGGTGGCGTTCTGAGCAAGCAGTAACTGAAGAGATAGGCATTACTGATGGTGGATGGAAAAGGAGAACCAAAGGGAAAATACAAAGTGCTTTTAAGAGTTCCTGTCTACCTGCGTGCAGCAATCTCATCACACTTCCCTCTCTGATCGCCCCTTCACTTTTCCTCTTCTCTTCCTATCTGAAAACACGCAGCTCATCTTCCAAGGGACATCAAAGGTCACTTCCCCTTTGCAGTTTTCCCTCACCTCTTCCCAAATCCTGAAAAGAGAACCCCCCCACCTCCCCTAGCAAAGGAACTGGATGTGTTGTCCTTACAGTTGATTATTTTACACCTGCTTCACTCTCTTTTATTCTCAGTTTATTTTTTAAAATATATGTAAACAGATTTTTAATGGGAGTGTGATTGCTTTACAATGTCGTGTTAGTTTCTGCTCTACAACAATGTGAATCGGCTCTGTGTATATTTCCCCTCCCTCTTGAGTCTCCCTTCCACCCCTCCCCCATCCCACCCCTCTAGGTCATCACAGAGCGATGAGCTGAACTCCCTGTGCTGTACAGCAGCTCCCCACTAGCACTCTGTTTTATACATGGTAGTATATTTGTGTCAATCTTCATCTTCCAGTTCATCCAGCTTTTTCCTTTTTCACCCCCACCCTACCCATGTCTCTGCCTGTCTCTTTACCTAGAGAGTGAGGTGCTGAAAGATAAGGATGGAATGACATCCACCTCTATTCCACAGTGTCTGGCCCAAGGCTGATATGGGTACCTGCTTAACTCCTCTTTGAAAGAATGATCCAAAAACCTATTGAACAAATCTGAAAACTAAGAGGGGTGGGGCAAAGCTTTTAATGGAGGATTTCTGATACTGAAAGCTTTCTTCTCAATTTTCTTTCAGATTCTCAAAATAACATATACACAATGGAGTATTACTCAGCCATTAAAAAGAATACATTTGAATCAGTTCTAATGAGGTGGATGAAACTGAAGTAAGCCAGAAAGAAAAACACCAATACAGTATACTAACACATATATATGGAATTTAGAAAGATGGTAACAATAACCTTGTATACGAGACAGCAAAAGAGACACTGATGTATAGAACAGTCTTTTGGACTCTGTGGGAGAGGGAGAGGGTGGGATGATTTGGGAGAATGGCATTGAAATATGTATAATATCATATATGAAAAGAGTCACCAGTCCAGGTTCCATGTACGATACTGGATGCTTGGGGCTGGTGCACTGGGACGACCCAGAGGGATGGTATGGGGAGGGAGGAGGGAGGAGGGTTCAGGATGGGGAACACATGTATACCTGTGGCAGATTCATTTTGATATATGGATTTTAAATTGTTCTTAATAAAAAGATAAAACAAAATAAAAAAAAAAACAGAGAACAAAAAAAAAAAAAAGAAAAAGAAAGGTCGGCAGAGAGAGGAGCTCCAAGCTTATATCTATGCTGATTTATTCCAACTGCCAGTTTAATTATGAATTAGCAAACAGGTAGAGTCCTAGGAGATTCCGAACCACCTGGGTCAGTGGTGGAAGAGAGTTATAGCCGATGCTTGATCCAGAAAACCCTGCAGCCTGGAGTTTTATGCTGCTGAGACCATAGAGGTAAGTCTTTTTCAAGGAGAAGCCATAAGTAACATGGAGAACATTTGCCATCATAAGGGAATCCACGTTAGCAAATAAATAAAATGTCCCTGGCTTATAAATCTGCCATGTTTTGGATTATTTCTGCATTAGGAATTGGTCTGAAACTTCATTGCACATATTTTACCAAAACACACAGTGGGAAAGAATAGTGTACTTTCTAACTACATTGCACTCTCTTGAGAAAACCCTACTCCTTGTTTTTTCAGTATTTTCCAGCTTGTTAAAAAATCATTCCTGGCTTAGAAATGTCAATACTTTTTTTCTCATTTTTATAAAGCAACAACTTCAGTTCACCTTCCAAAATATTCTTAGAATAACATCTGCTTATTTGGACGGGTTAGGCTGTCTGAAGTGCTCTTTCTCGAGACCCAAGCGTCTCACTTACTGTAAGGTGGACACAGCTGAGGCAGGAGGGTGAGGGGCATAGCTGATCAATGGAGGATGATTTAGGACATTGAAGCTGTGATGTCCAAGGAAGGCTCACTCAGTACAGCCCCCAATTTGGAACTACTATTTCCAGATGTGTTTGTCTGATAATTTAAAAGGTGCTGGGTTAGGCGATATTGGCAAAATTCTACAGATATTTGGGGGATATTCCCTTTTCCCAAAGTGTGTGGACAGTGCCTCTCACTAGGAGGGAGCCTCCTGGAGTGGGATCCTGGAAGTTGACCCCAATGTTTTACCAAGCCCGAGGCCCTGCCCCCTATACCCTCTGCAGGCCCACACTGTCCTCTGTCACTTCCCACAAAGGAGGGACGATAAGGACAGCATGAAGGGTGAGGGTTGCCAGCAAGACAGGAAACACAGACAGTAAAGTGGGAGAAAGGAAAAGTTTTTCTGTTTTCAATCATGGCATCATTATTAATACATAATATGTAATCATAGGTATTAGGGCTTCCCAGGTGGCTCACCAGTAAAGAATCCACCTGTACTGCAGGACATGTGGGTTTGATCCCTGGGTTGGGAAGATCCCCTAGAGAAGGAAACGGCAACCCACTCCAGTATTCTTGCCTTGGAAATCCAATGGACAGAGGAGACTGGTGGACTGCAGTCTATGAGGTTGCAAAGAGTCAGGCACAACTGAGCAACTAAACCACTACGATATTAGCTATTGCTTATTAACATATGATTTGTTTGCAAATAGCTTACATGTGCATTATCTCATGACTTTTTCACAAATTATGAGATAAATAGAACAAATATTCTCACTATTAAAAATGAAGAAATTGAGGCATGGGGAGGGGTAAGTAAATTGCCAAAACTTATGTGGTCAATAAATGACAGAATCCCTTCCATTATATTGTGTCGCCTTTTTGTTTAACCTCCTATCAGTGCCCCAAACACAATATTTATATTTGCATTCTCTGCTTCAAAGGTCCTCCCACCACCTCTTCCTTCATGGCGATGCCCACCGTGAATGAAACCACGTCCTGGTCAGTCTGTTTCTCCAGAGAAGGCCCTGCTAGGAGTGCAGGGCCGCTCAGTCATCCTGGTCTTACCAGCACCAAGCTAGCAAAGGGAGACACTCAACACTTCTCATTTGATTTTCGATTGAATTGAATTTGGCAACACTATTATGGCCCTCCTCTGTTTCCATCATAACTTTATACATATATATATATATATATATATATATATATGAACATTTGGAAATGACTTAAGTACTTCTACCTATGTTGACAAGAGAGCTTTGTTCAATTTTCAAACACGTATCTGTGGCATATGAATCTGTCTCTCTATCATCTATCTATCTATTGTTAGAGATTATGAATATACAGATAAACACAAAAATGTATAACAATCTCACTAGAAATGCTGAAATGACCCAAAGAAAATGGCAAGACCCACATGAGTCTAATTAAAGGATGACAAATAGCTCAGTATGTTTCCAGTCACATCTGCAGACACTGGGGACCCTCCCTGCAGGTCTTGTGTGCACCTGGTTGTCTTCTCATTGCCGGTGGTGGGTCACAATGTGTTCTCACATGACTGGGCAGATGCATCACTGCACAATGACAAGGACTTCAGACTGTGGTCATTTTAGATGGATGGATGGATGGGTGGGTTGATAGTAGACAGATAGATACAGACATATAGATACCTATACAGATACAGATATAGATATAGACATAGATAAAATATTATCCCTCTCTGTTATATGCATATATATATACACACACACACACACACACACACACACACACACACATACACACATACAGAGAAACAGACAAACACAGTTGTATCAGGCTGCAATCAGTATCTTGAGGAAGGAAGGTATCTTGGGCTCTGGGTTACCAAGTGGTATTTGTATGTTCTCTCTGTACTGTCAGCATGGCTGACCGCTCTTAAAGATACCCGTGTGTCTTACCCATGGCCTTTCCTCTCCAGTCTTGCTGCCACTGGCTGAGTTGAGAAGCTCATCACCTCTACCTCGGAATATTTCAATTTCCTCACTTCTCTACCCACCTCTGTTTCATAGCTCAGACCGCATACAGCCACCACCATTTCCTCTTAAATATTGCTTTTGCCTAACCCCCAACCTTTGTCCCCAGCTGAGACTATGGAGTCCAGACTTTTGCACAGGATCTAGCAAATCATTCCCAGCCTGACCGTAGCCTCGGCGCCAGCCCCCTCCTCCCCTGACAAGGAGCCCCATGTCCTCTCTGGGGCTACGCCTTTCTCTCCTCCTGGTGCTTTTACATACCATGTTCCTTCTGCGGGTAGACACCCCCACTTCTGTGCCCTAGGGGCTGCTCACCTTCTATACTCAACTTGAATATGAGCTCCTTTATGATGCTTTCACTGCTTCTTCTGCCCTCAAGGCATTCCTGTTTATGTCTTTATCATATCATTTATCTTTACCACTAAGCTCCGTCCATGGACAGAATCTGCTATATTCATCCTTGTGTTCCTATAGTATAACAACAAGCCTGACATGAAGTAGCATCTTTCCCCCAAATGTAGCGCATAATCGTGTAGTTTTTTAAAGTGTATATCTTGAATCTGCCAAGTATTCTCCACCCTAGACACTTGACATCTGCCCTTTCCCCTCCCTGAAATACTCTCTACTTTATTCTTTTTTTTTTTCAGTTATAATGTGTTTTATTAACATAGATCACAGTTTCCTTTGTGAATCATTACATATGCATCCATGGCATTATTTTCAAAAGCTGTCCAGTCCAAACTCAAAATATTTATCCACCCTCTATTGTTGCCTTTGGTTTATTTTCAACCCAATCTGTGATGCAAACAATTTCACGCTCTGAGATAAAAAAGTTTTTCTAAAGCAGAAATGTTTCTCTGTGCAAAGGTAATTGGGGACTGAACTCTGGATATACCGGCCCCACCCTACACAAAGGTGATCTGACAAGGCTGAAACAGTGTGTGAGAGGCTGTGCTCCACAGCTTAGGTTCTGCAGTTGGTAAACTTGTGTAGCCTTGGGCTTAACCCCTCTGAGCCCTGGTTCTCCATCTGTAGAATGACGAAGACAGAATTGATCTCTCTTAGTTGCTATAAGAACTGAGTGTAAATGTGTATAGCATGCTAGTACAGTGCCTGGAAATAAGTAAGTGCTTAATAAATGTTGGCTGCTTTTGTTCATATTTATATATGGTTGTTAATATTATATATGGCATTGAGAATCTCATAAATAGCTTGGTGGTGGTGGTGGTTTAGTCACTAAGTCATATCTGATTCTTTGCATCCCCATGGACTGTAGCCTGCCAGGCTCCTCTGTTCATGAGATTTCCAAGGCAAGAATACTGGAGAGGGTTGCCATTCTCTTCTCAGATAAATGACTTAATCTGTGCCTAACTGCTCATTCTCTCAATCTCGATTCCTTCCATTTTAAGTCAAGACATATAAATGAAGTTTGCCTTGGATAGCAGGGACAATTTCATGATATATGCTTGCAGAATAAGAAGGAAATACTTGATAAATAGATATTCATCTCTACCTCTTCATCTGAGCTACTGAACCTAAGTGAATGTGTAGGGAAAATTGCACGTTTCTATAAAGAAATGGTCTGGCTCTTCCATATCTATTTTCTTTCAGGGGGTTGCTGCTTCTATTTCTAGAAGGAGCTTCAGTACTGCACCTCCCTGTTTCCAGGGCGGTAATTCCACCTGTTAAAATTCTTCCATGTTTTAAGTGTTTTAAGACTGAATGGCACAGTCAAAACAAATGAAAAAAGAGAATCTTATAATTTGGAGTCATAGAGGCTAAAGTCTGAATAGCACTTTTTTATTGGCTACACAGGGTCTTAGTTGCAGTTTGTGGGATCTAGTTTTCTGACCACGGGTCGAACCCAAGCTCCCAGCATTGGGAGGACGGACTCTTACCCACCGGACTAGCAGGGAAGTCCCTGCATACCACTTCTTTCCAACTTCTTTTTGTGTGATTAAGCCCTTGAAGTATAAGCTTCCTCAACCATAAAATGGGGATAAAAATATTTGCCACACAGGAATGTGGAGAAAAGATTAGAGATAATGATTGCAAAGAGACTTAAATACTTATTATTTTTGTTTTTACATTATTATTATATTGTCATCACCCCCAGAGAATAACAAAATATTAAGAGACCAGGGAAAATGAATATAAATATGAACTGCATTCTAGTACATTTTTAAACCTCAAGGCTAGTTTATAAAAATAATAGACTTTTAAAGTCTCATTGTTTTATTCTTCAAGGATTACCTTTTTTTTGTTTTAACCTTTATTTTGTGTTTTAACAAGGAAGATAATTTCATAAACTAGAGTTAAGACTAATTTGGGAATTACAGCAAACATGCTAGGCTTGGTCATGCCGTATTTTCTATACTAAATAGTATGATATGGTGCAAAGAGCATTACACCAACTGTCAGGAGATGTGGACTCTAATGTTGGCTTCTCCATAGCTGTGTGACTTATTGTAAATCAGTTAATAGTTCTGGCTTAAGATGTGGGTATGTGTGATGTGTGTTTCTGTGTGCATGTGTGTGTGTGTTGTATGTACGTGGTGGCGGTCTCTTTTATTTATTTGGTTAGTTCTGAGTGAAGACGTTAGATTGTGAATTCTTAGGTCCATTCTAGTCTAAATTCTGTGAATTAATTATCTTCTAATAACAGTGCAAGTTCAAGGTGGCTACTCTGGGGTACAAAATGACACCACCACCAGGAGCAGTAACAAAATATCCGGTGTTTATGTATTTGAGCCTGGTATTAAGTGCTCTTATACATCATTTCCTTCAGTCCCCAACATATCCTTAGTAAAGTCTCCCTATTAAAAAATCAGCATAAGGGTAGATATCTACATCAGTGGAAAAGAAATAAGTGTCCAGAAATATACCCATACATTTATGGTCCATTGATTTTCAATAGGATGTCAAGACAATTCAATGAAGAAAGAATAGGCTTTTCAACAAATCGTGCTGGAACAACTGGACAGCCACAGGAAAAACAATGAAGTTGGACCCCGACGTCACATCACATACAAAATTAACTCAAAATGCATCACATACCTATATTTAAGAAGTAATTCCTAGAAGAAAGCAAAGGTGTGAATCTTTGTGATCTTGGATCAGGCATGATTTCTTAGATATGACACCAAAGGCACAAGCAACAGAAGAAAAGAAATAGGTAAACTGTACATTACTGAAATGTTAAAAACTTTTAATTGTATTCAATTTGAAGCAAAGTTTGTGCTTCAAAGGATACTATCAAGAAAGTGAAAAAACTCCCACAGAATGGGAGAAAATTTTTACAAATAATATATCTGATAAGGAACTGGTATCTAAAATACATAAAAGCACACGCAACACAACAAAAAATACAAACAACCCAATTAAAATGTAGACAAAGGGATTTGAATAGACTTTATTCAGTGAAGATATACAAATAGCCAGTATACACATGAAAAGATGTTTAGCATCATTATTCATTAAGAAAATGCAAATCAAAACCACAGTGAGTTTCCGCTTCACATCCACTAAAATGGCTATAATCAAAAAGACAGATAATAACAAGAGTTGGTGAGGAGGTAGAGAAATTGGAACCCTTCCGCATTGCTAGTGGGATTGTAAGATGGTGCAGCCGCCGGACAGTGTAGCAGTTCCTCAGAAGATTAAAGACAGAGGTACCATGCGATTTACCAATTCAACTCCTAGGTGTATACTCAGGATGAACAAAAACACATCCACACAACATATTTTACACAAATGCTCATAACAGCATTATTCATGGTAGACAACAATTGGACACAACCCAGACTTTCAACCACAGCTGAATGGATCAACAAAATATAGCACATCCATACAGTAGAATACAATGCATCCATGAAGAGAGACAAAGTTCTGATGCTTTAACATGTGTGAGCCTTGGAAACACTGTTATGTGGAAGAAGCCAAACATAAAAGGCAATGTGTTATATGGTTTCTATTTACAGGAAAGTTGCAAAATGGGCCAATCCATAGAGACAGAAACTACATTAGTTGCCAGGGGCTGGGGAGAGGGCAAATACGGAGAGGCCACTCTTGGGCCTGGGTTTCTTTCAGGGGTGATGCTCTAGAATTGGACAGTAGTGACTGGTCTGCAATCTTGCACATAGACTAAAAGTGACTGGATTCTGTTCTTTAAAAGGATGAATTTTCCAGTGAAGAATTACATCCCTATAAAGACCCTGTTTAAAACAAACGAAAAACAAGTCCTATCAGCTCTTGAGTGGTAGAATCGGACATTCTTGCACTAAGGAGAGAGGGCAACCTCCCACATGGGATTCTCAGGAAGTGCGTTCTTCCTTTATGATAGTTCCATGCATGTGCTTAACTCTCCAGCATTCGTTGCTTGCCCACTGTCTCCCCTCCCTTTTCAAGACAGCTAGCCATGTGTGCCCCAGCCAAGTCAGCCTCTCTGCAATGCTCAAGGTACCCCGTGCTCACTCACCGTCCCACACTATTACCTGTGCTGCGTTGTCTGCCCGTGAGCCCCTTCTCACTCATCTGCCTGTTCAAGTCCTACTCACACCTGCACATTGATACTGAGATACAGCACCCTCCTCCATCACCACTCTGCATCCTGAGGGTGAGTGTTGGGAGGTGCTCTGTGACTTCCTGTGCATAATGATGTAATATATTCATTCTAAAATTTACACGAGTGTGTAACATGTCCTAGGATTACTTTAGCGATAGAAGAGAGGACAAGTCCCACTCTCATGCCAACTGTAGAGCTTGGTGTCTACAGGAGAACACTAGCACAGACACACGATCATGGGTGTGATGGTGCCGTGGGTGTGCAAGACACCAGGAGGGCCCGTGACGGGGGTCCTTCCCGGCCAGCGGGTCTAGGTGAGGGATTTGTTCTGAGCAGACCTGGGCAGAAGGATCAGCATATGTAAGGGTTATATAGAGACAGGAAGCAGGGTGAGCTTGGGGGGCTGTGGGTAAAGTAAAAAGAGGAAAGCCATGCAAGGTGAGACTGGACAGGCAGAGGCCAGAATTCATGGGTTTGTGGAGGAAATGCTAAGAGTTTTATCCTTTTACAGGAGAAATGGGGGGGCTTTAAAATGTTGGATGATGATGGTGATGATGGTGGTGATGGTGGTGATGATGATAAGATGATAACGATGGAGGCAGTGATCATGGTGATGATGATGGTGATGATGTTGCTGGTGATGTTGGTGGTGATGATGGTGGTGATGATGGTGGCGGTGGTGGTGATGGTGATGACAATGATGGTGGTAATGAGTGTTTTCGGGAGGACAGATTACATTGGGAAGAGGGCAGAAGTGGGAACAGGAAAGCTAGCTCAGCTGTTGCCAAGCAGGGAGGTGGTGATACCTTAGACAAGTGTGGTATAGCAGGGAAGATGGGCAGAGAGGGAGATGTGAGAGACATTTAGAGGTAGAACAAGCAAAGTTTGGGGAGGGTCAGGATCTGTGTTAAGCATTAAAGCACTTCTCACAGTGCTCTGTTATCGGTGTCTCTCTCACCTACCCGGTGAGAGAGAAGAGAAGAATCTTCATAAACAAGGACAGCTATTTGTTCATCTCAGCATCCCTGGCACCAATCCACGTGTGCTGGATTTAACTGACAGCACAGAGAGGCTCCTAGAAAACACAGCTGTCAGGATCCAGGGGGCAGCCAGGGAATTGGAACTGGGTCAGCCTGCGTGTGGTCACACCCCAATTCTTAAGAGACAGGACCAGCTGATGCAGTTTCAGACTCTGACTGTGAGCTGAACTCCTTTTGTGCCCTGGTATGATGTGGTTTTATACTATCCTGGCTAAGATTAGACCTGGGGGGCTCTGACTGATTTTCTATTCTTGGCTCTAGTTTGATTCGTGGAATGTAGGGAAGGAGAACAAATGGTTATGAATTACACATGAATATACTCCGGGGACCAGAACATCCCCAACCCTCCAAGCTCCATTGAGGCCATTTGTGATGATTGTCTCCACTCTCTCTTATGGAACCTATTTATAGATACAGACACACGTCTCCTATTTTTAATTTGCACGATTTGAGCAACTGACCAGGATCAGAGAACCTCCATGCTGTCAGAGTCTTTCTCTTCTGTTGGTCTTTCTGGGGCAGGAGATGCCTCCCTCTGGAGCCTTCTTTTGTCCTGTCCTCTCTGACTCTCCACCTCCCCCTGAGGGTTCTGCTTGCCACACACACACTCAGAATCTCAGGGTTTAATTTACATCATACAATTTTCAAGTCAAAAATGGACCTTAGGGATCACCTAGCTCAACCTCCTCATTTTGCAGCCAAGGAAACACTCGTGTCCTAGCCCCAATTCTGTCAAGCGTGTGTTGTGAGCTGGCAGGCAAGTCCGAGACCTCTCTTCACTCAAGTCTCCCCCACTTCAGGACCCCCAGGCCCTGGTCTCAGACCTCTCTCCTCCTCTTTACTTCTTTACTTGGTCAGAGTTGTCTTTTGTTACAATCCCTCCTATTCACAGCATGGCCTTGAAAGAGTCACAAAATGTCTCTAACCCCTTGTTCCCAAACTGCAAAATGCGGTAGTGATGTAGGTCACTCAAAGGGTCCTTGGGAAAAATAAGTGGTAAAGGAATATAAAATGTTTTAATCACGGAGTCTGTCACATGATAAATGTCAATATCATTGGCTCTTAAGTCTGCTTATAGATTAAAAAAAAATTTTTTTTTGCCAGTAACTCTCAGTTTTCAAAGAACTTCATGAGTGTCAGGAGGTACCATACAGATAACTTCCCAAACATCACTTATTTCATTCTGGGGAAATCTTACCAGGAAGGTTTACAATTGCACATTGTAACAGTGAAGAACTAAAGACAGGTTAAATAAGTTGCTGAATGTCACACAGCAACAGAGGAGAAGCTGAGATGTGCACACAGTCCCCACTGACTTCAGAACCCCAGGTCTCAGCACTGCAAACCACACCCACAAGCCACACCGGTCTATGGGCTCATGAATGTGGCAGCCAGCTCCTGGCCTCGCAGTTCGCACATGGCATGTTGGGTTTCAGGGGACTCCTATGGAGTTTGGAGTGAAGCTGCCCTCTTCTGATGGCCTGGAACAGCAGGTGATGCCAACCACACTGAACAGGGAGCAGGACCAGATGAGGTGGTCTGCGTGATGTGCCAGCATGCCCTAATCACCGACTGCTTCTCATTCTCTGCCTCAGGTCCTTGGGCCCCTCATTCTGCGCTCCTGGGTCAGAGGATAGCAGCATAGAAAGGAGTTGGAGGTGGGACTATCCCGCCCAGGGTATGCCCAGCCCTGCCCTCCAGCCTCTCAGCAGAGTCTGCAATGCTCCAGTTCTGCTGGACCAAAGCCCAGCCTGGCAGGGACAGGAGGGAGGAGGACCCCCCACCTAAGAATCAGGCCACATGCATTTAGGGCTTCATGAACCCCCTCCAACTCTTCCATCAGCTCCTGGCCTTCCTGATTTTTGTTTGTTTGGCCCAACACCCTGTCAGCAGATGATCTCTGACATCACCTTTGTGTGTCCATCCTTCTCCCTGTCCCCAAAGGCCTCATGATGAATGCGGGGGTGGCAGGGGCAGGAAGGGGTGTGGAAATGGGCTTCTATCATGATGTTCTTGACAGCTGGTCCAGGGGCCCACCCAACACTTAGGCTCCCAGGTCTGGAGCCTTTGGCAGGGGCCTTCCCGACCTGCTCACCTCTCACTTGGCATCGGAGTATTTACTGGCTCCTGTCCTACTCTGTGCCACTCATGCCCAGATGACAAGGATGGGCATCTTGTCAGTCGGGATGGGCATCCCTACTGTGCTCTGCTCACCTGCACGGCAACCTCAGAGCCTCAACGGACTCACCTGAGTTTCCACCACTTTCCACACAGCCTTACCCTTGGACTGTCCTTCAGGAACCATCTGGATTCTCCCCAGCAATTCTCCTGTCTGCCAACTCTGTAACTTCCTTCCCTTCCCTCCGCTTCCTCCCCGCTCCCACTCCTGTACTCCAGATGGAGTCACCTGTGCCCAGCTCTGAGATAGAATTGAAGAAGAAATTCGCTAGGATCAGACACAGAAACCTTGCATCTCGGGAGGAAGGTGGGACTTGGGAAATCTTAAAGGAATAGGCCCTTGCCCACAACAATGCCCACGGCAGGCTGCTGGCATGGGAAGGAAGCTGGAAGGGCCTCTCTTTCTCACTCAGCATTTATAAGGAAATGGCAACCCCTTTCTCTCCACGACCCCTGTTTCAGTATTTTATAACATGAAAAAGCTAAAATTTGCTCAAAAGGATCTAGTTATGAACAAAGGATCTTCTCTGGTGGCTCAGACGGTAAAGGATCTGCCCGCAATGTAGGAGACCTTGGTTCAATCCCTGGGTCAGGAAGAGCCCTGGGGAAGGGAATGGCAACCCACTCCAGTATTCTTGCCTGGAGAATTCCATGGACAGAGGAACCTGGTGGGCTACAGTTCATGGGGTGGCAAAGAGTCAGACACCACTGAGAGACTAATACTTTCAGTTTTCATGAACAAAGGGAATCATAAAAAATAATATACTTTAAATATTGCATGTACCTCTACTTCGGTATTCTTATTAAAGAAGATGTGGCACATATATACGATGGAATGTTAGCTATACAAGGGGATGAAACTGAGTCATTTGTAGAGATGTGGGTGGACCCAGAGTCTGTCATGCAGAGTGAAGTAAGTCAGAGAGAGAAAAACAAGCACCGTGTATTAATGCAAATCTGTAGAATTTAGAAAGATGGTACAGATGAACCTATTTGCAAAGCAGAAATAGGGACACAGACATAGAGAACAAAGGTATGGATAGCAAGGGAGGAAACGGGATAGGGGAGATTGGGATTGATATATAAATATATGCATATATACACACACACACACACACACACACACACACACATTACTATGTATAAAACAGGTAACTGATGAGAACCTACTGAATAGCACAGGGAACTTTACTCAATGCTCCGTGATGACCCAAGTGGGAAGGAAATCCAAAACAGAGGGGATACATGTACACGCATAGCTGATTCACTTTGATATTCAGCAGAATCTAAAGTGACATTATAGAGCAACCATACTCCAAAAAACTGCTTAAAATAACAGTTTAAAGATTTAAAAAATAAAGTTTATTAACCAATGGCAAAAAATAAATAAAAATGAGAAAAATCATGTTCTCGGTTCTCTGGGATTCCACCAGCTCTATCCTCCATGAGTTTTTACTGTGTCCTCTACAGACCCGGTATTGGCTGCAGCATTCATTGTACTTTGACCCATATCTCACAGAAAGTACAGCATGGAAGCCTTCCTTAGTCCATATACAAGCTTATGCACCCCCTTTATAAAACTCATTACTAGATCCACAAAAGACAAGATTTCTAATGTGAGAGAACATGCTTGATTTCTGAGTATGAGGAAGTCCTACCGAGCGTAGGACTGCAGTACCATTGTTATGGCAGTCTTTCTGCAAATCTCTAAACGCTGTCTCAATTCCAGCAAATCTGGAGAATCTGAAAATAAGGACCACTTTGCTTTCCCATTTTCTTACATCGGAGGAGGGGGAGGGGCCCGTGACTGAACATCGCTGATAAAAACATGATAACTGAGTCTCATTACAGCCAAAGACAAGTCTCATATTTTAGCATTTTTATTAAAGCTTTTTAAATTACTGAGTGTCTGGTATATTCAATACCGGGCCTAAGTGATTTATATTAGTCTATCCCTAGATACCCTATCTAATAAATAACTTGGCAATCTCCTAACCCATAAATATCCCTGGCCTCAGCAAAAAGCAATTAAAGCCCGTTAGGAAAAAAAAAAAATGTGGCTTCCCAGTACTCAGACTGCAGTGTCATTGGAGGGTCCCAGCGGAATAATTCAAGCCTTTTATCGACGGGGCCATGTCTCCTGTGCTTCCCACTCACCCACCGGGAATTTGCATTTCTGTTCCTGTCAAACACGAGCACATCCCAGCTCTCTTTAAATGTGTAACGTGTCGCCAGCATGCAGGTGACATCATGGAACTACTATTCCCAGCAACAAGTGTTCTATAATATCTGAGACAGTTTAGGCTTAAAATATTGTGCAAAACCTTTTGGGAAAGCCCTAGTGCCCAAAATGTTCAAAACGCATTAAGCAGCAAGCCAGCTACCTGAAAGGTTATTAGAGACTCCTATGTCACTAGCCCAGAAAATACTTCAGGTTAATAAGGTTCAACCAGCACGTCAGGTAAAAAGCTAAGGATATTTATGATAGTGGCTTTAAGTTCAATACTTTTAGCAGCAAAAGAAGGCCTCTTTTCCTGGAAAAAACAAAAACAGAAAACCTGTCTCTTCCTGGCCTTCCCTGAATCTCCAGGGGTATGTGAAGAAGCAAAGTCTGGGTCTTTCTTTCTTCTCACGTTAATGATTTTGCTCTGCATTGTATGCAACACACCGGCACCCATCTAGGACAGGAAACGGTCCCACACAGACATGTCTCATTCTTCTCAGGGAAGTTTTCAGGAAAAACTGCCCTGAGCGGGGAAGGATGGCCCTGGTCCAGGTTTTACAGGGATTCTCCAAATTATAATCGCAGTGAGCCCATGGCAAACTCGCCATCAATTTCAGAGCATTGCGGGCTTTTAATTCAACTTAATTTGATGTCCTCTAATAATATTTTTCATCATTTTCTTAAACATTGTCTATTTTTTTCCACTTCACTTCCCAGATAATGGTCACATATGGCTTGTTGGGGGAGGGAATAACGCCTTCTCTGCTTTCACAGGAGCCTAATAACACCCTTCTCACACATCTTCTCTCTCTAGTCACATCCACAAGGCATACGGATGTCAGGCCATACGAATGTCAGTACAGTTGAACTGGATTATAGAGCTGTGAAGAGGGGAAATCTGGAAACTGCCTCCCCCCTTCCATTGTTTCGGGCACTGGAATGAGGAGCACCCACTAAATTTCATGTCCATAGCTTGGTGTTGGAAGATCTGGGTAACATTGCCAGGGATGTGATGGAGAAGATTTACTTTTGCCCTGAGAATATTTATATTTATTTTATACTCCTTGTAAACAATAGGTTACAACCAGTTGCTCAGAGTTCCCCACAATTCTGCAAGCTACCTACATAGTATCCCATTTCCAAATTATTTAATGTCATGGTTTTAAAGGTGACCACACTGACATGATCGAAACAACAACCTACTTCAAAACACAGACAAGTGTGGCTCCCGCCTTGACTCTCACACCGCTCCCCACTTGTCTTCTGGTCTCTTCTAACTCATCTGTACTTTGTTTATCCAGCCAAGGTTTACTTGTGCGAGACAGGCAAATAAGAAAATAGATTTTCCTCACCCTGCCTAAGACAAAAAGTAGCAGAGTATACATACTGTTGTTCCATATTTATAAAAATACACTGCACACAGGTTTAGGGCTGTACTGTATTCCTTTGAATGTGCGTTTGTGCTCTGACACTGAGTCGTGTCCAACTCTTCGTGACCCCATGGACTAATAGCCCACCAGGATCCTCTATCCACGGGATTTCCCAAGAAGAATACTGGAGAGGGTTGCTGTTTCCTCCTCCAGGGGATCTTCCCCACCCAGGGGTCAAACCCAGGTCTCCTCCATCTTCTGCATTGGTCGGTGGATTCTTTACCAGTGAGCCACCTGGAAAGTTCATTCCTTTGTATACACACGTATACTTTATTGAACTAGTATCCTATGCGAGCTAAAATCCATTTCAATTTACTATCACAATGCCACTCAAACTATTGTACATTTGTGTGTGTGACTGTATGTGTATACGTGTGTGTGTGTGTGTGTCTGTGCATTTTAGGCTTGTGAATGTGTGTGTGTGGAACAGAGTTCCAGAACAGGTAGAGGTTTAAAGTGTAAATCCTCCTATCATCTTGATGGATATCGATAGATTTCTTTGTGTGGGTGTCTGATCATGGTTCACATCCACCAACAGTCTGTGAGGCTATCTGTGTCCCCAACAGTCTTGGCAGCAGTCTGTACCACTAAGCTTTTGGATTTTGCCAATAAGTGAGAGATGGCATCTCTGTGTGGTTTGATTGCATCCTTTCACTCGTGTCAGAATGGTCTGCAGCATTTTCTGTGGACTTTCTCTCTGTGCCCCTTGCCTGGGCCAGCGGGACTTTGCAGAGTCCTCTGTAATGAATCATCTTTCTCTGTCCGTCAACTAGAGTTAATTCACTGTGTTGGTGAGACCTCAGCCTCTGGAGACAGAGGGCCTGGCCTGCTTCCTGGAACTACCGTTTCCTGGCTGTGTGACCTTAGGAGGTTTATTAGACTATTTGTGCCTCACATTTTATCTATAAAATAGGGACACAATGAGGACCTAAAATTCATGGGTGTTTAAGGTTTGCTGCTGCTGCTGCTAAGTTGCTTCAGTCGTGTCCGACTCTGTGCGACCCCATAGACAGCAGCCCACCAGGCCCCGCCGTCCCTGGGATTCTCCAGGCAAGAGCACTGGAGTGGGTTGCCATTTCCTCCTCCAATGCATGAAAGTGAAAACTGAAAGTGAAGTCACTCAGGCATGTCCCACTCTTAGCGATCCCATGGACTGCAGCCCACCAGGCTCCTCCGTCCATGGGATTTTCCAGGCAAGAGTACTGGAGTGGGGTGCCATTGCCTTCTCCGTTTAAGGTTTAGGTGAGTCAATTATATGTCCAGTGATCAGAACAGTGCTGGCTGCATGGTCAGACACTCCTGGTCTCAGCACTGCTCATTCAAAGGTTGCTCAACCCTCATGGCTGAGGTCACATTGGTCCAGGTCATCACTGGACAAGGGCTGGGCTGGGTGGTCCTACCTACCATGGCTCAGGGAGGCGGAGGCTTGATTTGGGACCAGAGGCACCTCCTAAGAGTCAGCATGATCATTAGTCTCTGCAAACAAAGCCACCTGTGCACTGGCCCCTGTGTATGTGTCAGACAGAGGAGCCTGGTGGGCTACAGTCCATGGGGTTGCAAAATAATAAAACAACAACCAAACAACACCAGAGAAATGTCAGGCTTTGGGGACACAGTGAAATGGGGAGGGGACAGGCACCTATGCGCAAGCTCAGGGGGGCAGCAGGACATTCCACTGGCTCACTTTGAGCCCAGATGGATTAAATGCCTTCTTTTCTCTTTGGAAAATGCAAGAGAAGAAATACTGGCATGTCTCTAAGGCAGATGTGATCCTCAAGGGCAGGAAAGGGCAGGGTGGGGATGGCCACGCTGATCTGGACACAAAGGTGTTTTCTGTGCCCCTAACTATGTGTCTGTGTATCTGATAAGACAAAGGGGACGGATCAGGGTGAGTCAGACAGTAGGTACCCGGTTGGCATCTTATGGAAAGGAAATGGAGGAAGCCAGGCCATGGTTTTGGGTAAACTGGGATGGTGGGTAGAGACATGGCTACAGCCAGAAATTCTCAGTGAGGGCAGAGGTAGAGATTTTGCAGAATCCACAGCTGGGTTCCCAGTCCAGCAGAGACTGCATGTTACCTCTGGAGAAAATAAAACTCCCCTTCCAAGCACATTAACACACCCTTCATCATATTTACTCCCTTAGGGAAAAGGTCAGTGTAACAACGTGCCAGCCATTTTACGGGAATTTTTTAATCCCTAAATTAGATCTCTCCTAATTTTTTTGAATTGGGAAGTTAAAACTCCTATGCAGAGAACTTTCTGACTCTGCCATCACTCCTGATGCGGACTCTGTGTTTAGACACCGAGCAGACCCTCCCTCACGGAGACAGAGCCCAGCAATAGGTATTGATGGCAGGAGGAGGGAGACCCAGTGGAGCCCTCAAATGATGGATGATTAATTTCCAATGGATTTCATTTCTCCTAAGGGTGTAAAAATGAGAGCTTAGACCCGGAACCTGCTGTGGTTCTTCTCAAGGTGATAAAAACTCATTACAGTTAGAGCCTGTTCTACTGAATGTGCCAGAAGCAGAAACACGGAGCATTTGGGAGGATTCAGAGCAAAGAGAGTCGGGCTTATAAATGGGCCATGTGTGTGGACAGAGACTCAGAAAGGTTATCCAGCTTCCTCTTTCTGTAACTGAGAGGATTCTTTCTGTAACTGCCAGGCTGGCTGGGGTGGGTATAGGGGCTGGGGGCCAGGCTGCAGGTTCCTGAAGTCTGTGGATATGGAGATGGGAAGACAGAAGACAGGCTGGAGATGGAAGATGATAGAAGCAGTCCTAGAGGAGAAACAGGGGACGAATTCCTACCCATTGCACTTCATACTCTCTCTCTCTCTCTCACACAGGCACCCAAGAACATTTCTATTCATTTGCTTATTTAACCCCTGAATTCAGTGCCATTTCAAAGCTAGATAAGGCAACAAACAAGTCTTCATAATCATGTTGTTGTTCAGTCGCTCAGTTGTGTCCGACTATTTGTGACCCCATGGGCTGCAGCACGTCAGGCTTCCCTGTCCATCACCAACTCCCAGAGCTTGTTCAAACTCATGTCCATTGAGTCTCATGTATCAAGTACCAATGTTTACACAGTGGTAAGCATGGAGCTGGGGCTTCTCTAGTGGCTCAAAGAATCCGCTTGCCAATCCAGGAGATGCCCACCTGCCAACGCAGAAGATGCGGGTTCGATCCCTGGGACAGGAAGATCCCCTAGAGGAAGAAAAGGCAACCCATTCCAGTATTCTTGCCTGGAGAATCCCATGGACAAAGGAGCTTGGCAAGCTACAGTCCATGGGATCGCAAAGAGTCAGACGCAACTGAGTGACCAAACAACAACAAAATGTGGAGCCAGGCAGGGAATAGACTCTCCCCTATCCAACTCCCTTAAAATATTTTGTAGAAAATCAAGATATCTTGAAATCTAGCAGGACCCTGTGGGACTCCTGGGCGCAAAATCTTTTTCATATCCTCATTTCTTGTTTGCAGGAAATAGGCTTCATTCAGCCTCCAGGACCTTCCCTGAGTTCCCACTGGCAGATTCAAACACTAGTTAATCAGGGAAGGGAGGGGGATACAGGGTTAAGGGAGGAGCATGCAGGGAACAATAGAGCAGCCTTAGGGACAGGGTCCTGGTTCCCCCTCAAGGGATACACATAACAATGGCCTTTGAGCTGTTTTGAAGAGACTGAGACCCGCACCAGGTGGGAGAAGTTAACTGAGTGCTGCCCAGGAGCAGGAAGACTCCAGGCCTAAGGGAACCGAAGGTTGATGATGCTGACTCCCTGACCTCGCCAGCAACCAATCAGAAGAATGTCCGCGAGCTGATCACACCCTCTTTGAACCAGGACTATAAACACCCCACTACCCTAGCCAGGTCAGGACACACAGTTTTGAGGGCAGGAACCTGCTGTGGCCCCTATTTCCTGGCAAAACAGTGAAGCTACTCTTTTCTACTTCACCCAAAACTCTGTCTCCGAGATTTAATTTGTTGTAGAGGTACAGAGGCCAGATTCAGTATCAGTCTCGAGGGATCTCCTGGTTTAAGAGGAATAATTAACTCCCAAAGGGCAAAGTATCCCATTAAATTAAAAGCTGAAATTGTTAACTCAAATTCCTGGGCCCAGCACACAGTGAGGCCAAACAAACTGAAATGCCAGTTTGGAGCAGAGAAATGTTTATTGCAGGGTCATGTAAGGAGACATGCCCTAAAGCCTGGAGCTCCTGAAGGGTTCTGGTAAAGCATTTTTAAAAGCCAGGTGAAGGAGGGTGGTTGAAGGGTCTGTGATCAGATCCTGCACAATTTCTCTGGTTGGCTGATGGTAAGGGAACAAGGCAGGGTCACAGGGGTGAACTCTGTCAGTCCCTAGGCTCCAGGAGGCCTGGAGTATGTGTTCATGGTCATCAAGTAGTTAACATCTTCCATTTGGTGGGAGATATTTTATATCAACACAAACATTGTTACCTAGGTACTTCTGAGAGCAGCTAAAGCAGAGGCTATGGGGGAAAGATCTATCCAGGGAAGGCTCCATAGGATCCTGCTTGGTTACAAAATCAGTTAGCAAGGTATTTTATCCCTTATCTGTTTTCCAAAATACATCTTTAGCCATGTCAACTTTTTATTTTATCTCTCATTCTTCAACCTCCCATCCTAATATGATGCCTGGTATAATTGGAATGAAGACATGTTATTAAATTCATGCCGATTGCATTACTACACCGAGAATGGTATCAGCCCTCTCCTCTCATGAACTTGATTATAAATCCCATACACAGCAAGTGAGCTTATACAAATACAAACTCATCTTACATGCACAGAATGGTTCCCAGGGCAGAATGAGACCTGATCCCTGATGTTAGCCTCTCTAAATCTGGACTCAGATAGAATGACTCTGGAAGAAGGGCTGTGTCAGTTTCATCCTCTGCTGGCCAAGGGAAGGGAGAGCCCTGACTGGTTGACTCCACCTTCCTGGTTTCTGTAGCAGAAATAATTTCTTTGAGTCAAGTGGATTATGCCAGAATAACTGGATGCTATAAAACATTTGAACAGGGCAATGATGTCCCATCTGCATGATTCTGCCACCTTCTAATTTAAATGTAGTTTTCCATTTAGACCTTATATAAGAAGGAAAAAAAAGACTTATGGAGAGATTCCTTGGGCTGGCCCAGTCTGCAGACTTGGCTCATTTTCAAATCAATAAAGTGCAATTGAGAGCTTGACTGTGAGCTTCCCTCAGAGGCCAGGCATTCTCTGTGCCCCACAAAACCAAGTTCTGAGCCCTGGGAACCCAGGGGCACACATGTCTACCTAAGAAGTTGCCTTCTGCCCATGCAGCTGGTCAGATCGATCTCTCAGGATTCCCTCTGAGTCTGCACCCGATGAACTGTCCTGAGAAATGGAGTATTTCCCTCCAGATCAGTAAACAAGGATGTCACAGTCATCAGTGACAGCTGCCACCGAGAATGGTGAGCCTGTGAGTCTCAGGAAGCTCAGGAAGGTTGCTGACCCCAGATAGATGAGGTGCATGTCAAAGGAATTACTTCAGTGAGCCCAGACTCTTACATCTTCTCATACAAAGAAAAACACTAAATTCCTTAACTTGGGATATCTGGTTTTCTTTCATTAACAACCATCTTTTGATGTTCAGACTACCTGCCTTTTGTTGCAAAACTTCTATACAACCTGGCTCCTCCCCTTACCCGCTAAGAGCAGTTTTCCCCGGGTTTCTTGAGATGCCATCTCCCGAACTTAAATGCCTAAAAATTCCCACCTAATAAAACATAACTCTCAACTTTTAGGTTGTGAATATTTTTAAGTCCACAGTTCCCTCAGAGTATCAAGGCATCCTGTCCCCAAGGGACTGAATGGGACCCTCCCAGGCCCAATCCAGCAGGTCTCAGTAGTTCTTTGGGAGTTAGGTGTCTCTCCTAACCACAGAGATCCCTTGAGATCTCTTGAGTTTTTAAATATTGTAATACCCAATAGAATGTGTTAGTTTCTAACAAGCCCCCAGGTGATGCAGAAGCTGAGATTCTGGGACTGCTTCTTGGAGACCCATGAGGCCCCTCCTTAAAGCTACCCAAGACCACCACCCCATGCACATGAGAGGTTTTGCCATTTCGGGAGGACATGGAAACGTCTCCCCTTTATGAAGCTGATTCTTGTCTCATTCTCCAATATCCCCGGTATTTACCTGCAAGTCTGAACCTAGTTAATAGCAACTGCAATCACTTGACATGTGTTCACAAAACAAGGACGTTTGATTTTTCAAGCACCCTAAACACAATTAAGGGCACTGTCAGCCAACAAAAGTGTTTAATTCTCTGAGAGATCTGAAGGTAGACTTTCGTATTCTCAAATGTATGGGTAATACATGCCTTGTTCCTTGTGTCTGGAACGTATTTATCTACTTCTTCTCCAATTACAGAACTCCTATTCATCCTATAAAACCTTTTTTAAGATATCACTTCTACTCTAAAGCCTTCCTGTTCCCTCTTTAAGCAGAGTGATCAAACATTCCATTCTCCTTCGCCACCTGGGCCTTCTTGTGCTGATGTACTTCCCCCAATGAAGTGGATGTAATGTCCTTACTTACGTGACATTCCTGATAAGCAGGAAGCCTCCGCTTGCCTCTCCTAATGGATGGCAACCAGTCAAAGGCACTTTTTTATGAGTCCTAGTTTCAAGCACAGCATCCTCACTTAACAGACCCAAGAACTGTTGATCCGAACTGAATGGTGGACATGGAATCATGCAGAAAATAAAGCTGGTGACTTAATAGACTTGGTTATTTGCCTTTCCCCGAAGACATTCATTTATTCCTAAGTTACTGTGGACAAAAGATTAGCAGAAGTGGAAAGAGTGGCCTAAGCTGATGAACAGACAAGTGACACCCACAGGGAAGAACGTGACAGTTTCACCAGTAAAAACAGCTCAGAATGTGGAGCCGCTGAGGGCACCTCCGGGTGGCATTTCTGGGAGGTAGAGAAATGCAATGAACTGCTGTTTAAAATATGGTAAGTAAAGCAAGAGATGGTTAAGTTATAATCAAAGTATTCTATTTCAAGCCAAAGATGCTTATAACACACATTTAACAAAATATATAAAAATAGTTTAAAATTTAAGAGAAGTTTTACTGTTTAGCAAGGAAGGCTTATTTATCTAGAAGGTTCCCTCATCTGGAACATCTCATTATCCGATAATGCAGCATGAATAATGCATTCATGCACATTTTCCCCTGCATCCGCCATATTCTCTCCTTCCCAAACTCTCTGCCCATCTAACTTCACAGATGAATGTGCCTGGGGCAAAGTGGATCTCCTGGGTTTGGTTATGAATGCAGAGAAGAGAAAAGGTGTTAATCTGGAAAGACCATGACTGCCTCCTGAATCCTCTCCCGTTCCCTGCTCCTTGGCATTTTTGGTGGAACACCCGGGGCCATGGACTGGCCGTGGAAGGCAGGCCTGCCAGGGAGCTTTGTGGAATGTCCTGTGGAGTTCAGCACAAAGAGGGCAAGCTGGGAGCTGAAATTTAGGTATCAAAGGAGAGGATGAAACTTCCCTCCTCCCTTGCTTGAACCCACAAATACCAGCAAAATTCTGCTCTTCTTAATTCCGAGTCCGATGGCAGTTCCACAGCCATTAAGCTGTGTTTATAAAGTTTGTCTGGTTTAGGTTTTGGCAAAACTCTAGGCCAAAGCTGCAAAACCTTTTGGGGCTCTAGCTTCATCCCAAAGGCATCCAATCCCGGCTTGAACCTGGTATTTACTCTTCAACACTGGGTCAAATCAAAGATTCTCAGGAACAGAAGGAGGGCCAGGGCAGAGAGAAAAATAAATCATTTCCAACCAGTTTTGGCCAAGGGTGTTGGAAGCCGGCTCACCCCTGAGAAATCTTGGACATGCCCACAGAAGAAGGGAGCAGGGGCTGCTCACAGGTCGCTAACCTGGACATGCTATGCTGGAGACAAGGGCATCTGGGTCCATCCTTGCAGTATGGAGGACCTCAGCCTCAGGGCCCTTCTCCACCTGCTGGGCCTGAATTTTCAACCTAAGCTCTGTGATCCACTTCAAGTCCCCGTACTCAGAGCTTCCGCTGAGGGGTTTGGTAAACACCGAAGTCACTCTCCGTGAATGCAGGGTTTATCTGTGATTGCAAATGATTTTCACTTAAACATAAATACAAATTAAAAAGGGGGAGGAGGGGAACTTCCCTGGTGGTCCAATGGTTAAGACTTCACCTTCCAATGCAGGAGGTATGGCTTCCATCCCTGGTTGGGGAGCTAAGATTTTACATGACTTGTGGCCAAAACAGCAGAACTTAATAAAAAAAAAAAGAAGCAATATTGTAACAAATTCAATTAAGACTTTAAAAATAGTACACATCAAAGAAATCTTAAAAAAAAAAAAAAAGGAGGAGTAGGGTGGGCTAAAGTATTCTTTTTCCCTCAAACCTGCAGCTAAGATATCGCTGGAGGTGTTTCTGTTTGAGAGTTCTCTGTGAACAACTTGGGATGCACCCAGTGAGGTTATTATTCCGAACACAGACCTTTCATGGACACATAATGCCATAAAATGCCAACTGACCTATAGAAAAATGGTAGAATCGTTGATTAATTTATAAATACTAGCATGACCCATGTAAGAGGCCAGAGGTGGGCCATAAGGAAAATCTATGTTTGATAAATCAACAAACCTCTGAGAGAAAAGAAATAATTTGTTTGTTAGAGGGAAGTGGCAACTTTAAATGAATTCAGATACGTCTTGAGAAGCGGCTGATTTCAAGAAAGGCTTGTACAAGCTGACAAGCCCACAAGGCTGAAGAAAGGAGAGGAAGAGTGAAGGCGCAAGACTTCCGGAGGTAAGACAGGGAGCAGCCACGCCCTCCTCAACCATTTCGGTCCTTGTTAATCTGAATTCTGGGCCCACGTATGCATCAGTCTGAACAAGTAATAGTTTCTGTCGTCTTCTAAAACATCAGTTCTATTTCTACTGGGTGTTAAGGCTGTACAAGTTGTTGTAAACTGAGATAAACAAAAAAATGGTCTCTTTTCAGGACTTCCCTGGTAGTCCAGTGGCTAAGACTCCATGCTCCCAGTGCAGGGGGCCTGGGTTCAATCCCTGGGCAGGGATCTAGATCTCACATGCCACAACTAAGCCCTGGTGCAGCCAAATAAATAAATATGTATTTTTAAAAAGTTGGTCTCTTTTCAAAGAGAATGTAAAGAACTTTAAGGAACTATACTAAAACATTCTGTGTTCTAATAAATGATACATTGTCAATAATAAAGGAACCAGAATATATTCATTCTATTACAATGGGTTTAAGACTATTTACAAGAAATATGGATCTCACCTAATTTTTCTCCTGGGATTATAACCCTACTCAATGTTCTTCCAAAGCACAGAAGACCATTTGGATCTTTGATTTGATTTAAGGAATCATGAAATTTTAGAGCTAAGAGAGAGAAGTGAAATCTCCTGGGGGTCCAGTCTCCTACCCCACAAATGAGGACCCTGGAGTCATGGGCAAGGATACATGGCTCTCTGAGTCCATCTGGGCTGCAGTCACAAACACCCCGGGTGTCTTGTACAGAGCAGAAATGTGCCTCTCCCAGCTCAGCAGGCTCTAAGTGTGAGTCCGGATGCTGGCGTGGTGGGGTGGGGGTCCTCTTCCAGCTTGCAGCTGCTTGCCATGTCGTCACATGGCAGACAGGGTGAGACAGCTCTCTGGGGTCTCCTTCATAAGAGCATTTACCCCATGCACGAGGGCTCTGCCTTCACGATTAAGTATGTCCCAGAGCCTCAGCCCCAATACCATCATCACCTTGGGGGTGAAAAGTTCAACATATGGATTTGTGGGAACACACATCCACAGCTCTGCCCAGAGCTGCACAAACAGGAGAGCGTGTAGAATTTTGCACCACTGACCACTTCTGGCAGGGCTTCTCCAAAGGCTCAGTGGGTAAAGAATCCACTTGCCATGCAGGATACATAGGAGACACGGGTTTGACCTCGGGTTGGGAAGGTCCCCTGGAGAAGGAAAAGGCAACCCACCCCAGTATTCTTGCCTGGAGAATCCCATGTACAGGGGAGCCTGACGGGGTACAGTTAGGGTTGCAAAGAGTTGGCTAAGCACGAGCACACACTTTGCTTCTGGAAGCTGAATGGCAACTGCCTAGGAAGGCAGGCAGAGGGGCTGCTCTTCCACTTCCTGCTATGCAAACAGATCAAAACCTGCAAGCATCACCTCTCCCACCACCATGGAGACAAAATAGCGAGGACCACTCTCTCTCCTCCTGCATCCTGCCCTCTGCCCAGGGCATCTCCACTCACTCCTTTTCCTTCCAGAGCTGCTCCCCACGTGAGCATCCCCAGCACAAAGCAGGGCAGGAAAGAGGTGTGCAGTGTGTGTGTTAGTCCCAGATTCCACTTCCTCCTCTGAACTGACCTCCGTTCACCCTGGAGTTTCACCCATTGGAAACCCCTGGAGGAGAGGAGCTCTGACTCCTTCTCACAAATATGTGCTGATTAGGCCTCTGCATTTTCCTGGCTGAAAAGAAGCTTCTCATTTTATTTGTGAAATTAATTCTATGGCAATAACATTCAAAACAAAATCCTATTCTTACCCTACTGGAATGGCTAGTTATGAAAAGAATGGAGACCAAAGAGTAACTCAATAAATAACACCATTTTACCCTTTTTTATTGTCTCTAACAACTGTTGTTATTAAATGCAAGGCTCAGGGAAAGTGCCAGATGAGATCGAGGGAGCCAGAAGCCAATTTAAATTCTGCCTAGAGGCCGTGGTTGGCAGCAGTGGATTCCAAGGGCTTGTTCCCTCAGTCATAGAAAGAGAAGCATGGGGTCCCTTGGAAATAAGCTACACAGGTATCCATACAAACTAAGCCAGGCAAATGCAGGATTTGAGGACTCCTGGTTTTCCTTCTTCTTCTATTAACCCTGCAGACAAAGAGGGAAAAGACCTTCTAGTTCCCTGGGAAGGAGTCTCCCTTCCAAGTGCCCTGCTCTGAGGAAATGGGGCCCCTTGACAGCACCCAGGCGCCTCATGTGTCTTTTGGCAGCTGAGCAACACCTGTTTGAATCCTTCCTCTTAAAGAAGACTCCAACTCACAATGCAGCTCTTCAAGAAAACCTTTCTTATTAACCTCGCCTGAATCATGCTGCTGCTGCTGCTGCTGCTAAGTTGCTTCAGTCGTGTCTGACTCTGTGCGACCCCATAGACGGCAGCCCACCAGGCTTCCCCATCCCTGGGATTCTCCAGGCAAGAACACTGGAGTGGGTTGCCATTTCCTTCTCCAATGCATGAAAGTGAAAAGTGAAAGTGAAGTCGCTCAGTCATGTCCGACTCTTCGCGACCCCAGGGACTGCAGCTACCAGGCTCCTCCACCCATGGGATTTTCCAGGCAAGAGTACCGGAGTGGGTTGCCATTGCCTTCTCCGCACTGACTCATAGCTCTCCTTAAATTATATCTTTGATCAATGGACACTGGGAACCCACACACATCCCAGCACTGAGCCAGGTTCTGAGGTAGTACAGACACACCGGGCTCAATTCCTGCACCGTGTTATTCCTGAGAGGGTCATGGGACAAGCATCCTATGTAATACACACATGTGACGTGTACTTGGCGAGTCCTCAAAGATTTCACGAAGGAGGAGACAGCATGGCCTTCTGGGAGGTCTTTATAGATAACTAGCTTGAATTCATGACTTTAAACAATCAACTCATTTCTCTTCTGAATGATTATGTTGGTTTTTCTATTGGGTGGAAGGAATGGAACAAAAGAAAACACACACAGGGAATCATTTAGTCCCACTACGTGCTGAATGTGCAGTAGAGAACAAGATTCTCTCACCTGCCTGGCTCTTTTTCCCTGGTAACCTTTTGCTCTGACTTAACTTTTCTCCTCCATCCCACATATTGAAAGTTTCCTCATCTTTTCATATCCAACTTAAATTCTTCCCTTGTCCATGAAAACTTTTATGAGGATTTTGGCCCTTATTTATGTCTCATTTATCTTACCATTATTTTTTTCCAGTGGCTATTAAGTCAGTGACATCAACAATAAGAAAAACATGAAACTGACCTCTCCAAGAGACAAATATGTTTATAGGAATCAGTTCAGTTCAGTCGCTCAGTCGTGTCCGACTCTTTGCGACCCCATGAATCCCAGCACGCCAGGCCTCCCTGTCCATCACCATCTTCCGGAGTTCACTCAAACTCACATCCATCAAGTCAGTGATGCCATCCAGCCATCTCATCCTCTGTTGTCCCCTTTTCCTCCTGCCCGCAATCCCTCCCAGCATCAGAGTCTTTTCCAATGAGTCAACTCTTCGCATGAGGTGGCCAAAGTACTGGAGTTTCAGCTTTAGCATCATTCCTTCCAAAGAAATCCCAGGGCTGATCTCCTTTAGAATGGACTGGTTGGATCTCCTTGTAGTCCAAGGGACTCTCAAGAGTCTTCTCTAACACCACAGTTCAAAAGCATCAATTCTTTAGCACTCAGCTTTCTTCACAGTCCAACCCTCGCATCCATACATGACCACTGGAAAAACCATAGCCTTGACTAGACGGACTTTGTTGGCAAAATAATGTCTTTGCTTTTGAATATGCTATCTAGGTTGGTCATAACTTTTCTTCCAAGGAGTAAGCGTCTTTTAATTTCATGGCTGCAATCACCATCCTGTTTAATTCTCCTAATAACTCTTTCTGAAGGTAACGTCTCCTTTTACAGGTTAATGCATGCCATGTAGCTAAGGATGGATAAAAAGCCATCCATAAGCTATTGCTTGAATTGTGGTGCTGGAGAAGACTCTTGAGAGTCTCTTGGACTGCAAGGAGATCAAACCAGTCAATCCATAAAGGAAATCAACCCTAAATATTCACTGGAAGGACTGATGATGAAGCTCCAATACTTTGGCCACCTGATTCGAAGAGCAGACTCATTGGAAAAGACCCTGATGCTGGGAAAGACTGAGGGCAAGGGGGCAACAGAGAAAGAGATGGTTGGATGGCATTATCAACTCAATGGCCATGAGTTTGAGATAACTCTGGGAGATAGTGAAGGACAGGGGAGCCTGGAATGCTGCAATCCATGGGGTTGCCAAGGGTTGGACATGACTTAGGGACTAAACAATGACAACATTGAAGAGTGTAGCTAGGAGCTGCAGTCCCGTCTTTAGATTCCTGATCCATTTTCCTACCTTCCTGGCTGAACGTTTTCGAATTGTTGAGTGTCCTGTTTTCAACCAGAGCCTTGATTTCAGATGGGGAAACAGTGGAAACAGTGTCAGACTTTATTTTTCTGGGCTCCAAAATCACTACAGATGGTGACTGCAGCCATGAAATTAAAAGACGCTCACTCCTTGGAAGTAAAGTTATGACCAACCTAGATAACATATTCAAAAGCAGAGACATTACTTTGCCAACAAAGGTTCGTCTAGTCAAGGCTACGGTTTTTCCAGTGGTCATGTATGGATGTGAGAGTTGGACTGTGAAGAAGGCTGAGCACCGAAGAACTGATGCTTTTGAACTGTGGTGTTGGAGAAGACTCTTGAGAGTCCCTTGGACTGCAAGGAGATCCAACCAGTCCATTCTGAAGGAGATCAGCCCTGGAATTTCTTAGGAAGGAATGATGCTGAAGCTGAAACTCCAGTACTTTGGCCACCTCATGCGAAGAGTTGACTCATTGGAAAAGACTCTGATGCTGGGAGGGATTGGGGGCAGGAGGAGAAGGGGACGACAGAGGATGAGATGGCTGGATGGCATCACTGACTCGATGGATGTGAGTCTGAGTGAACTCCGGGAGTTGGTGATGGACAGGGAGCCCTGGAGTGCTGCGATTCATGAGGTCGCAAAGAGTCAGACACGACTGAGCGACTGATCTGATCTGATCTGAATGCAGGTAAGGATAACGTTTTAGACTCTTAATGATATTACACTCAAGTAACCCATCTCCCATTACAAATCCCAGTTGAAGGTTGATCACATATAAATGTTCAGTGAATCCTTCCAACTGTTTGGAAGTCACCAATTCAGTTTCAATAAGTGATTGAGAGCATGATGATTTCCATATGTTTAGTTTAGGAAATGGGAGAGAGAAAGACAAGTACAAAAGTGATATAGGAAAGGGGAAAGCAGGAGAGAGGAAAAAGGAATACAGAAGAAAGAACTGAGGGGAAAGAGAAGCAAAAGGAGAAAGAGAGAGAAAGACCAAAAGTAAGGAGGAGAGCAAAGCATCCATTGTTTGCTCCCAGATCCATCTCAGGCCCTTCAAGGAAGCAGGTCTGTAGAAAACCAGGACCAGTGCCACAAGGTTATGGGTAATAATTGATGTTTTTTGTGGGGCAAAAGGGAAAAGGAGGGGTTGAGGATGAAAGAAGTCAGGAGGGAGATGGAAAAGTTTTCAGGGTCACAGGATACATTTATCAGAAGCTTTTAAAGAAGTGTTTAAGAGCAGCTAAGCTGTTGCTATGGAAATAGGTAAAAGCTAATCCATTATCTGCAACCTCTGGATGCCACCAGCCTGCCGCTGGGGGGCATTCTGCATTTTATTATTATTTCTTTTTCTTTCCTCACCTCTATTTTTTCCCTATCTGAACACATCACTGGAATTATGAGAAACAAATTAATAAAAGCCGAGGGAAAGGGAATTTGACTCCCTGAGAGATTATATTAACACACGAGGGAACCTTCACCCCATGTGTCAGCTCGTAAAGAGAGAGATTATTTCAAGAAGATAAGACAGAAAGAAAACAACAATATCTGAGCACCTGGAGGGATAAATGCCCTGTTCCTCCTCGAGCCACTCACATCCTTGGCTGCACCTCTGGTTTGTGCTAAAACCTGCAGAAGGCAGCCTATGCCTCCTGGTTTCCACCCAGTCTGTGACCCTTGATTGGAGCCACTTAAGAGGCTTTGAAGCTTCAGGAAAGAATCTGCAGAAGCCATTTTACAAGTAGCCCTCATTTCACATAAAAGCTGTGATTTAGCTATGGGCAAACTCAAGAGCAAATTTATGCAAACCAATGTCATTTCCCATAATATGCGTGTCTGAAATATAGGTTTTAATCAACGGATGCTTTAAATGTGCATATTTGTGGGAAGTGCTAACGATGAAAACATTACCAATCCCACTTTTATCCCAGGATCCTCCTGCCTGCTCACCATTTCCCAGGTAAGAGGAATGTCCACCCTGACTTGGGCTCAGTACTTCTGACTCTACGTAGACAACTTGCAGAACTTGGTTATCTTTGTCTATTTACCTATAGACTGATGGTCTCACAGTTAAATCAAACTCTTAGTAATTACCCAAACTCACAATGTAATACATCTTTCCACACATCCCAACACCCGGTCATCTGTGTGTCTCCCTGAAACCTAGAAGACCATTTAGTCTCCTCCTCATGTCTTCCTTCCAACAGCCAATAGGTCACTGCATATGGCAATGGTCATTGTCTACAATGACTTATATTTCTTCATTTCCCTTCATCTCCACAACCACAATCTCTTTTAAAAAATGTATTCTGTTGAAGTATGCATGAATGCTAAGTCCATACAGTCGTGTCTGACTCTTTGTGACCCTATGGACTATAGCCTGCCAGTCTCCTCTGTATACCTCCCAGGCAGGTATACTGGAGCGGGTTGCATGCCCTCCTCCAGGGGATCTTCCCGACCCAGGGATCGAACCTGCATCTCCTGTGTCTCCTGATTGGCAGGTGAGTTCTTTACCACTAGTGCCACCTGGGAAGCCTGACATTGAAGTATAGTTAACTTAAAATGTTGTGTTAATTTATACTGTACAGCAAAGAAATTCAGATATATATATATATATATATATATATATATATATATATATATCTTCCTTTCCATTTGGCTTATCACAGGATATTGAATATAGTTCCCTATGCTATTGGAGAAGGCAATGGCACCCCACTCCAGTACTCTTGCCTAGAAAATCCCATGGACAGAGGAGCCTAGTAGGCTGCAGTCCATGGGGTCGCTAGGAGTCGGACACAACTGAGCGACTTCACTTTCACTTTTCACTTTCATGCATTGGAGAAGGAAATGGCAACCCACTCCAGTGTTCTTGCCTGGAGAATCCCAGGGACAGGGGAGCCTGGTGGGCTGCCTTCTATGGGGTCGCACAAAGTTGGACATGACTGAAGCGACTTAGCAGCAGCAGCAGCAGCCCTATGCTATACCCACCTTGTTATTTATCCAACCTATATATAATAGTTTGCATCTGCTAATCCCAAACTCCCAATCCCTCCCCACCCTCCTGCTTGGCAACCACAAGTCTGTCCTTCATGTCTGCGCGTTTGTTTCTCTTTCGTAGATAAGTTCCTGTGTGCCATATTTTAGATTTCACATTGAGTGATATCATATGATATGTGTCTTTTTCTGCCTGACTTACTTTGCTTAGTATGATAATCTCTACTTGCATCCGTGTTGCTGCAAAGGGCATGATTCCATTCTTCTTTATAACTGAGTCGTATTCCATTGCATATATGTACCACATCCTCTTTATTCATTCCTCTGCCCATGACCGTGATCTAACTGGGGCTCTTAGTATTATTCAGACTACCCCGACTACTTCCTAACTGCTTTGCCTGCCTGCCTCAGAATGCTTGTCTTCCATTCCCCACTTTGCTAAGGAAGCCACCTCTGTAAAATGGCAATCCGCCTGCTGGCTCTGCTTCCTAAAATCCTTCACAAGCTCCCAGTGGCCTCTGTGAACTCCTGGGATGGTGAGATGCTGTCTCCTGCCATCTCCGTGGACTCATCAGCTGCTCCACTTCTGTGTGTTCCCTGGATTCCAGATTTGTGGGTCATCCTCACTAGATACTAGGTGAACCCTGTATCCTGTTTATCTGGGACTGCTCAGGAGCTGGGTCAGTGCCTGGACGAGACAGTCTCTCTATAAATGCTTGCTGATTGCCACTGGTGGGGATTCATTACCTCCCTGCCTAATAGCAGCCATCAGAGAGCTCATCCTCCAATCCACTGTGAACTCCATTCACAGCTTAGCTGTAAAATGAATTCATGCCTTTTTTAATCAGTTCTGCGAATTTAAATTCTGAATCATCAGCTCACTTAGAGAGAGACATAACCACTAAACACCCCATGTAACTCAGTGTCCAGCGACAGCAAGGGTGAGCAGTGCTGTGGGCAGCCAAGTAAATGTACTGATGCTCAAATTTAAAGCAAATTATGACCCATTTTGCAGCAGATTTCCCTTTGCAATTGAAATTACTGGGCTGCAGAGCTACGTGTCTGACACCCATATGGCAGCATCCTCAACAATCCTTGGACACCCATGGAGTTATGGAAGGGTCACCCTTGACGTGGGCAGAACTGGAGGCTTCCAGGGTTAAAGAGGATCCTCAGAGGAGTCTGCAGTAAATTCTCTTTCCCCCAGGCACGCATGAACCAAAAAGCACAGGCTGGAAAGAGACAGAGAAGAACGTATTTGGGTTATAATGTGAGCTCTTGCTTGAAAACAGATGATTAGACTCTGAAATGAGGGCCTGGCAGCACAGGGCCCTCTGATTTAAAGAACCGAAATTGATGTTTCCAGGGCATGGTCCGTAATTACTCAGAGCTTCAGGAGAAATGATGGATTAAGAAAAAAGAGACACATAGACATTTTTTGAAGTACTATTTGGAGACTAGGACTCAGAAGAAAAAAGAAAGGACAGTATGAAAAAGAAATATCAGAGGTAGGACCTACAGGAGTAATTTTGTTGGCGTATGGGTGGTTCTTGACATTTGGGTGACAAAGAAGGAATCTGCAGTCCAAATTGAAAGACTATCCTTCCTAATCATTCAGAACAACTAAAGGCAAGCTTGTGTTAGAACTGAAAAATGGAACTGGAACTGATGGTAAAAACCAGAACCACATGCCCGTACAAAATCTGATATATAGGTAACTTTTAAGATTGTCTGGTCTGTTTAATAGCCCAGTGTGCTTGAGGACATAATAAAGGAGAAATAATGAGTAGAGGTGAGGAGGGAAAACTATGGTCTGTGAAGAAGAAACTGTTCATCTGGATGAGTCCTGGCAGGAAGTTATCCTGAGAGGAGTGATGCTGTCAAGGACAGGGATCCCCAACCTCTAGGACCTAATGCCTGATGATCTGAGGTGGAGCTGATGTAATAACAATAGAAATAAAGTGCACAAGAAATGTGATGCACTCGAACCATCCTGAAACCACTCCCCACCCTCACCCCCGGTCCATGTAAAGACTGTCTTCCACAAAACCAATCCCTGGTGCCAAAAAGGTTGGGGACCTCTAGTCTAGGAGACCTTTGGGGTTGAGGTTCTCATTTCAGCATCATAATAATTTGACTCAGATTGAGCAAATTTAAGCGAATTGGCTGACACTAAAACTGGAAACTGACAATGCATAACTGCCGTCAAGGATGGCCTGCAACACGGGAAATGCCTTCATGCAAAGGCTGAGCTCAGTGAATGGACAGAGGTCAGGCCACACATCAAAAGGCAAGGCGGGCCGTGAACCGTGTTCTGTGCTGCTTGCCACATGGATACAGAGTATACAGAAAGTGCCTGTCTGCGCTCCCCTGGTGGCAAACAGACCTCCTCTGGTTGCGCATGACCAATTTTTTTGATTCCCTGAGATACTTGCTGACACATATTACCAGTTTAAGTGGCCATACCACTCTGAGACATGTTATTACCCCGCCACCCTAAAGATGAGGTTGATGTGACCAGTCGATAGCAGAGTTAGGATTTGAAGATGGGAGTTTGACCTCAAAGCCTGTGCCCCTTAGCACTCCGCTGTGCTCTGGGATAACACTCTTGCCCTGATGCTTAGAGCTTAAAGAATTCCTGTTAGGTTTGTAAATTTGTAGCTGTAAGTGAGAATGAGGAAACAGAGAGAAAAATGTGTGCTATGCGGAGGGGCCATACCCATCTCCCACTGCCCCTGGGCCTATTGTTGGCCTTTTCAAAATTGACATTCTCCTTGGAATAAACTGCTTAAGGCTAAGGGGTCTTACACCAGAGGGTGGGGATGTTTGAAAACTGTAGAGGGGCTATGGTTGCACAACCTTGTGAATGCTCTAAATGCCACTGAGTTGTTCACTTTAAAATAGCTAATTTCATCTTATGTGAATATCACCTCAATACATTATTTTTAAAAACTCACCTTCTCCAAAATTGTTCCATAATTAAACTCGCTTGATTGAGGTGTTTTATTTTCAGTGCCCACTTATCCCTTCTGAAGGCAGTCTGCAGAAGCCAGTTTTACACGTTTATTTTAAAGCGCTGATGTACTATTGTCAGCTTTTGCAGTGTAATAAAACTTTGCTGATTTGCATTTTCTAAAAAAGTGAAAACTTTTTTGGGTGGAGGTGTACCAGGGAAGAACAAATCTGACTCCATATTGGATCTGTTCTTTTTACTGGAACCCTTGTGCTCTGTAACTTGTGCTAAGTCATGCTGGCTCTGTCCCTGTTGTAAAAGAATGTTGCCTGTAGCCTGAAATATACAGATGAGTCCATTCTTAGCACTCTGTCCCTCAAGGATATAACACATTCCATTCATAGTGTTAGTTGCTCAGTCTCATCCGACTCTGCAATTTCATGGACTATAGCCCACCAGGGTCCCCTGTCCATGGAATTCTCCAGGCAGGAATACTTGAGTGGGTTGTCATTCCTTTCTCCAAGGGATCTTCCTGATCCAGGGATCAAACCTGGGTCTCCCACATTGCAGGCAGATTCTTTGCCCTCTGACCTACCTGGGAAGCTCTTATTTTATTTATTTGGCTGTGCCACAAGACAGGTGGGATCTTAGTTCCCCTGACCAGGGATTGAGACTGTGCCCCCATTCATAGATAAAAAGTGGCAGAACAGAGAGCAACATCTCTCTTGCTGGAGATTTATAGGAATAGCATGACCTGATCTGGGTTTCCCAGGTGGCGCTACTGGTAAATAACCTGCCTGCCAATGCAGGTGACCTAAGAAACACATGTTCGATCACTGGGTTGGGAAGATCCCCTGAAAGAGGTCATGGCAACCCACTCGAGTATTGTTGCTTGGAGAATCCCATGGACAGGGGATCCTGGTGGGCTACAGTCCATAGGGTCACAAAGAGTTGAATATGACTGAAGTGACTCAGCAGCAGCAACATGACCTGACCTAAGAACAAAGGATTCCAACACCAAGAAGTTTGCATCATCCAACCTCATGACTCCCTCACCAGGTCTTTAAATATGCTTTGCTGAAACCCTTCAGGGAGTTTACGGCTCTTTATGCGCAATCACCCATTTCCTTGCATAACCCTACAATTAACCCTTCTCTGCTCCAAATACTGACATTCTGGCTTGGTCTCACCATGCATTGGGCATGAGGACTTGCATTCAGTAACAGAGGGAGGGTGGGGTAGTTGATTCAGGATCTACCTCCAAAACATTGATTGCAACAAAAAACTTTGCTACATCCAGATGGAAATGCCTTAGGTGGGCAAGTTTAGATGACCACACTGTCATCAACTACAACCTTCTAAATAGAGGAATTTATAACATGAATTCTTGAGGAACATCAATCCACTGATTCATTTTATGGATGAAACCAAGGGTGAGGGATAGGAGTCAACTTGGCCAAAATCACACAGGATGTTGAGGATATTCTAGGTCCTTGAGGACAGACCCCTGCTGGACCTCTAGCTGGGCTCTCTTGATTGGGCCACTTTGGTCAGCATAGCCTCTGGCTTTTAACCAATAGAGTCTCCATGAGTCAAGAAGTCTTCCCCCTCTTCCTTGACTCTCTAATGAAATGACTCTCCTGTAAGGCACAGCCCTTGCTGCTTTGGCACTTGTGAGAGTCCTGGGAAGCCCAGGTTCAGGATTTGCTTTAGTGTCTTCTTCCAAGAGTGGGCATGTTTTGATGATTCATCCCATAGCGTCCGTTCCTTTACATATAGAGATCTTATTTCTTCTGAATTTCTGCACAATTTTTTTTTCATGCAAGAAGGGCTCAGAAAACATGGTTCACAGTGGATAGTGGAGGCTATCATTGAGGAACACAGTATCAGTCGATGATACAGTGAGGGAGTGATCCCACAGAACCCCCTAAGGCTCTAGAATGAGTGTCTCTAGCACTTAGAGAGTAGGCTCCCTAAACGATGTGATGTGAAGGAATTAATTTGCACTCGCCCTCAGGGATTTTTCCCCTGTGTGCATGCATTTATACATTATGTACTCCACAGTGTTAAAAAAAATGTGCTGAGCTTTGGGTCTCTGTGGCTGTGTTTTATGTGCAGGGTTAAACATGCTCAGAAAGCTTCATCGGTTTATAGTCCTGGTGAAAAGCAGTGGGGTGGAGTAAACATCGTGCATATACCTCAGAGACAAAAGTCAAATTCTCTACTTGAGACTCCTCCACTTCTTACTAATGGAATCCTGGGCAGAATGCTAAATACTGCAGAACCTGTCTCTTCATCTGTGAAAAGGGAATAATGCTAGCACATCTAACCTCATGATGTCATGATGGTATTCCAACAAGAAGATGCAGATCGAGGCATTTTGAGAGCTGTGAAATGATTCTGGTATTTCACAAATAACAATTTGAAATTTGTACATCACAGGTCTCCACAATCTGTTGGAACTTGCACTATTCAAATTCAGAAGCAGAAAGCATCCCTTTGAAAGTGTAGAAACTAAATGCTCTGGCTGCTGGAGGCCTCTCTGTAGGTCATCTTCCCCTTTGCTCACTGGATGCTACTTCAACTCGGGTATCCCTTTTTCCCCACATGGTCAGTGTTTCCAAAACATAAACCCTAACGCTCAGCTTAACTCTGACTTGTGTCCATGATGTGTGCTGTGAAGGTCTGCTGGTAACTTCCCAGCAGGTCCCACATCTGGACCACATTCTGGTTGCACACTGCTCTTGGGTGTTAACTCAGGAATCATATATACTCTCTCCCACGCCCACATTTGATCTCCCAACTGCGAGCTCTCCCATGACCCCACTCACCTTATAGGAGCTCATGGGAACCAACATCCCGAGAGCTTGCTCAGACTCCTGCCTGGGCTGTACCCCTGCCCAGGGCCTCACCTGGGCTCAAACTCTGGACATTCCCTCCTGCATAACAGAGTTCCCTGCTGGCCCACTAACCACCCCAGTGGCTATGACTGGCATTTCCCAACTGAACAAGAAGCTCTCCTTACATTTAATGCTCTCGATACATAGACGACCAGAGTACCTTCCACTTCTTTTAGCTTTATCACATTGAGTAGATGTCTTTACCTACTTTGCTTCTGGTGTCTGTTAAACCCCCAATATTTACAAAGCATGGTGCCAGGGGGTATAATTTGGAGGAGAGAAAGCCACAGATGTATGCGAATTATCATTTTGAGTCAAGAAACCAAAAAATTTTGTTTGTTTAATCCTTAGGTAGAAAAATTGGGCTCCAAATCAGACAATACCTATGTTACTGTAAAATTAAGTAGATTTGGACTGTCTAACATAGGATTTGAAATCTGAATTAGTTGTGAGCATAGCATGGACAAGTAGGGTATCTGAACACTTACCTGTTATAATCTCTGTTGCCTCAGCATAGCTCTTTTTTAAAGGTGTTTTGCCCTGGATCACCCCAATAGTACATCAAGAGAAGCAGACAGCTAGAAAATGCTACTTGTTAATAGACTGACTCACTGGGTTAAAATGTTTCTGATTATCACTGAGACCTAAGATACGATCACTTGGAAACGTGTGAACAGTTCACTAATGAGTTATTCAATTTAATCAGCATTTTTTGGTGAAAGAATTGCTTTGTTCCAGGCATGATGATACTGTGGGTGAAACAATGGTAAGAAAGAACCTGCAAAAAGCTTGTGTGCTGCTGGGCAGTCATCACTAGCATTGCCTGTATGTTGCTGTGAGGTCCTCTGATAGGGTGTGGAGACAGGTGCTGTGGAAGTTCAGTGGAGGAGAATCTTACCAGTCATGGAATGTCAAAGTGAAAGCGGTATATGCCCATGTGTACCTTGTTTCTGTTTTAATATTTATTTTTATATATTTGGTAAAAGCCTGACTCCAGAGTTGATTGGGAAATGTGAAGATGTAGAAACAAAGAATATCTATTGGGCAGAGGAAATCGTAACAGTTTGGACTATAAATCAGACACATAGCCGAGTCACTGAAAGACAAGTTCCCTGAAAGATACGAAGTCCTGACACATAGGAATCTAAGTTGTTTTTAGAGGAAGCAGAACCCCCTCCAGATAAAAACTACTGACCACAAGAACATGGACCCTAGACTGGTTGAAATCGGGATTGATGATGCTTGAAACCTCACCTGGATGCTAACCAATCTGAGCACTGTGCAGGAGCCTATCACACACCCTGCAGCCCCTCCCTCTCTCTGCCTTTAAAACCCCTTCCCTGAAGCCAAAGGAGGGGTTGGGTCTTTGGGGAATGAGCTGTAACAGGCAGATTGTTGTCCCAGGGCATAGCAGAGTGCTCACGAGCACAGACTTGAGGTCAAACTCCCATCTTCAAATCCGAAGTCTGCTATTGACTGGCAACATCAGCCTCCTATCTAGGGCAGGGGATAATGACACGTGTCTCAGAGCAGGGTGGTAAGTCACTAGTGGAGCCAGTTTAAGCAAAAGTAGAACATTACAGTGAGGACGCAGGTTGATGTCACAGATCCCAAAGGCAGGAACAGAATGATGGCCTCAGGAACGGAGTGAGATCCAGGGCAAGAGGCACAGCAGCGACCTAGGAAGTTCTCTCTCTCTTACCACCTCCTGCCTCCGCATCTCACCTCATCATTCTTCTCTCGAGTGACAAACAGCTCTTACAATTTCCCAGTTCACATGGTGAGACAGCACCAGTCCTGGAGTCACTGGGGTGCCGTCACCTTCATTTAAAATAGCTGAGGCACGTTTTCTGTCTGATTTCAAATGCTTTGAGGATAGAGGGCACTGGCTTAACCCTCAACAGGCGGCACCTATGGTACAACAAACGATAAAAGAGGGATGGAGTTCTATTTTTATTTCATTTATTTATTTTAAATTGGAAGATAATTGCTTTACAATATTCTGTTGGTAAGGATGGAGTTTTATTGAGCTCCAAGGAGTGTTACTCCATTGAAGGACGGAGTTTTATGTAGGATGGAGTTTTATTTATTATAAGGATGGAGGTTTATTGAACTCCATTGGAGAAGGAAATGGCAACCCACTCGAGGGTTCTTGCCTGGAGGATCCCAGGGATGGGGGAGCCTGGTGGGCTGCCATCTATGGGGTCGCACAGAGTCGGACACAACTGAAGCGACTTAGCAGCAGCAGCAGCAGCATCCAGTGTTTTTCCTTTGTAAGCTTGCAACAGGGTTGGGGGAGGGGATGGGTTAGGGATGATGTGGAGGTGGGGTTACTTTGTTACAAAAGAGGAAAACATTGTGAGCTGGAGGGACACAGGGCTGTTTCCACCTCAGGGAACTTCCAAGTTGTCAAATGTGGTTATGATCCTATCATGACTCCGGGAGGGCAGGTCATAAAAGCATTGAGAGTTATGCTTAAATGAATGGATTTTTTTTTTTTACCCTTAGGGCAATGAGAAACGATTCTAGAGTAGGAGGGAGTCGGGTAATGTTTTGTTTGTATTTATTTGGAAGTTGGATCCAGGAGTAGACAGAATCTGACTCATACTTTAGAAAGATCGTTCTTGCTGTAGTTCAAAGGTTGGGTTAGAGGCAGTTAAAAAGCTTTGGTCTGAGATGATAGTTCTGGTAGCTAGGGAACAGGCAGTGGGCCTGGAGTTGTACAGAGCAGTGTGTATTGTTTGACTCTGGTCATGTATGTACAACCTACAGGCAGACACCTCAGTGAATGGCAACAGAATCCAGAAATGTGGATGAGGACAAGTCAGCAGCTAATGTAACAGGTGGAAAGGAAGCCCGGGACAGAATGAAGGAGGGTTACTTCATTGCACCTTCCTTAGTGTTTCTTCCTTATCTCTGTTTTTCTCTACCTCTTTTGTTCCGATTAATCAAGGCAGAAAAATACAAACGTTTGTATTTGAACCAAAATGTAATATATCGCTGTGCAAATGCCAAGAGATATATAGGGTTATAAAACCTAAAAGTAACAGCATTAATCAAGTAATTTCATTGCCACATATTTATTCTAAGGAAATAATCAGTGACATGCATGAAGTTCCTTGAAAAATGTTCTTTACTGTCAGGTCATGAATAGAAAAAACCAACCAACAAATGTTAGAAGCAATCTATATTTTCAATCCTTAGGATGGGTTAAATGAATTATTTCCATAAGATGGAATATCATTCAGCTGTATTGGGTTGCACAGGATCCCACCAAGATTTCTGTCCATCCCAGAACCTTGGTACATGACCTTCCTTGTAAACAGGGTCTTTGCATATGTAGTCATACTGGTGGGTCCTAATCTGATGACTTGGTGGCCTGATAAAAACAGGTAAACATGGACACGGTAGACACACTCAGAGGAAAGATGCTGAAGAGAAGAGAGAAGCAGACACTGGAGTGATGCAGCTGTCAGTCAAGGATGCCAAGAACTGCCAGCAACCTCCAAACAAAAGAGGTGAGAAAGGATGCTCTCCTAGGGCCTGCAGAGACAGCAGTACCGACACCTACATGTCCTGCTTCCAGACTCCAGAATGATGAGAGAAGATACTTCTGCTGTTTTAAGCTACCCAGTAAGTGGTATTTTTTTTTTCCAACTAATAGTGCAACCATTAAAGTTCAGTTCAGGTCAGTCGCTCAGTCATGTCCGACTCTTTGCGACCCCATGAATCGCAGCACGCCAGGCCTCCCTGTCCATTACCAACTCCTGGAATTCACTCAAACTCACGTCCATTGAGTCGGTGATGCCATCAAGCCATCTCATCCTCTGTCGTCCCCTTCTCCTCCTGCCCCCAGTCCCTCCCAGCATCAGAGCCTTTTCCAATGAGTCAACTCTTCCCATGAGGTGGCCAAAGTACTGGAGTTTCAGCTTCAGCATCATTCCCTCCAAAGAAATCCCAGGGCTGATCTCCTTCAGAATGGACTGGTTGGATCTCCTTGCAGTCCAAGGGACTCTCAAGAGTCTTCTCCAACACCACAGTTCAAAAGCATCAATTCTTCGGCGCTCAGCCTTCTTCACAGTCCAACTCTCACGTCCATACATGACCACTGGAAAAACCATAGCCTTGACTAGACGGACCTTTGTTGGCAAAGTCATGTCTCTGCTTTTCAATATGCTATCTAGGTTGGTCATAACTTCCCTTCCAAGGAGGAAGCGTCTTTTAATTTCATGGCTGCACTCACCATCTGCAGTGATTTTGGAGCCCATTAGATTTAACTTATTTTAAAAATTAGTAAAATATAAAAATTACATGTTCATTGAAAAGAGGTTATAGATTTTCATTCATGGTAGTGTGATAAAGATGTTTGACATGAAACATAAATTTTTTGTTGTTAACATTAAGAAATATATAATTGCACTAAAAATAGAAAGAAAACATGGGGGAAACAGGAAACACACGGATGTAAGGGATACATTCTGCCCCTTGGGAAGGAGCAGGGCAGGGCAGTAGGGTCCGGGGGCACATTCACAGGATTGGAGGCTGGCCGTGCTCACACCTTTTAGTGACTAGAACTGGGTTCCCTACAAGAAGCTGAAGGCAAGATGACATACCCATCCGTGAGCTGGGCTGAAGGGTTCTGCTTGGCCCTTAAAGAAAGAGCCTGGGTATCTATGTGAGGTCAGAACCAGACCCGAGTGTGTGGGGATTTGTCCAGAGCTGAGAGACCCACACAGGTGACCACCATCCCCCACTGGAGTGGGTTGCCATTTCCTTGTCCAGGGGATCTTCCTTTACAGAGGGTAATTAAGGTAAAATAAAGTGGTTAGGGTGGGCCCTAATCCAGTATGATTGGTGTCCTTGTAAGAAGAAATTAGAAAACAGACACACACTGAGGAGACCAGGCAAATACACAGGAAAGAGATGGCCGACTGCAAGGCAAGGAGAGAGGCCTCTGGAGAAACCAGCCTGCCAACACCTTGATTTTGGACTGCTTGCCTCCAAAACTATGAAAAAATAAATGTTTTCTGTTTGAGTCATAGATGCTGTATCCTCACAGGGCAGAAGGGTGAGGGAGCTCCCTGGGGTCTTTATTATAAGAGCACCAATCACCTCCAAAGACCCCCTCCCTTCCAATACCATCCCCTGGGATGAGGTTTTCGCATATGATTTCTGAAGGGACACAGATATTCAGAATATAGTGCAAAGATGGACAACCTTAAAAACTAGAAGACTGAAAAGTTAGATCCTCTGCAGAGAAATGTCAATGAACAGGTTTCTAAGCAGCAGCAATAAGACGCCCTAAGACAATGGGCTGCTGCAGGCTCAGCTTAGGAAGGAGTCATAGCCGATGGACAACTGTATATCCACCTTAGGTGCCATTCAAGAGAGAAGGGAAATAAAACTGGTTGAAGATAGAAAAGGAATGATAGATTTTACTGCCCAGAGACCTTGGTCCTAAAGGACCAAGTAGGGGAAAAAAAAGCCCAAACAAAAGTAATGAATTCAGATTAAAGCAACCAGTATTTAAGCTGAGGTTAAAGAAATAAATTAGAAAACTAAGGCAAATCTAAATATTGATTGCAATCATAATTATAACTTTCATATTAAAAATACCTGAATCTAAGCTTGTAAATAAGAAGTCTGCAAATTACAGTCCATAGGCCAAATCTGCCCTTCCTTCTGTCTTAATAATAAAGTTTTATTGAAACACGGCCACACTCATTCCCTTACAAATTGCCTATTTTTTTTTGATGCTGTAACAGCAGAGCAGATTAGGTGCAATAACCATCATATGACCTTTAAAGCTTAAGAAAGCTGCTGTTTTGCCTTTACAGAGTAAGTTCTAGATCACAATGCCATGGAAATATGATGATGAGAAGTAATAATTTGAGGAGAGAGTATGTATGGGCATAAAAGTTTACTGAAGTCCTCATTTCTGGAAGAAGGTACCACATGCTGTTTTTCTTTAATTTCCTTGAAAGCTATCAATTTAAAAATGCATGCATACTAAAATCTTAAAGGTAAACAGTGAAACAACAGGAATAAAGAAGATGTGGTACATATACATGGCAGAATATTACTCAGCCATAAAATAAGTGAAACTGTGCCATTTGTAAAGATGGAGATGGACCAAGAGACTGTCATATAGAGAGAAGTAAGTCAGAAAGAGAAAAGGAAATTTTGTATAATATTGTTTATATGTAGAATCTAGAAGAATGGTATAGATGACCTTGTTTGCAAAGCAGAAACAGAGACACAGATGTAGAGAATAAACTTATGGATACCGAGGCGGGGGAGGGGTTGGGATGGATTGGGAGATTGGAATTGACATATATACACTACTATATGGCTTTCCTTGTAGCTCAGTCAGTAAAGAATCCACCTGCAATGCAAGAGACCCAGGTTTGATCCCTGGGTCAGGAAGATCCCCTGGAGGAGCAAAGGGCAACCCACTCCAGTATTCTTGCCTGGAGAGTCCCACGGACAGAGGAGCCTGGAGGGCTACAGTCCATGGGGTTGCAAGAGTCAGACACGACTTAGTGACTAGATCAGCACTAGTCACCGCCACCACCACACTACGATATACAGCACAGATAACTGCTGAGAACCTACCAGATAGCACAGGGAACTCTACTCAGTGCTCTATTGTGACCTGAATGGGAAGGAAATCTAAAAAAAGAGGGGATATTATATGACTGATTCACTTTGCTGGACAGCAGAAGCTAATGCAGCATTGTAAAGCAACTATACTCGAATAAAATTTTTTAAAAGAAATCATTAAAAAGAAGCAGGAGTAAAACATCATCTGTAAGTGCGTAGATTCCAAGTAGGAGATTTAAATTTTTAAAACTTTCAGTTCCGTTCAGTCGCTCAGTCATGTCTGACTCTTTGCAACCCCATGGACTGCAGCATGCCAGGCCTCCCTGTCCAACACCAATTCCCAGAGTTTACTCAAACTCATGTCCATTGAGTCGGTGACGCCATCCAACCATCTCATCCTCTATGGTCGCCTTCTCCTCCTGCCTTCAATCTTAAAACTTTATAGACGACTGTTAAAAAGTCAAAAAAAGGAAGGAGAGAAAATAAGGATGAATAGAAAGTGCATATGGATGTATGTGCATTTAAAGTGTTTAAAAATACACTGAAGTGTTGAGGCAGGGAAGATGGTGTATGGAAGGAGAGGCGATACAGCTGTCATCTTAAAAGTTTTTTCTTTCTTTATTTGATTGTGCCAGCTCCTAGTTGTGGCATGTGGGGTCTTAGTTCCAGCACCAGGGACTGAATCCAGGCCCCCACATTGGAAGCTCAGAGCCCTAGCCATTGGACTACCAAAGAAGTCCCTCATCTTTTTTTAGAGTCATCTTTTTCTACACAATTTCAGTACCTTATATTAGGAAGAAATTAAGTAAAATTTCAACCATTGTCAATTCTAGGTATAGGGATTAATGCTTTTGTCTTAAGGTTATCTTTAGTTTTGTATACTTTTTAGCTTCGTAAAATTAAATGAGACTTTAAAATTATAGAATACTGAGACTGCACTTCAGCTAACCTTATGTGCTACACCCTCACATACCTGCCTCGCAGCAGACTGGAATCTTAAACATCCAGCTTTCACAGTGATCCCTCCATGCCCCTAGCAAGTAACACACAGCCGCAGCAGTGGCCATCCTGCCAAGAGGGAGCAGAAATGCTCAGACTGGTAACTTACAGGTCCTGTAACTCCCTTTGTGAACGGGGTGATGGTGTCAAGAAAAAGGACCAGAAATGAGACTTTCCTTGTAGGGACCACCCCACCGGTCTTTTGCTAAGAGCTCAGAAAATGTCATCTCTGGTGTTCAGGCTGCAATTAGCTATGTAAGTGGTCACAGGAACTGCCTATGAGACCTGTTCTATTGCCAGCCTCTGCTAGAGTTCTGCTTCTTTTTAATTCCCCTGTTTCCCTAAATGTACGGTTTTAGGGTTTGGCCATGTGGTCCCTATGTTAGTATCTAAGAAGGGACATTCTTCAGTGAGTTAGCCAGTCCCACGTTTATAAAGACACCAGCATGTAACAAGTGATTGAACAGGTAATGTCCCCCGACAGTCCAGCAGATTGCTCTGTACGTAGAAGCGAGTATAAAAGATACACTGAAAAGATGAGTATGTACCTTAGTATTGGTATTTTACTTTGTCTTATAAAAGTGGACCTTAGGCCTAGACAGTAAAGAATCCGCCTGCAATGCAAGAGAACCAGGTCCAATCCCTGGGTCAGGAAGATCCCCTGGAGGAGTAAATGGCAACCCACTCCAGTATTCTTGCCTGGAGAATTCCATGGACAGAGGAGCCTGCTGGGCTACAGTCCATGGGGTCACAAAGAGTCAGACATGACTGAGCAAGTAAGGAGCAGCAGCAGCTTACCTGGTATCTAAGTCTTAGGCATGCATGGATGCATCTTTAGTTTGCATTTCTGGACTTTGCAGAGTGAATTCATTACACTGTTTCTGCTTGTGAGGCCCCAGGCCACTCAGCTTTTGTTATGATGCCCCTCTGTCTGCTTACAGGTGCAATTAGAGAAGTGGTTTTCCATATTGAGTTTGCTAAGTTCACACTAGTTGTCAACCAATGCATTGAGTTTGTAAATCATATTCCAGGGGCAGGTGGTGGTGGTGAACCACATAAAACAAACAAATAAACAAGCAGAAAAAACTCATTATAACAAGAGCCGGAAGGGAAACAATAGCAGTAAATCTTACTCGAGGCAGAAAAAGATATTCCATATCCATCACTAAGCATAAAACTGAAAAATACACACAAAATACAGATACCTTCTAGTTTATTCTTAGGTCCTAATGGTAACTGGTCTGCATGTGCGGAGCTTTGTTAACAAAAAGCTTTTGTCCACGACTTGTATTCATTTTGGGGTATGACAGTTCCAAAGCGTTGGTAATGTACAAGCCAGACTTGCTGAATGTAACATATCAAACAGTTCAGTAGGCTTACAAGGTTCAGAATGTTGAAAATAAAATTGTCCCAATAGCTCTGCCCATCTTTGTGCCAAAGCAATACAGATGATTTTTGAACAAAGAAAACAACAGTGTTCATCTGAGTTTGCTAACAGCACCCAGTGACACATGATGCTGTACAATTCCCTGACTCGATCTCAAACACCCATTAGGACGCATTATCGTGTGCAATATTACATATTCAGGGTCTGACAACATTGATGCGTGCCTGGGAAAAGCAAGACAGGGAAGCCAGACCTGGGCTTTACCCTGTGGAAACCACTCTGCAGGCTGGGTTCCTGCTCCTTCCTCCATCAAGATGACCCCTCCCCTTCCCGCCACACTGGTGAAGAGAATAAAAAAGTCAGATTCTACGTAACAAAACTGCTACTTATTTCTGAAAGTAGAGCTACAAACCTAAAACCCACTGTGACTTTGTGTGCTAAGTCACTTCAGTCATGTCCGACTCTTTGAGACCCTATGGACTATAGCCTGCCAGGTCCTCTGGCTATGCGATTCATGTTGATGTATGGCAAAACCAATATTTAAAAAAATAAAAATAATAAATAAATAAAAAAAAATAAAAAAAATAAGAGTACTGGAGTGGGTTGCCATTTCCTCCTCCGGGGGATCTTCCCAACGCAGGGATCTAACCCATGTCTCTTATGTTTCCTGCACTGGCAGGTGGGTTCTTTACCACTATTGCCACCTGGGAAGCCCCACCGTGACTTCATCTCTGTTGGTTTCCTTGGGTGGACAGCAAGGATGAAGTGGGGTCCTGTAAGAATCCAGCAGATCTGTTGGCCTAAGTACAGATCACAGTGGCATCGGCGCACTCCACGTTCCCAGGGTGTCTGTGGGTATCTGTCTCCCCTTCAAGGCAAGAGCTTTTGTACACCTTCTACAATGTGACATGACTTTGGAGTCTTCCGAGAAGAGTGTGTTCCTTTCATCGGTGGTCCCCAACCTTTTTGACATCAGGGACCAGTTTCGTGGAAGACAATGTTTCTATAGACTGGAGTGACGCGGTGGTTTCAGGACGATTCAAACACATTATGTTTATTGTACACTTTATTTCTATTGTTATTACGCCAGCTCCACCTCAGATCATCATGCCAGTTAGATCCTGGAGGTTGGGGACCCTTGTCTTATGACAATCAACTACAAATCGTTATGACTTGGGTGGGCTTGCCAGGATGATGGACAGATTAAAGTATGTGTGTATGTGTGTGTGTGTGTAAAAGGAGGGAGACTGGGGATGGTAAGACTGGTAGTAGACCAGGTATGATATCCAGATGCGGTGGTGATAAGTAGCTTACAGACAAGCACAGTGGAGCTCCAGGACCTATAGGATCGTGGCAAAACCCTTGAACAACAGCCCCTTGGAGGCCAGAGACCTTGCTTGCCGAGGGTTTCAGGAAGGCAGCATCTTCTTGTCCCCCAAGGGCCTGAAGATTCATCGCGCTCATCCCATGAAGAGCTCCCACTTAGCACTGCGGCACGTGGGGATGAGCTGTTCCAAGAGATGATGGAGCTCTGATGGCTGAGATGCTCGGAGGATGGTGCTGGATCTCCGCAGCCTAATGGGCCCAGCGAGGCAGTAAATTTCACATCAACTTGACACATTAATATAGAAGTACAGTCTGTTATATCAAAGGGAGATTGTCTGAATCCTTAAGGGGAAACCGGCAATCCAAAAATGAGAAGTGTGCACTGGTGACTTGTGAAAAAATGTAGTTAACACTAAACTTGAGAGCAGGGCTGCATGCTGTCCCTGTGGAGTTCTCCTCAAGGGCGGACTCGGCCCCTGCCGGATGCCGCATGGCCCAGAACATCCACCTCTGCAGGCTGGGGTGGGGAGGAAGAACCGAGCTCTCTGTGCAGCCGGCATAGGGAGAGCCAGCACAGACATCTGTGGGTCGTCCTGGGGGACTGCACAGGCTGCCTTTCTGCAGCTCTGTTTTCCCTGTGTCTTTGACTAATCATAGCACATTTCTGTAGGACTCCACAGAAAACAACTTAATCCCCAATAAGGGAGAGATGGTTTGGTAAACTACAGAATATCCACAGGATGAAAAAGGATGACTCCGTTGCAGTGATCATTATGAAGACCAAATTAGAAACAAACACGGGGAATATTTCGGTTCAATGTTTAAAGAACATGTAGACCATGATATCATCAGAACAGATGAAAACCCATGAAATTACAGTGCTCAGGACTGGAAAGTAACACGATAGAACGGAACTAGTTATGTTAGAAGAAAGAGATGATATTGTGGTTTGTTTTTTTTTTTCATTTTGCAAATGTGCTTTATTACTATTGTAACATTATATTCTTAAGGCCTATATTTTTAGTAAACCATAGGCATAAGGTGCTAGCTTTATCTGTTAAAACCTAGTATCTTTTTGCTTAGTCATTATCTAATACTAATATTTTTAGCACATGCTTAACTTTTCATCCCAAAGCTAGAGCCCAAGTACAGCTGAAGGGAGAAGGCCCTTTATTTCTCACACCCAGGATTCCCTTTCCCTGTGATTTTGCTCACTTCTCAGTGACTTTAACAAACTTGGTCCCTGTGCAACACAAGGCTCATGTAACCAAATCCATATGCATTGTTCTCAGGAGAGTCAACTCCAGAGAGAACCTTTCCATCATTCTGCTTTGGTGGTTGTTGTTTTGTTTTGATTTTGCTTCAAATAATGCTCTAAAATCAACTATCACAAGGGTAAGTTTTAATTGCATAAGTCTAGCAAGTGAAAGTCTAGGGGATTTGGATTTTGGATTGAGTCCAGGTGTTTCTGTAAGTACTTTGGAAGCTAGTTGGAATGGGCAACACATTTGGGGTAACAGCATTTGGAGTCTCTAAAAGAAAAAAGGCTTTAATGCCATCTAGTTAAAGAGAAGTGATCATGTGTGACTTGCTCAAATTCTGGGAAATGTTAGTCCTCAAGCCAAGAATTATATATTGCTTTCCATGGATTGCCAGTATGCTAGACAGTGTATTAAAAAGCAGAGACATCACTTTGCCAACAAAGGTCTCTATAGTCAAAACTATAGTTTTTTCAGTAGTCATGTACAGATGTGAGATTTGGACTATAAAGAAGGCTGAGCACCATAGAATTGATGCTTTTTAATTGTGGTGCTGGAGAAGACTCTTGAGAGTCTCTTGGACTGCAAGGAGATCAAACCAGTCAACCCTAAAGGAAACCAACTCTGAATATTCATTGGAGGGACTGATACTGAAGCCAAAGCTCCAATATTTTTGCTACCTGATGAGAAGAGTCAACTCATTGGAAAAGATCCTGATGCTGGGAAAGATTGAGGGCAGGAGGAGAAGGGGGCAACAGAAGATAAGATGTTTGGATGGCATCACCAACTCAATTTGACATGAATCTGTGCAAACTCCAGGAGATAGTCAAGGACAGAGGAGCCTGGCATGCCGCAGTCCATGGGGTCACAAAGAATCAGACGGGACTTGGCAACTGAAGAGCAACAACAGTGGATCATTACACAGGTGATGCCAGAGTCATTTATTTACTTGGTGGTGGAGCTACTTACTGTATTATTTCTAATGTACACTTATCTTTATTTTAATGTCATAAATAGTCAAGCTTCAAGAGAACTAAACAAACCCACTGTGCTCTCCACATCCTGTCCCCTTGGTCTGCAGGTGCTCCCAGTCCAACAAGGGCAAAGGCTAGTTTGATCACAGAGAACTTCTGTCAAGCCCTGTCCTGTGCTTTGGTTTATAGGTGGTTATGTGTGAAGCTACTTCCAATGGGATGACAGCCTGGCAGGGAAAGAAGAACTGTATCTCACCAACCTGGTTCACATACAAAGGAACAAAAAATATTTTGAAAAGTAAACAATTTTGCTGGCCTCGAATGGCTAAGCAGTGGAGGTGGGACTGGAAACTGAAGCAGAAAAGAGAGACTTGGCTTCTTCTAATCCTCTCCAACCTCTCCAGCACTTAACACCCAGAAGTGGACATGACAAATTGCAGAGATTCCTCAGGGATAACCCTTTATAGAGAGAACTGAACTGGATACAGGGAAGCCAGCTCCTTCATGATTCCTGGAATTCTTTCTCCTTAACAGCAGAGGGATATTTTAAGAAGTTTATATATACATTTATTTGAAGGTCAACTAACCCTTCATTTTTGGAGAAGGAAATGGCAACCCACTCCAGTATTCTTGCCTGGAGAATCCCAGGGATGGGGAAGCCTGGTGGGCTGCCGTCTATGGGGTTGCACAGAGTCGGACATGACTGAAGAGACTTAGCAGCAGTAGCAGCAACCCTTCATTTGTACTTAAATTTCTTTTTCTTTCTTTCCTTCTTGGGAAATTCAAATGGGAAGTGCATTAATACTTTTATTAAAACTAAAATACAGCTCCATGCATATATTTGTAATCTAGAAAGATGGTACTGATGAACCTGTTTGCAGGGCAGCAATGGAGATGCAGATGTAGAGAACAGTTTTACGGACATGGGGGTGGGGGAAGGAGGGGGTGGCGGAAGGAGAGGGTGGGAAGACCGGAGACAGAGTAGCATGGAAACACATACACTACCACATGAAAATAGATGGCCAGTGGGGATTTGCTGTGTGACTCCGAGAACTTAAACCAGGGCTCTGTGACAACCTAGGGGATGGGATAAGGTGGGAGGGAGGGCCATATGTATACCTATGGTTGATTCATACTGATGTATGGCAGAAACCAATATTGTAAAGCAATTAATCCTTCAATTAAAAATACATAAAAACCTAAAATACAGTTCCAATTCTATAAAGCATAATAGTCCATCAAGTGAGGGGACAAACATCTGTTTATGTGTGCACCCTGATCTCTGCAGACAGGGGGTGATTGGAGGAAATGCTGTTACAGACCCAGACCCCCAGGTAACAGGGAAGATGATTAGGTCTCAGATGATCAGTCAGTTCAGTTCAGTCCCTCAGTCGTGTCCGACTCTTTGCAACCCCATGAATCGCAGCACCCCAGGCCTCCCTGTCCATCACCAACTCCTGGAGTTCACTCAGACTCACGTCCATCGAGTCAGTGATGCCATCCAGCCATCTCATCCTCTGTTATCCCCTTCTCCTCCTGACCCCAATCCCTCCCAGCATCAGAGCCTTTTCCAATGAGTCAACTCTTCCCATGAGGTGGCCAAAGTATTGGAGTTTCAGCTTTAGCATCAGTCCTTCCAAAGAAATCCCAGGGCTGATCTCCTTGAAAATGGACTGGTGGATCTCCTTGCAGTCCAAGGGACTCTTAAGAGTCTTCTCCAACACCACAGTTCAAAAGCATCAATTCTTCAGCACTCAGCTTTCTTCACAGTCCAACTCTCACATCCATACATGACCACTGGAAAAACCATAGTCTTGACTAGACGGACCTTTGTTGGCAAAGTAATGTCTCTGCTTTTGAATATGCTATCTAGGTTGGTCATAACTTTTCTTCCAAGGAGTAAGCGTCTTTTAATTTCATGGCGCAGTCACCATCTGCAGTGATTTTGGAGCCCCAAAAAATAAAGTCTGACACTGTTTCCACTGTTTCCCCATCTATTTCCCATGAAGTGATGGGACCAGATGCCATGATCTGCGTTTTCTGAATGTTGAGTTTTAAGCCAACTTTTTCACTCTCCTCTTTCACTTTCATCAAGAGGCTTTTTAGTTCCGCTTTACTTTCTGCCATAAGGGTGGTGTCATCTACATATCTGAGGTTATTGATATTTTCTCCCGGCAATCTTGATTCTAGTTTGTGCTTCTTCCCGCCCAGCGCTTCTCATGATGTACTCTACATATACGTTAAATAAGCAGGGTGACAATATACAGCCTTGACGTACTCCTTTTCCTATTTGGAACCAGTCTGTTGTTCCATGTCCAGTTCTAACTGTTGCTTCCTGACCTGCATACAGATTTCTCAAGAGGCAGATCAGGTGGTCTGGTATATCCATCTTTTTTAGAATTTTCTACAGTTTATTGTAATCCACACAGTCAAAGGCTTTGGCATGGTCAATAAAGCAGAAATCAATGTTTTTCTGGAACTCTCTTGCTTTTTCAATGATCCAGTGGATGTTAGCAATTTGGTCTCTGGTTCGTCTGCCTTTTCTGAAACCAGCTTGAACATCTGGAAGTTCACGGTTCATGTATTGCTGAAGCCTGGCTTGGAGAATTTTGAGCATTACTTTACTAGCGTGTGAGATGACTGCAATTGTGCGGTAGTTTGAGCATTCTTTGACATTGCCCTTCTTTGGGATTGGAATGAAAACTGACCTTTTCCAGTCCTGTGGCCACTGTTGAGTTTTCCAAATTTGCTGGCATATTGAGTGCAGCACTTTCACAGAGTCATCTTTCAGGATTTGAAATAGCTCAACTGGAATTCCATCACCTCCACTAGCTTTGCTCGTAGTGATGTTTCTAAGGCCCACTTGACTTCACATTCCAGGATATCTGGCTCTAGGTGAGTGATCACATCATAATTATCTGGGTCGTGAAGCTCTTTTTTGTACAGTTCTTCTGTGTATTCTTGCCACCTCTTCTTAATATCTTCTGCTTCTCTTAGGTCTATACCATTTCTGTCCTTTATGGAGCCCATCTTTGTATGAAATGTTCCCTTGGTATCTCTAATTTTCTTGAAGAGATCTCTAGTCTTTCCCATTCTGTTGTTTTCCTCTATTTCTTTGCATTGATCGCTGAGGAAGGCTTTCTTATCTCTTCTTGCTATTCTTTGGATCTCTGCATTCAGATGGGAATATCTTTCCTTTTCTCCTTTGCTTTTCCCTTCTCTTCTTTTCACAGCTATTTGTAAGGCCTCCCCAGACAGCCATTTTGCTTTTTTGCATTTCTTTTCCATGGGGATGGTCTTGATCTCTGTCTCCTGTACAATGTCATGAATCTCAGTCCATAGTGCATCAGGTACTCTATCTATCAGATCTAGTCCCTTAAATCTATTTCTCACTTCCACTGTATAATCATGAGCGATTTGATTTAGGTCATACGTGAATGGTCTAGTGGTTTTCCCTACTTTCTTCAATTTCAGTTTGAATTTGGCAATAAGGATGATAAGATTCCCAAATAAGAGAAGCCAAGTAACAGTGATTAACCATTAAAGGAATAACGGGGATAGTTACCATAAAGAGTAACGAGATTTAAGTGGCAACAAGGCAGGTGGGTATCCAGTTCTCCAAGAGCCATGGAGATGTGAATTAAGCCATGAAGCTCCTACAGCCAAGAGAGGTAGGCTGTGCTTGCTTTGTGCCATCTAAATAAATCAGCTACAAATGATCAGGAGTCTATTATTATTACCATAATAAATATACCATCTCTTGCCCAGTTTCTGGAACTCAAATGAACTCAGACTCAGAATCTACTGAAGGGAAGAGACGTGCCTTCCAGTGAGAAGGGTGTTTGCCACATGTGGGCAGTAACTGCCTTGAGTCCTTCCTCAAAGACTTAGAGCCATTTGCTTGCACATCCACGCATTTGGAGAAAAGTGAATTGTTGGATGGAGTCTGAGTTTAAAATGATGCTCAGAGTGCAAACAGCATTGTTCTTGAGTCTTAGAACACAGGTGTATTGGGGGTCCCCCACCCATGCCCAACTCCAAGGGGCCCAAACACCTGCATGACAGTCATTTCCCCAGACCTCATGTGTGTACAATGGGATTAACAGCTGGGAGCTGGCAGACCTCACATTCGGTCTTCTGGTTTTTTACTTACTAGGAGTTACTGGAGTGGAAAAGGCCAGGTAGAAATTTTTGTACCCACCACCTACCTCAAACAGCAATTGAAACTGCATCTCAGTTCTCGCGACTTAAAGAATAATAGGGTTGTTCCCCGCTGTATCACCATTTACTTAGAAGACGTTCCCTTAGAGAAGCCAGAAGGATCAGATCCGAGCGGATGGCCACACCTATCTGCGTCACTGCTTCCAGTCCAGCTACTCTGCCAGATGTGGTTCCTCTGCCAGAGCAGATTGAAGCAGATCATGGGCCTCAGTATGCAGCCAATGACCTGGTAAACTTGTTATTTTCTTTTCTGATAGGAAAATCATTCTCGTGGCGTGAAACAACAGTACGTACACATTGATGGTTTGCCCCCAGGCTGTGATAACTCTCCAGCCTCTAACAGATTTCCAAGGGGCTAAACTTGCTGGACATTCTGTAGACTATCATTCGCCCACTATGTCGATGATACCATGTTTGTTAGAATAGGAGAGTGAGGACTGGCCAGATATTAGAGGCTCTGCAAAGATACATTTATTCCATAGAGAGGAATAAACTCTACAAACCTCAGAGACCTACAATGTCATTGACATTTTTAGGGACTCAAAAGTCAGACATGCTGAGATAGCCTTTCAAACACAAGGGACAAATTACTGCATTTCATAGCTTCCACCACTAAGAGAGAAGCACAAGACGTGAGAGCCCTCTGCAGGTTCATGTTCTGCACCTGGGGATCCTAGCAAGCCCAGGCTGTATGCAGGCATCCCTGATGCACGGGGTCATTAGACAGACAGGCCTTATAGCGAGAGACGCACTGTGGAGCTTATGGCAAGTGCCAAGAAGAATGGCTGCAAAGATGCTTAGGATTTCGGAAAAGGCCAGGCCATTTCTGAAACAGAACTACACAGCATTCACAAACACCTCAAGAACGCCATTTGATCCTAGAAGAGACAGACCATTTATCTGCCTGGAGGACGTCACGTGACCATGTGATCAGACCTGCCTATCTTCTTTGTGTGTGTGTTTGTTTAATCATTTCTACTTAATTAAAAGAATCTATGTATTTTCAATTAGATTAGTGTTAAGTATAATTGACATGGAGACTTTTATTCTACTTGGGTATGTTTTTACTAAACATAATCGGGTTTGCTCATTGAATGAAATATCATGCTTCTACTAAATGTTTAAGATTATGAAAAACTATAAATATTTTCAACCAAAATCAAATCACTATTCTGAAAAATTTTTTGTTAATGTGCAGCGGACTCAGAATGTGGTTCAGATTGGAGACTGAAGATGTGACACAAACATCAAGAAGATAGGGAAAGGTCTGTTATTCACAGAAGTGCCTTTCAGGATAGAGCAGGGCAGGCCTCCCAAAGAGGTCCAAAATTGCTTTAAAAAGAAGATGGAAAGGAGGCTGGCTTTCTGGTTTCTGGTGGTTAGGCCTGGGGTTGGAGCACAGTTTCACTCGTGCAGGCAGGGGCTTGCCTGGATTGAACTCCTGTTCTGCAACCCCGACCCAGGCACTAAAGGAGAAAGCACCCAGGCTTCCTGATCAACCTGCCAAAACATGGGACAGAGGGAAAAGGGGGCCTTAAAAGCTGCCAGCAAGATTTCCATGGTGGTCCAGTGACTAAGAGTCTGCGCTTTCATTGTGGAGGGTATGCGTTCAGTTTCTGGTTGGGGAAGTTCTGCATGTCAGGTGGTGCTAGGATAACTTGAGGCCTTTCATGGTGGCTCTGGAACAATCTGCCTGCCTATGCAGGAGATGTGAGTTCGATCCCTGGGTCAGGAAGATCCCTTGGAGAAGAAAATAGCAAGCCACTCCAGTATTGCTGCCTGGGAAATTCCACTGGCAGAGGAGCCTGGTAGGTTATGGTTCATGGGGTCACATGATTTAGCGACAAAACAGCAATGTCAACCTGAAGACAATTTCCAAGATTTTTAGGCAACTTAAACCTTGTGCTGGTATTAACTTGAGTTAATCAGAGGTCATTCGATGTCTAGACAATTTCTAAGATAGAATACTGAAACATTAGTTACTAAGCAAAAGTTTAAGTTTATATATTCTATCTCTTATTTTTATGGTATATAGATAGATAGATATGGTATGCATTTGTGTGTCTTACAAAAACATCTTAACCTCGGCTCTGCAGAGACTGAGCAGCTCAGCCACCTTAAGATCAGGTAGGGTGGGGTTGGAGGAGATAGGAAAACTAAACAATCTGTGTGGAGTCCTATACCAAGGTCACAAGTGTAAAGCCTTGTACCAAGGTCACAGATGTGGAGCCCACACCAAGGTCATCTTTGGACTGACTGAGCCCCATAGCAGGCATTACCATGAGCCCCACCCCAATCTAAACTGGCCAGCTCCCTGACCCCCATATTACATCCTAACCAATCACCTAATGCCACCATTCTAGGAGGAATTTTCTCTGCCTTGAGGCTAGAGAACTACCTTCTCCGTTCACAGATGAATCTGAGTATTTGATCCCCGATAAAGATCCTGCAAAATATTGCCTTGAATACACTTTACCACAATGTGGCCAAGGGCACGAGACTCTGGGAACCCTGTCATTCTATCATATTCTGCACTTTCCTGATGTTCCCCACTGGATGGAATTGTGAATGGCTTCTTAAAATTGCAGCTGAGTGTTGATGTCTAACTGTGTGTGTGTGTGTGTGTGCGCGCGCACGCGCGCGTGCTCACTCATGTCTAACTCTTTGCGACTCTATGGACTGTAGCCCACCAGGCTCCTCTGTCCATTGGATTTCTCAGGCAAGAATACTGGAGTGGGTTGCCATTTCCTACTCCAGGGGATCTTCCCAACCCAGGGATCAAATCTGCATCTTTTGAGTCCTTGAATTGGCAAGTATATTGTTTACCGCTGCCCCACTTGGGAAGCCTAACTACCTGGGAAGCAAGGAAGGCATTTACAGAGTTGGTTTCTCTACACATGAACTGCACAGGTACAGAAACCAAGGAGTGGAAGCAGGAGTGACCCTGCTTACCATCATACCCCTCCACACAGTTGCAGAAACTGTTCTTATCCTTACAACTTCAGGGAAGCAGGATGGGGGGATGGGGGTGGAAGGAGAGACGGGCTTGGAGAAAGGCAGGTCCTCCAGCCAGGCTGGTGTTCGTAATCCTAAATACAGGGAGCCCAGACATGGAATCATCTTTCTTTCTCCCTCTCTCCCATTTGAGAAATGTCTTTCATACACTGAATGGGCCATAAATTAAACACTGAGAAATCTGCTTCACTACTTGTAGAGTAAAAGAGGACTTGCTCTCTGTACTTTTTGTGTTTGACCTTTCTATCAATTTCGTTTAGCAATATTAAATACCTGATTCTCCAAGCTCTAAAAGAGGTCAGAAACATGTCATCGTGGTCTGATGATCTAATCACTAGATTAAGGGCATCTGTGATTCTGAATGTGAATCCTCTGCTTGTGCTGAGTTTCCAGGCTGCCTGGACAAGTCAGTTCATCTCTGCCTCAATCTCCTCATCTTTGAAATGGACGGAGTAAGGCCCACATCTCTATGGGCATCTTGGGGAGCCATGAGATGCTGCATAGCTGCTGAGTATGATTTTCTGTATTATCAGAACAATAAAAGGAAATATCGTCCCTGCATTTCTGAGAAGCGTTAGCACATATACCTTTTGCCGGAGACATGTCTGTGTTCCTGTGAGTATCAGGATAGGAGGGGAGATAGATGAACCATGTAGATATGTGCTCTGCAGAGTGGGATAAACGTGTGGGCCTCCTTGCCACAGCAATCAAGTGTGATGCACTCAGGTGGGGAGCAGGCAGCGGGAGGAGATGAACACTTGAAAAAAAATACAGATTCTGTTTCTAGGCAAGTGTCCTTAATAGTAAAAAATGAGAGAGTAGAAATACAGAAAATGTCTGTTATATAAACATCATTGGTCCCAAATAGAAGCTATACAAGGAGCAATATCAACTCATCAAGCTGCAGTGAGAGCGGAGCCTGCCTCAGGCTCTATCTAAGGAAGAGTTGTTTTCCAAATGCTGCAGGAGCCCTGAGCTGCTTTTAATCCCCCACATTTCCTTTGTGCATATTCTCAGAGTGGGGAGAGGTCAGGAGAGATGAGAGCTGTCTGGGCCAGCACAGTGCTGCCTGGTGGGGCTGGGGGAGGGGAGAGAGTGGGCAGGGGGCTGTGGGGAAGGCACTCAGCCCGAGATGAGCCATGGGCCTGGTGGGCATCAGGAGAGAAGATGAGAGGATGTGGCTGCAAGCTACCTGTCACCTAGGAGATGCGACCAAAGGGCGGGGCCCTGAATGGCTGAGATGCTCCGTACCCTCAGGCCCAGGCCTTGCAGAGACCCTGGGTTACCTTCTGTGTACAACCCTGAGGTTTCTGGCGGCAGCTGAGTGCGTCCCCAGCTGAGTGAGCATCCTGGTCGCAAGAGCTGTGCACGCTGGCACAGCTCTGTCTTCCAACCCTTGGCCTCCCTCAATTGCTTTGCTGCAACTTTCTGGACACAGCCTAGATTCCAAGACCACACTTTCTCCTCCACTGTCCAACCACCTGCCTTCATTTTGTGATTCTCAAACAATGCAGTGGTCCAGGAGGTACAAGGACCAAGGGAAGGTCGACCAAAGTCATTCATAAAACAACAGGCCCCAAACCTCGTCATTCTGATATGTCTAACATATAGCAGGCACACAAAATATGTGCTCATTTATTTGTCTCATTGCTATTGACCACCTGCTCAGTTGTAGGTGTTGGGCATACCATGGTAAATTTTTCCCTTGAGATCACCTTTTCATGGAGTTCTGGAGAATGGTAGACAGACAAGGAGAACATGGAAAGTTCAGTTCAGTTCAGTCGCTCAGTCGTGTCCGACTCTTTGCGACTCCATGAACTGCAGCATGCCAGGCCTCCCTGTCCAAAACCAACTCCCAGAGTTCACTCAAACTCATGTCCATCGAGTCGGTGATGCCATCCAGCCATCTCATCCTCTGTTGTCCCCTTCTCCTCCTGCCCCCAATCCCTCCCAGCATCAGAGTCTTTTCCAATGAATCAACTCTTCACATGAGGTGGCCAAAGTATTGGAGTTTCAGCTTTAGCATCAGTCCTTCCAAAGAACACCCAGGACTGATCTCCTTTAGAATGGACTGGTTGGACCTCCTTGCAGTCCAAGCGACTCTCAAGAGTCTTCTCCATCACCACAGTTCAAAAGCATCAATTCTTCAGCACTCAGCCTTCTTCATAGTCCAACTCTCACATCCATACATGACCACTGGAAAAACCATAGCCTTGACTAGATGGATATTTGTTGGTAAAGTAATGTCTTTGCTTTTCAATATGCTATCTAGGTTGGTCATAACTTTCCTTCCAAGGAGGAAGCGTCTTTTAATTTCATGGCTGCAATCACCATCTGCAGTGATTTTGGAGCCCAAAAAACCAAAGTCTGTTTCCACTGTTTCCCCATCTATTTGCCATGAAGTGATGGGACCAGATGCCATGATCTTCATTTTCTGAATGTTGAGCTTTAAGCCAACTTTTTCACTCTCCTCTTTCACTTTCATCAAGAGGTTTTTTAGTTCTTCTTCACTTTCTGCCATAAGGGTGGTGTCATCTGCACATCTGAGGTTATTGATATTTCTCCCAGCAATCTTGATTCCAACTTGTGCTTCTTCTAGCCCAGCGTTTCTCATGATGTCCTCTGCATATAAGTTAAATAAGCAGGGTGACAATATACTCCTTTTCCTATTTGGAACCAGTCTGTTGTTCCATGTCCAGTTCTAACTGTTGCTTCCTGACCTGCATACAGGTTTCTCAAAAGGCAGGTCAGGTGGTTTGGTATTCCCATCTCTTTCAGAATTTTCCACAGTTTATTGTGATCCACACAGTCAAAGGCTTTGGCATGGTCAATAAAGCAGAAATTGATGTTTTTCTGGAACTCTCTTGCTTTTTTGATGATCCAGCAGATGTTGGCAATTTGATCTCTGGTTCCTCTGCCTTTTCTAAAACCAGCTTGAACATGGACAAGTACTTAAAAATACAATCATTTTACATACTAATGGGGCAATTTAAAAAGTACATATCTATAATCATACATTCGTTTTCTAAATCTGTGAGTCTTTTTCTGTTTTGTAACTAAGTTCATTTGCATCCTTTCTTTTTAGATTCCACATATAAGGGATGTCATATGACATTTCTCTGTCTGACACTCCACTCAGTATGCCATTCTCTAGGTCCATCCATGTTGCTGCAGATGACATTACGTCTCTCTTTTAAATGGCTGAGTAATATTCCAGTGTACACATGGACCACATCTTCTTTGGTTGCCAGGGGGGAGGGTAGTTAGGGACTTTAGAAAGGTTGTGGACACACTGATATATTTAAAATGGATAACCAACAAAGACCTACTGAGCTCTGCCATTGTCATGTGGCAGCCTGGATGGGAGGTGGGTTTGGATACATGTGTGTGTGTGGCTGAGTCCCTCAGATATTCACCTGAAACTGTCACAACATTGGTAATAGGCTATATCCCAATAAAAGTATATGAAGATTATTTCATAGAAAAAAGTTAAAATTACACGTCTAAAGGAGCATGGCATGTCTGAAGGCTTTGAGGCAGGGTCAGGGAGGGTCTCCAGGAAGAAGGGCATCAGGCAGGAGCCTGTGTGATGGTCTTGAGGAGCGTGTTTCAAGCAGAGTGAAGGACCAGGCCAAAAGTCCTGCAGAAGGAACAGGTTTGGGTCTAAGGACAAGAAAGAACACTGTGTATCTGGTGGGGGGGAGGTGTGGAAGATGAAAGTGGGGAGTAGGCAAGGAGGAGGGCATGTCACTGGCATCTCGCTGACCATGACAGGGACTTTGTGTTTTAAGTGCAATGAATGAGACCACATTCACATCTTTGATCTGCAAAGTGATGCAACTTGGTTCATAAATAAAGAAGAGATGGCAGAGGGAGCTGCAGAGAAAGGAAGGCCAGCCAGGAGGCTGGACAGGTCAAGGGAGAGCTTATCCTAAGAAGAAACATGGGACAGACATGAGATTTGAGATAAAATTTAGCAGCACAGGCAGAAGGACCAGCACTGATCGGGTGTTGGTATTTGGGGCTTGGAGAGGAGACCAAGAAGACTTCCAGGGTTAGTTTAACAAAGAATGAACTCATTGTTTAACGATTAAAATATCTAATTGATTCATTAATGTTTCTTGTCCTGGAACCATGAAAAATCAATTGTTGGAGAAAGATAGCTTTATTAGATTAAAGAAAAAAAATTGATGATCATAATAGTTAACATTTTAAGAGGATTTGCCATTGCTAAACAGTATGCCAGCTGTGTAAATATATTCTCATCCAATTTTCTCAAAACAGTAAAGGAGGAAGTTATCTGCCACTCTACCTCTGCAAAAGCTTACAGAAATGAACAAACTTTGTTAAAGCCACACAAAGAGTAGGAGGGAGAGTAAGGCTGGGTGCCCTTACCCTGTTCTTAAGCCTGATTCTACAGTGGCTCCCACCTATTAGTCTAAGAAACTGCTGAATATCCAGACGAGAACCTAAGTAAATGCATACTTAGCCAAGATTTAATATTTTTCACCCTTGACACATAAAGGCATATTGAAAGAGACAGTGCTATAACTACTCAAATAAGTGGAAGTTAAATAATACTGAGCTAATAGTTTTCACTAACTGATTTGTCAAAAAATTTTTGTAAACCATCCCCTCATGGCACAGACATGAGAGTACTCTAAGTGTCCTCTGATGTTACTCATTACTGAATCCTTGAAACAGATATGCATAAGAGAAAATAGCGCAAGTTATTAGCACAGCAGTTAGAGTGCTAAGCCGATTGGGTAATATTTGTGTATTTTAAAGATCTATTGAGATATATGCTTTCATAATTTGAAAATGACCATTTATATCAATTTACCAAAACCTTTGTGAGAACTTTCACGTCTGTAAATTTCCAATTCTAAGAACTCTTTGTCAAATCATGAACTTCATGTTTCTTTCGGAAAATCTAATGGACATAAGATGTGGAACAGATACTGCATATCCCAGTATAAGTCAGGGAGGAGAGAAAGTGTCAGATTCCAAAGGGATGGGCAGGTTTAACTCAAGAGTTTCTGTTGATTGTGGGTGAATATTGAATTATATCAACAAGTCCAGAGAAGGTATGAAGGTCTATGCTGGTCAGGTCTGGAGAAAATAACCCTCAGTCTGATTCCCCGAACGGCCCTTCATTTCAGATGCACATCAACGTACACTCCAAGAGGGCATTATCTAATCAAATAATTGTTGTTGTTCAGTCGTGGCCAGCTCTTGGCGACCCCATGGACTGTAGCCCACCAGGCTCCTCTGTCCGTGGGATTTCCCCGGCAAGAATACTGGAGTGGGTTGTCATTTCCTTCTCCAGGGGATCTTCCCTATCCAGGGATTGAACCTATGTCCCCTACATTGGCAGGCAGGTTCTTTACCACTGAGCCACCAGAGAAGCCCCTGGGGATCCTAAAAAGCCACTGCCCTTTCACTATAGTGACCATGTCAGTAAAGACACCAAACACTGGTTCTGTTGCCCTGCTGTTGGTTAAACCGCATCACAGCAAATCCCAACACACGAAGCATGGCTCTAGGAATTTTTGAACCATTCTGCTTGGTGGCCTTTGTATCTATTTCTATCACAACACTTCACACATCACCCTTGCCATTGTCTGCTTCCTGCTCTGGTGAGTGAAGGCCTTGAGAACAGGGCCCAGAGCTTTGACCTTTATCATCTATTACCCAGCACAGAGCATGGCTCTCAGAAGGCAGAGCACACAAATTTGTTCAATAAATCAATCAATAAACCTATCAATCTAGTTCAATACACTCACTTCACAGGTAAAACCTAAGCCCACACTGCTAGTTAATGATAGAGCCAGGACTACACGTGATGTTCCTCAAACTTTCCAACCCCCAGTCTATCTATAGCAGCTGCTGTGTCTATTTCAAGGCTTGTATGCATAATACAAAATTAAATCAAAATTGAAAAAAAAAAATTCCTTTCCTCGAAATGATCGGGATACATTTGACCTGAATCAGAAAATACCATCTTCAATGTATAATCAGAATTTTGTGTCTTAGGGAACAAGAGGGCTGTTCTTAGTGACGGCGTCCACGTGTGTCCTGAGCTGTGGTTTGTAGGAGGCCTGGGAGGGAGGAGCTGTATCAGGAAATGGGAGGAGGGGAATGGGGAAGGAGAAAAGAATATTGAGAGCACGATCCAAGGAGAGGAGGATTTTAAACAGTAAATTAAAAAATATAGCACGTTGAGCAAGTAATAATATTTCTACAGAAATGATAGTGAAATGGAATGGGGCCCAGCATCCTGTAATAAATGTCCCCATCCTGCTGCATGAAAATCCATGGGCAAGTTATTAACAAGCAGATGGTTCTCTCCAACACCTGTCTGTATCACAACCCATTTACTTCTTATTTTTTTTTTTCCTGCTGAATTGCAGGTTTCCATTAATGAAAACTCTGAAGATTCTAAAACCTATTTCATCTCTGGAGACTGCTACAGACAAGCAACTGCAGCATTAAAGAGGTTAAAGCATTTTGGGGGAGACAGGGCCTGGGCTTATACACAGGCCACAGAGCTCTCAGAACCCCATGGAATTAGGTCCTGCGCATACAGAATAAAATGGAAATGTCCTTCTGGGATGTTTAAAGGTCCTGGAGAATATCAACACTGGCACTTGGCTGTTGAGGCTTTGCGCATCCACAGGACGGAGCAGAGGGACCAGCCATAGAGCTCTGGTGCTGGCTTGCTTTCTGGGGCCTTGTCTACCCAGCACGTAGGCTGTTTCTCTCAAGGTCAGATCGGTCAAAAAGCCACGGATGGTGCTGCATCATTTGATTTGGCGGTGAGTCAAACACAGAGTCCTAACAGGTGCTGCCCCTCTACTGTATTTGGAGACAAAGTCAGTGAGTAGGAGGTGCATCGTTACAGTGAAGGGAGGTGGCTTTGCAATCAGTTCTATCTGGATGGGGTGCTGCCCCCAACCACCTGGTAGGGTGTCAGCGAACAAGTGATTCAGCTTCTTCAGACTGGATCTTCATGGGTGTCACATCAGCATAATAAAGTCATGCTCCTGAGTTTTTGTATAGATTATATGAGAAAATGACTGCAAACTGCTCATCACAGAGCCTAACAAAGGGTTAAGGGATCAACAGAGTTTGGGTGTTATTATTACTATTATCATACTTGGACGAAGTATTAATTGCAAAAATGCCTAAGAGACCAGAGACATATATCTGCTTCTGTCTATATCTGTCTTTCTTTGTGTCTCTCACTTCCTTCTCTTTCTTCTTTAACAAACACTACCAGCTTGATCTAGTAGTGTTTTTGAGTCTATTTACAGCTTTGTTCCTGGGGGCTTCCTCAATGGCTTAGCATGGAAAGAATTTGCCTGCCAGTGCAGGAGACACAGAAGACACAAATTCAATCCCTGGGTCTGGAAGATCCTCTGGAGGAGGAACAAATGGCAGCCCACTCCAGTATTCTTGCCTGAAAAATCCCATGGACTGAGGAGCCTGGCGGGCTACAGTCCAAAGGGTCGCAAAGAGTCAGACACGACTGAGTGACAAAGCACACATATGGGTTTGCTCCTGGACAAAAGTTATTCTATGAAAGCAAAACATCTCCTAACTTTTGTGTTGGGACCAGTAAGAAAGAAACCTTGAAAGAAAGGAAATGACAAAGAAGCAGAGGAACATTTCATACCCATCATGTCCCACAGTCCTCAATGTGCAGAGAACCAGTCCCTAAGGAAGGAGGATGGTATGGGTTGTGTCCAGTCCCCAGAGAGAGATGGAAGCCAGGCTGTAGGTCACCACATCTAGGAGGAAGGCTTCATGCTTCCTTGATTAGCAGACATGTCACCCAGGCTCAACAGGGCTCCCAGTCTTGGGGAAACTATCTCCTTTACTCTTTAGTCCTAAGTACCTTATCTTTCCCAAAGTATGTGGAAATGACATTTGGTTTAAAAAGTGGAACAAAATGAATCCATGGGACTTGGCTTCCCGTTGAAGTTGCTATGCCATGAATGGACTAGGCTACTTAAGAGGAATCCAGAGGCTGTACAGAGCTCCAGATGGTATTCTGGCTCCCACAGGTGTCCCTGGCATCCCCCCCAGGCTTCCTTCAAATTCAGATAGTATCACAGGCCTTCCACGGCATCTCTGCTTCTTCTCTCTGATGTAGAATCTATGTAGAGCAGCATTTAGTATTTACTGAAGCATCATCCTTTTGGCTAAATATAGAACACAAGAAATGTCTACACAAAGTGTTTGATAATAAAGAAAACTCAAAGAAGGAAAAAGAACCAATATGCCATTTAGTCTGTGAAGTCTAACCTGTTATTCCTTCTATTCTTCCAGCAATGTTTCCCAGCCATCCTAGCTTTAAAACAGCTTGATTTGGACTTCTTATTACTAGGTCTTTTCATAACATGCCATATGCAAAGATATTTAATAACAGAGGCACATTTTTTCTTTGTTGACTATGAATAAAGCTGAAATAAAAGAGGATAACATCCAGGCATTTGCAAGAGACTATATTTAACCTGTCTCTAAGAGCTTTCAACATATGGCTCATATACATCTGCTTGCTCTATGATGGCTCAAGGGCCCCTACTGGCCTCTTATTCTTCTTTCCTTCCTGCTAACAAGCTTCGAAATAGCCCCAAACTTTGTCAGAACCGAGACAAAGCAGAGGAAAGATCTCATTCCCATCGGGGCTTTGAGCTCCTAAAAGGTTTTGTGGCGAGGACTGACACTGACTATTGAAATAAATGATTAGCAGCCAGGCCTGAAAAGCATGAGGTTTATACAGAAGAGTGAGAAGGTAGATGCTGTGAGCACTCAGCACGGGACGCAGACCCTGACCACTGTCAATCATGGCTTCGCTGCTACAGAAATGTTGAGTTTGTGCATAAAGGTTACAATGTGTTTGGATAAAACATACAAGGGTAAAACAAATGTAAATAAACTTTCTATGTATGCATGTGTGCATTTCTATTTGACAGGTTAAACACCTTCCTTTAAGGCAGGTCTCAGTTTTCTCTCCTTCCATACATGTGGCATGGGTTATTTATTTATATTTTTTTAAGGGATTCAAGTCTCTATCTGGAATTAATACAGAATATCTCCTTGTTTCATTAACACTTTACTTGCTTCTTGTTTTCTTTCAAGACAAAGCTGACGGGCCATGTCTTCCATGAAGTTACTGCAACAAGTCTGACTTCAGTCCTGGTTTCTTTCATCCTCTCATTTGACAAATAATTATTAAGCATATGTCAGGTATCAGGTACATGCTAGGGGCTTGGAGATACTGCCAGTCTCTGCTCCTCTTTCTCTATCATCGTGTGCCAACGTCCCTTATAACACCTGTCATCTTTTATTGCAATTTGTAATGGGTGTCTGTGTCTCACCTACTAGACAACCAACTTCTTGATTTGGGAACAGCTTTTAAAAACATTTCTACCGCATTCTAGGCCTTGCAGGCCACCTGGACATAGCAGGTGCTCAACAAATTTGTTGAAATAAAATGAAAATTTGGAAAAGAAAGCTGAGGCATGGGAGATATGCAGAAGCTCAATATTTCTGACTATTAAACTAATTTCCCAGCGCATCATTTCTATGAACATGAATTTAATATGCAACTAATAGTCACCATGAAAACAAGTACCAACACATTTTGTTTAAGGAAAAAAAAAAAACCTTCTCATTTTTAGCACTAAGCAGTGCTTAGAAAATTTCATCAACACATTGTAATATTAATCAAGAATAAGTTGATACATACTGTTTGGTGTGCCAAAAAATAAATTTACACTATAATTTGTTTCTCAGAGAGGCCATGGAGAGAAGTAGAGGGAAAATGGCCTGCCTCTGAGTTTAATACAAATAACCCCCCAACTGATTAGCCTTTTTACATCGAAATCCGAGTCACTTAATATTCTTTCTCCCACAGTTTGGTCCATATTCATGTGCATTTTCTAATTGATGTTTCTTTTTATGCTAAGGTCAACTTTTAGGTTTAAGGCCTGGTTTTCCTCAATATAGCTTGGCTTATCTTAGGAGGCTGTGTTCTCTCTCTTGGAGCTCTGAAACAAGTTTTAAAGAAGGGGCTTTACTAATTTGGTGATCAATTTTATTGCTAGTCAGCAGTAAAAACCCTGAGCCCAGCACAAACCAAAGATTTCAGCCCCAGACAAAACCCCCAAAGTGACAGGCTCCTGTTTCACTTTTTCAATACTTTGGCCACCCGATGCAAAGAGCAGACTCATTGGAAAAGACCCTGATGCTAGGAAAGATTGAGGGCAGGAGGAGAAGAGGATGACAGAGCGTGAGATGGTTGGATGGTGTCAGTGACTCAATGGATATGAGTTTGAGCAAGCTCCTGGAGATAATGAAGTACAAGGGAAGCCTGGCATGCTGCAGTTCACGGGGTCACAAAGAGAGTTGGACACGGCTGAAGGACTGAACAACAACAACAACAACTTATTCTGTTATTGAAACATCAACCTGAAAGAAGCCACCAAGTGCCTGCACCTCATTATATGTAAAGGCACCCATAGTCTTGATTTGTATGTATTTTTATATAAACACGATCATGCTACACGTCTTGTTTCGCAACTTATCTTTTAAGGTTTAACACTATGACTAAATCTTCCTAGATGAGAGCAGATTGATCTCTTTCTTCCTTTTTATCTGCTGGAAAGTATGCACACTAATTCCAAGCCAGGATATATTCAAACACTCCTCTTTAGGTGAACACTTAGATTGTTCTCAGAGACGTTTCTGGCTGATCTCAATGGGTGGTTTTATTTACATAACTGAATACAGAAGGCTCTGACTCTCCACAGTTTTACATAAGGGGCTTGAACATCGCAGATTTTGGTGTCCTTGGGGGTCCTGGAATCAGTCTTCTGTAGATATGAAAGGACAACTGTAATCATTTTTTGCCTTCAAATGAAATTTCAGAGAGTTCTGCAAAATACAGAACACATAATTAAAAGGCCTCCTCTAGTCAGTGTCAGATTCAGATAAGGGGGCCGTGTGTAGAATCCGGATCTCACTCACTCAGCTTTGGGGTCTCTCGCTGAGCGGGTCTGCCCACATGCTACCACGGTCTGCTCTGAGCCACCCTGACCTCATCCTGCTGCTCCCACGATGTGGACTGGAGTGTCTACAGGACCAGGACAAGATGCCTAATGAATCTCTCTTCTCAGCACTAAAGGTATCTGACCCATTGGCCCAGAGATTTGAGAAGGCATTACTGGAGTGGGTGTTGCCAGCTTCCAGTGTGAGGTATCTGTAGTCCTGAAGATTGTATTTATGACAGCCATGGTCGTGTCCAGCAGACAGACCTCATACGTGTGTAAGCATGGAAGGACTAAGCGGGTCTCCCCATGTCTTCACATGGAGCTCCCTCTCTTACTTGATGAGTGATTGGACCTTATGGGCTATGAGATGGACTCCAAGGTGTTTTTTTTTTTTTTAAATTTTTTTTAAAATTTTATTTTATTTTTAAACTTTACATAACTGTATTAGTTTTGCCAAATATCAAAATGAATCCAAGGTGTTTTTTATTGCAAAAAGTTTGTCTTCCAAATGATGTTTTCTGTAAGCTAAAAATAAAGTGCATTTTTGGCTCCTGTGTACATCAACTGAAAAGAAGAGCCAACAGCCCTGATACAGAACAGCAACAAAATAATTTGGGACCAAAATATATCTTCCATTCAAAGTGGATAATTCCTATTCTGTTAAATGGGAAATTATGAGTACATAAACATCCCGGTTATTGTTTTCCAGAACAGGTCAATTCCTCGACACCAATGTATATCATGTTCTGTAATTCTCAGGGACTCAGAAAATATCTGTTGAATCAGTTAACTTAATTGAAATTTGTTTTTCAGCTGTCAGTATATAATTTATACATGTATTGAAAGAATAGAAGGGAATTAAATCACATCCAGAAAATTAATCAAAAGAGCTGACAGTGAAATGACCATTTGGGGTTAAAAATTAAAAGCAAAAATTCTGTAATGCCAACACCAGCCTGTAAACTCCTCTCCCATGTGAGCCCAACTGTGAAGTCATTGCCTCTGCCCAGACCTTCCTCCTCCCTTTGCTGCACCACCGAGACATCCTGCCCTCACCTCCCAGAGCTGCCTGCACTGCTCTCATCTGTACCCTCAAATATAAAGCTCCCTACTTTAAAACTCTGCCTGGGACTTTTTATTAAGACATCTCCCATGGTTAATGACCACATATCTCAGATTTTCAAGAACGGCCAATTTTAAAGTAAGCCATCTTACTTTCTCCATGAACACACTCATTTGTTACAACACATGTCTTGCTTAGGAAATATGACCATTGTACTGATGCTACTATGTAACCCCTTCCTCCCTTACGTTACTTTATACCGCATCAAAACTACCATTCATTCCTAAAAGAAAAGTGAAGAATATCTGATACCACTAGAGTGAGAAATATCTTGGCCAGTAGAGATAGGGGTTTTTTAGGATGAGGCTTAATGCAAAGCCACGAGTTTCTAATTCTAGCACATATTGGTCCATGATGACTTTTATAGTATCCATCTATTAATAACTACTCCATAACAGACCAAGGATACAAATGACTCACTAAATGTGCTGTTTTGTAAGTTTCCTTACATTATTTTTCTCCAAATGTGGGAGGGGTACATCTGCTTATAGGTACCTATGGAAAGAGAAACTAACAAAAGGCTCTGTGGCAAATGTGAGTTACATGGTGGAGTGTTACTGTATGAGTATTTTCCTATCTTCATTAATGCTCTTAATCATAAATATTCCATGCATTCCCCATTCCCTCCGGGCACTGAGTCATGTCTGCTCAGAAAGACACTGCTCTCACAGGCTGCCACTCACAGCCATTGTGAGAGACAGACACTTCAGCGCTCACTCAGAAAGTGTTTACTGAATTCACAAACAGGAGACGGCTTCACAGAAACAAATCTCGGCCGAGCCTTCTGCACAGATGTCAGATTTCCGTAGAAGCCTCCCGGAGGCACACGATTCCACAATGGACTATTTTTAGTCCTGATAATTAATATTGGAGGAGAAGGGGAGGAGGATGAAAATGTAGCTCTGGCGAAAAAAGCAATTACCATCGACATCATATATTCTCACCTACGAGACGTGTTATTTTCAGAGAAATAAAGAGACAAACCTTCCCCAAACCTATAGATTTTTCAACTGTGCCTCCCATGAAGTAGATGTTTAATTCTTCCCCTTTAGGATTCCAGAAAGAGCTTGGACTCGTAGGTTAATATATTCAGCAAATGTTATACCAGTGTGGATCTTACTACTACAAAAAAAGATGTTTGTTTTGAAGTCCCAGAAAGCAAGAATTTGCATCCCTCGCACACACCGAATATTCATGATCAGCAGCTGCAACAGAAGTTGGGGATGCCTTCAAATTCCTTTCCTCCAGGTCCCCGGTGTCTAATTTTTGAGACATTTTCTCACTCCTTTAGGGCATCACTGAAATTGGTCTTGTCTGTGAAGACTTCTGCATTCCATGCGGATGCACCCACATCTGCTAAGGAACACACTCTTGTTCCAGCTCAATGAAAGCCAGTCTGTGATGAAATAGAACAACCTCGGGTTGCTCAGCGTCCAGAAGCACAGTGAAAGGGAAGACAGGTGCCTCATCGTGCTCAGACAAGGTTCCCACCTCAAGCTCCTGTCTGCTCACCGTCCCTAAACTCACAGGTCAGGGCTGAGGCCCTGGAGAGGGATGGGGCGGTTGCATCACAGAGAACCACAGACGACTTTGATTTCAGAGCTGTTGTTGTTCAGTCTCTCAGTTGTGTCCAAATCCTTGCCACCCTCATGGAGGGCAGCACGCCAGGCTTCCCTGTCCTTCCCCATCTCCTGGAGCTAGATCAAACTCAAGTCCATCCAGCCATCTCATCCTGAGTCGGACCTGAGTTCTGGGTTTAGTTTACCCCTCTGCTGCATACACCCTCTCCTTCTTGGAAAGCTGTGCTCTCCTCGAGTTTATGAATTTTGCACAAAGTTTAGTCTTTTTCTCTGACAGTTTCCCCTCTGTTTCCATCACAGCTTGCTTGTCTTCTGGCTGCCCCAGAAACGTTGGCATTGCACAGGGATTCACACCCTCTGTGCTAAATCTAAATGTCCAGCCCGGACTCTCTCAGGATTTATACTCGTGTATTCACATGCTGGCTAGGTGTCTCCTAGTGATACATCACAGAATCTCAAATTCACACATCCAAACTGGCCTCAGTACCTTTCCCTCTAAGCCAGTCTCATCTCTGAGGCTTGCATTTCATCACCGGGACTGTGGTCCCCTCAGCCACGAATAAGCCTGTATGTGTGTGTCCTCCATGGCTGTCTTCCTCCACATCCAATCTATGACCAGTTCACATCACAGCATCTCCAAAAGAGTTCTGGACTCCACACTCATTGTTGCCTCTGCCATCGGTGCCTGATCCAAGCCCTCATCCTCACGAACCTGGACAAACATAGCAGCTTCCTGAAGTGACTCCCTGTTTCCGCATCCTCAAATTCACCCTCCATCTGCCAGCGAGATCGTTCCAAAATATCATCAGATGTACGAAACTGCCCAACTTAAAATCTTCCATGGATTTCTTTAGCATCTAAAAGATAAAATCAAGACTCCTTATGGTTGTGTAACACCTGGTCCCTGCTTTTGTTCCTAATCTCATGCCTGCCTAAAGACAGTCATCCCGCCTGGAATTCAGCATTCTAGCATGCTGAGCTATTTGAAAATGGAAGTATAGTTGCTTTTTAAAAATTGAAGTAGAGTTGATTTATAATATTGTGTTAGTTTCAGGTATACAGAAAAGTGATTGCTATATATATAATATATAAAATTACTACAAATTTACTGTATAATAAAGGATGAGATGGTTGGATGGCATCACTGACTTGATGGACATGAGTTTGAGCAAGCTCTGGGAGTAGGCAAAGGACAGGGAAGCCTAACACACTACAGTCCATGGGGTCACAAAGAGTCAGACACGACTAAGCGACTGAACTGAACTGAGATATACTTCCCAGATTATTTCCCTTACAAAATACTGACTACAGTTCCCATAGTTCCCTGTATTATGCATTGAATCATGTTTTGCTTATCTATTTTATGTATAGTAGTTTGTGTCTGTTAATCCTATACTCTTAATTCAACCCTCCCTCACTCCCTTTTCTTTTTGGTAACTATTTAGTTTGTTTTCTATGTCTATTTAAATCTGTCTCTGTTTTGTACATAGATAGATTATCCTGTATTATTTTTTAGATTCCACATATATCATATGGCATTTGTCTTTCTCTTTCTGACTTACTTCACTAAGTACTCTCTTGGTCCATCCGTGTTGCTACAAATGGTATTATTTCATTCTTTTTTATGACTGAGTAATATTCCATTGCATGTCTGTGTTACATCTTCTTTATCCATTCATCTATTGATGGACACTGAGGTTGCTTTCATGTCTTGGCTATAATGAATAGTGCTACTATGAACGTTGGGGTGCACGTGTCTTTTCTAATTATAGTTTTCTCTGGATATATGCCCAGGGATGGGGTTGTGGCTTATATGGTAACTCTATTTTTAGTTCTTTAAGGGACCTCCATACTGTTTTCCATAGTGGCTGTACCAAATTACATTCCCAAACAGTGTAGGAGGGTTCCTTTTTCTCCTTTCCTCCACACCCTCTCCAGCATTTGTTATTTGTAGACTTTTTGATACTGGTCAATCTGTCTGGTGTGAGGTGATACTGCATTGTAGTTTTGATTTGCATTTCTCGGGACCATCCCCATGGGAAAAAAATGCAAAAAAGCAAAATGGCTGTCTGAGGAGGCCTTACAAATAGCTGTGGAAAGAAGAGAAGCGAAAAGCAAAGGAGAAAAGGAAAGATATTCCCATTTGAATGCAGAGTTCCAAAGAATAGCAAGGAGAGATAAAAAAGGCTTCCTCAGCTATCAATGCAAAGAAATAGAGGAAAACAACAGAATGGGAAAGACTAGAGATCACTTCAAGAAAATTAGAGATACCAAGGGAACATTTCATGCAAAGATGGGCTCGATAAAGGACAGAAATGGTATGGAACTAAGAGAAGCAGAAGATATTAAGAAGAGGTGGCAAGAATACACAGAAGAACTGTACAAAAAAGAGATTCATGACCCAGATAATCATGATGGTGTGATCACTCACCTAGAGCCAGACATCCTGGAACATGAAGTCAATTTGGCCTTAGAAAGCATCACTACGAATAAAGCTAGTGGAGGTGATGGAATTCCCGTTGAGCTATTCCAAATCCTGAAAGATGATGCTGCGAAAGTGCTGCACTCAATATGCAAGCAAATTTGGAAAACTCAGCAGTGGCCACAGGACTGGAAAAGGTCAGTTTTCATTTCAATCCCAAAGAAAGGCAATTCCAAAGAATGCTCAAACTACAAGACAATTGCACTCATCTCACATGCTAGTAAAGTAATGCTCAAAATTCTCGAAGCCAGGCTTCAGCAATATGTGAACCATGAACTTCCAGATGTTCAACCTGGTTTTAGAAAAGGCAGAGGAACCAGAGACCAAATTTCCAACATCCACTGGATCATGGAAAAAGCAAGAGAGTTCCAGAAAAACATCTATTTCTGTTTTATTGACTATGCCAAAGCCTTTGACTGTGTGGATCACAATAAAATGGAAAATTCTGAAAGAGATGGGAACACCAGACCACCTGACCTGCCTCTTGAGAAACCTATATGCAGGTCCAGTTAGAACTGGACATGGAACAACAGACTGGTTCCAAATAGGAAAAGAAGTACGTCAAGGCTGTATATTGTCACCCTGCTTATGTAACTTATATGCAGAGTACATCATGAGAAACTCTGGACTGGAAGAAGCACAAGCTGGAATCAAGATTGCCCAGAGAAATATCAATAACCTCAGATATGCAGATGACACCACCCTTATGGCAGAAAGTGAAGAGGAACTAAAAAGCCTCTTGATGAAGGTGAAAGAGGAGAGTGAAAAAGTTGGCTTAAAGCTCAACATTCAGAAAACTAAGATCATGGCGTCTGGTCCCATCACTTCATGGGAAATAGATGGGGAAACAGTGGAAACAGTGTCAGACTTTATTTTTTTGGGCTCCAAAATCACTGCAGATGGTGATTGCAGCCATGAAATTAAAAGACGCTTACTCCTTGGAAGGAAAGTTATGACCAACCTAGATAGCATATTCAAAAGCAGAGACATTACTTTGCCAGCAAAGGTCTGTCTAGTCAAGGCTTTGGTTTTTCCAGTGGTCATGTATGGATGTGAGAGTTGGACTGTGACGAAAGCTGAGTGCCGAAGAATTGATGTTTTGAACTGTGGTATTGGAGAAAACTCTTGAGAGTCCCTTAGACTGCAAGGAGGTCCAACCAGTCCATCCTAAAGGAGATCAGTCTTGGGTGTTCATTGGGAGGACTGATGCTAAAGCTGAAACTCCAGTACTTTGGCCACCTCATGCAAAGAGTTGACTCATTGGAAAAGACTCTGATGCTGGGAGGGATTGGGGGCAGGAGGAGAAGGGGACGACAGAGGATGAGATGGCTGGATGGTATCACTGACTCGATGGACATGAGTTTGAGTAGACTCCGGGAGTTGGTGATGGACAGGGAGGCCTGGCATGCTGTGATTCATGGGGTCACAAAGGGTCGGACATGACTGAGCGAATGAACTGAACTGAACTGAACTGAATAATTAGTGATGTTGAGCATCTTTTCATGTGTCTGTTGCCCATCAGTATATATTCTTTGGAGAATATACTTAAGTCTCCTGCCCATTTTTTGTTGGATTTTTTTTTCAATACTAAGTTATATGAGTTATTTGTATATTTTGAATATTAACCTCGTATTGGTTGCATCATTTGCAAATACTTTCTTCCATTCTGTAGGTTTTTGTTTTGTTAATGTTTTCTTTTTTTTCTATGCATGTGTTGCTTTTATCCTCTTTTTAATTAAATCATACCTCTCTAATTAACTTCATAGCACCTTCCTTGCCAGACTTAGCAATTCTCTTTATCCTCTAACATCCAGCTCCAGATCCTTCCCTGGCAGAATTCCCTGACCACCCGCCATGAAACAACACTGCTGCACTTGCCATTGATACAGTCCAGGAGGAAGCATCCTGAACTCCTTCAGGCCAGGAATTTTATCTTGTTCACCCTGGTGTATACCCAGACCCTGGAACACTGGCTGGTGCCCAACTTTATCCATCAGTGTTTCCAAATATTCACCTAAAAAGCAAGGTTCACAATATGAAGATAAATGAGAGCTCAGATTCAGGTAGAATGTTTGTTCTATGCCTCTGTTCTCAAGAGCTAAAGGAAGTCCCTAAAAGTAAGAGGGGAAATTGAGGAGCCTTGGTTTGGGCACCAAATCATAATGTTTTTCTTTGTACTTATTTTCTTAGAAACGTCAGAAGGAACCCAAGCCTTCGCTTTAAGTTTTCTTTTCACTCCCCTGCATCTATCCGTCTGCCCCTACCCACAGCAGACTTTTGAGCTCCCTGCAAGATTCAGTCTGTGGTTCTCTGTTCTTCCCAATTCACTCACTACTTCTTGGTCCTTTCCTTCACCTCCAAATCTGCCCCATCACTTTCTCACAGAATATGCCAAAATTTCCGTGTCCCGCAGTGACTGCCCTTCTGAACATTGGGCCAGTTTTCTAACTGGAGCCCAGTCTGTTCTCCTGAATGTTCTTCTGTCAATACACCCATGACATTAAAACAAGATTTATCCTTTTCCCTGAAGCTACCCACCCCCATGACTCTCCTGCTTTTTGGATGGCACCAACATTCTAAATTGCTCAGCCTTGGAGATGCAGAATCAACTTTGTAATCTTCTCTTTCTACACCTCCCACATTTAATCAATAACAACAGCCCTTTTAATTAATATAGATGTGGAAAATTAACAAAGTTTTCAGAAATGATGAGTGGTTTGATTTAGTTGATGTGGAGGGTATAGTAAAGCATCAGTGGAGTATCAGACCAAAATGCTAGCCCAGCCTGACACTTCAGAGTCTTATGGTCTAAGCTAAGGAACTAAAGATTCATTTAAAAGTCCACTTGCAAAGTGGTGAATACATATTATAAGAAATGAGTTCTGATAGACATTAATCTGGTCTTGACATCAGGAAGGATAGAGTGGTGTTGGTGTTGGTGGGGATTGCTATTTAAATTAAAATACAAAGGACCATTGCTTAGTCTGACGTTTGCTCCTTGGAAGAAAAGGTAGGACCAACCTAGACAGTGTATTAAAAAGCAGACCCATCACTTTGCCAACAAAGGTCCGTATAGTCCAAGCTATGGTTTTCCAGTAGTCATGTACAGGTGTGAGGGCTGGACCATAAAGAAGACTGAGCACTGAAGAATTGATGCTTTTGAACTGTGGTGTTGGAGAAGACTCTTGATAGTCCCTTGGACTGCAAGGGGATTAAACTAGTCAATCCTAAAGGAAATCAACCCTGAGTATTCATTGGAATGACTGATGATGAAGCTGAAGCTCCAATATTTTGGCCACCTAATGCAAAGAGATGACTGACTGGAAAAGACCCTGATGCTGGGAAAGATTGAGGGCAGGAGGAGAAGGGGACAACAGAGGATGAGATGGTTGGATAGCATCACTGACTCAATGGATATGAATGTGAGCAAACTCTGGGAGAGAGTGAAGGACAGGGAAGCCTGACATCCTGTAGTCCATGGGGTCACAGAGTTAGACACAGTGTAGCAACAGAACAACAACAATAGCTGTTATAGGTCAGCTGTGTGACTGTTAAGGTACTGAGGTTTTTGGAACTAAGCACCCTCATTAGAAAAGAAGTTTAATAACATCTTTCCTAGGAGCATCTTGTGGGTTAGGGACAACACAGGCAAAAGCCCAAGTAAGCATGCCAGCACATCTGAGGCACCGACTGACTTGGTTTTGAGAGTGATTCTTACTCAGCAAGGGGCTTCCTGGATTTCTGGGCTGGGACTCAGCTCAGTCCCAAAGAATGTGGAGATTGTTCCTGGATACCTTCAATCAACCCCCTCCAGGGACCTGTGTCCTAGCATCCTTGAGACCATGCCCACTCTGAGACCACAGCCGTGGCTAGTTCATCTCTGCATTGACAATGCATAACCAGCACCTACATACAGCAAGACCTCGATAGTGTTAGATGGCTGAATCCGTTAATGAATAAACCCAAGCCTATAGTGATTAGCTTGCTTTCAAGTGGAGTGAGGTTCCCAGCTATTTGAACAGTGGAGTCCTTCTGCAGGTCCACGAACACTTCTGATTTACCTTTGGCACCTGTAAGTGATATTATCAGGTACTTGGGTCCCTTTTTTTCTTTCAAGTGTTCTCAAGTACACCTTGAAGCTGTTGAAATCGGAAGAAGGTATTTCCTCTTATACCTTCAAGAAATAAGGTAATAAGAATTCTTCAGTCCTATTGACATGAAAAGTTAATGTTCTTATTTATTCATCTACTTGTATGGTTTTGTTGTGCCTGTTTATCTCCATCTTCAGCTCTTTGGGTTTCTCTCTGGACAGGCTTGCCCTCTCTCAAGCTTGATGTATGTATAGAAAATATGCAATTAGCAATTAGCTGGAAGAACTGCCGGTGGGGAGTCGCTCTTCTTGCTCTGAGGCTGGCAGATGTCCCAGACCTCCAGACAGCATCTGACTTCTCTGACCTCTACCCTGCTCTGTCCAGACCTCCACTGCCTACTCTCTCTGCACTGGTCTAAGCATCTCCTGTCATAGGCTTTTGACTGGATGACTTGGGCATTGTCATTTGGGGAATAAGGCACAGATCCAAAGGCTTTTCTTGGAAAGGCTGATCCCAGGAGGTCTGACATCACCACCACTCCTTCTTCCCTCTACATAAGCAAAGCCACCCTACAAGCATCATCACTACACATCTCCAAGTCTTTCTCCTTTTCCCATTTCTGGAACAATGGGACTGTGATTCCATTCAGGAGCCAGTTAGGAGATATTCCTGAACTTGGGAGTTTAAGGAAAGAAAGACAGAAAGATAAAGTGAGAACTGAAATGAAAGATATTCTGCAAGTAACATGAGGAAAAAAATCCCTTGGACAAGGGACTGTGCTTGACAAGTGAATGAACAACCCCCTTTTATTTAATCATTTCTGTTAATACTTAGAGCTGATTTTGCAGAAATTGCTGCCCAGGGATTTCCATCTATTGGGTTTTGGCTCCATAAGGAAGTGTGATGTAACCTGGAAGGCAAGGGTTACTTTGTGACTTGTGGTGGAATTTTGTTTTCAGGCAGAGATAAATTTTCATTCCAATTCCATCACTAAGTATGTAAGTGACTATAGTTACCAGCAGAGCACCCAAATCATCAGTAGATCTTTACAAATACTATTATTGTGCTACTGTGATAATTGGCTTCCCAGATGACTCAGTGGAAAAGAATCCTTCTGTCAGTGCAGGAGATACAAGAGATGCCAGTTTGATCCCTGGGTTGTGAAGATCCCCTGGAGAAGGAAATGGTAACCCACTCCAGTATTTTTGCCTGGAAGACTACACGTACAGAGGAGCCTGGTGGCTACAGTCCATGGGGTCACAAAGAGTCAGACATGACTGAGCAACTGAACACACACACATGCTGCGATTATTATTATTTTGGAGATTATAGCACAACCAGGAATAAATATCTCAAAACTCAACTTGGCCGTTCATCTATTTCCACTGTCGTGGGGGAGGAGAATGCTCTTTGGGATGGAGGGGCCCCCAGGCTGTAAAGGCTGGGATCTTGGGGGTACTTCTTGGGTTAATCCATCCCCAGATTGTTAGGTTGCTAAGGCACAGAGTCTGGGGCTCAGAATATTTCCCAAAGAGCTTCTCTCCCTGAAGGCATATATGAGCGGCAGTGTTAGTCACTGTAGGTCAAACCCAGGTCTCCTGCATTGCAGGGAGGTTCTTTACCATCTGAGTCATCAGGGAAGTCCATGAGCAGTAGGAGGGACTCAATAGATATTTACTGGGCTGAACTGAATTGAGTCAGGCCCATGGACTCTCCATCTGATTGTTCTGTGTCTGATGCTCATTATAAGGAACTGGTAATAGAAATTTTCTATCACGTGCATGGGGTCGCAAAGAGTTGGACACGACTGAGCCACTAAGCACAGCACACATTATGTGCTTTACTCACACAAGGAATAGAGACAGTCTTGGACCACTCGCTTTAGCTCCCTAAACAGAACATACTGCACAGCAGTTAAGAACTGGCTTCTAGGATCAGATGGGTTCCATGTCCGGATCCATTATCTCATTAGCTGTGTGATCTTAGGTAACTTATCACATCTCTTTATATTTCTATTTCCTTCTGTTGTGAACCAACACAACTGATGATATTAACAGAAAGATTAAATAAAAGATGTATCAGAAGGCTTACATAAACCAATTGTACAAAAACATGGGCCAAAGTGCCTGGCCGGCAGCACATGTTCAAATTCATTCTGTGTGTTTGGCTTCTGGACGCCATCAGGGTCCACATGTTCTCTGAGTAAGGAGCGGGCTCCTTGCATTTCAGATCTGCATTCCACTCACACAATGCCGCATCTCTGTTTTTCTAATTCTGACCCGTCCAGAGATGAGGGACTGCTATTTTTATTTCCTCTTAACTTCAGAACCAACCCTGTCAGTGCTGCCAGTTTTCTTGATTTTAATTAAGTAAGGCTTTATGGTACTTGCTTCAGTAAAGCCCAAGTAATAGAGAGGAGGTTAGCTGGATGAACCCAGACTCCAGGGTACTAGTCCCAGCCTTGCCGAAGATGCTAGGCAATCTAGCTTGGCATCTTGTTGTGGAGGAGAATTAATAATAAAAAAAAAAGATTATACCACTTTTTGCAAATATGGTTTGTGGCAAAAATAATCAATGATAATAACAGAGGAGCAGAGCCCCTGGGGAGTCCCCTAACCCTTACCCACAGGCATGCTCCTGGAATCCAGCACCTCCTCAGTCCTCCTAAGGGCTGCCCATGTTCAGGAGGTGTCCGGGCATCCCAAACCAATGTGCATATTACTCCAGGGAGGAGCCTGGATCACTGCAGAATAAGCCTGTAACCCTTGATCCCTCCAGCTCCATCACAGATCTCCATCTTGTCAAGAATTCTACTAAGTATGGAATCTCCTTTACTTGTTTTCACCACAGTTGCTTCAAGCCCTTATCAATTCTTTCCCTGGAACATTACAGCAGGCTTCCAATGGTCTCCCTGTCTCCTGTCTCATGACACTGCAAGACTTCCTTCAGACACCACTGGGGGAGTGATCTTTTATTTTTAAAGTCTTTATTGAATTTGCCATAATATTGCTTCTATTTTGTGCTTTGGTTTCTTGGCTGCGAGGCAAGTGGGATCTTAGTTCCCCTACCAGGGACTGAACCCACACCCTCTGTGTTTGAAGGTGAAGTCTTAGCCATTGGACCACCAGGGAAATCCACGAGTGATCTTTTTATAAGCCAACTGCTAACTCCATGATTGCTGATTCAGGGGCTTCCCTGCTGCAAGCCTGGACGTGGATGCACAGGAGGGGAGGGTCCAGGAGAGAAGTCACACGGAGAACGGCCTCCTGGGTCAGGAATTGAATCTAGTGAGGTAGCAAAACAAGTTCTATTATTGTTCTCTTGTCCTCTTTACAGAAACAGAAGAACCTGGCAGCTTATCACAGGCCTTAGAGCGATTATTTGAACTCATATTGTCTGAGACTGTTCTCTCTCCACTAGACCATTAAGAAATACTTGTGGTAGGTGCTGGGTACCATGTCCAGCCTCAGGGCTGCCTCTGTCCCTCTCACTTCCCATGATGGAGCTGCCCTAAACCATCCACAGGTGCCCAGGATACAAAGAGTCAATCTTACAGCCTTGGTCCAGGCCGCCTAGCATACCATGTCCCCCACCCTTCATCCAGGCCTCTTTCTTCATTTAAAGGAGAACTGGGATGCCACCTCATTCAGGGAACCTTCCTTTTGTCTTGGGCACAGATCATCCTTCCCTCCTCTGTGTGCTTGAGAGTGGGGACCACCCTTCCCTCGTTCTTCTGTATCAACACTGCATCCTTGCCTTTGTTTGCACAGAGACTGCCCTCATTTACGCAATGCCTGGGACTGTCTGATCCTTACATGTATCTCTGCTGCTGCGTACAGCACAGGGTACATGCAAAGTGCTCAAATCCACTTCACTGAATGAGAACAAACAAAAAATAAAATATTAATACCAGAAATTATCCTTCTCCTTGTACTGACATTTGTCTATTTCTGTAGTAAACATTAAAGAAAAATACTTTTTTTGTCTTAGGAATTCAAGTTAGGTTAATATTTTTTTAAAAAATTTAACAAGGAAAATGCTAGATCATTTTTGTATGAATTGAGCATCAAAGAACTGACAATCAATTTCTTCACACCCAGTTTCAAGGGGTAAATTTGTCCTGTTGCTGTTTGTTCATACACTCAGTCATGTCTGACTCTTTGTGACCCCATGGACTGTAGCCCACCAGGCTCCTCTGCCCATGGCACTTCTCAGGCAAGAATACTGGAGTGGGTTGCCATTCCTTTCTCCAGGGGATCTTCCAGACCCAGAGCTTGACCTTGTGTCTCCTGTATTGGCAGACAGATTCTTCACCACTGAGCCACCTGGGTACTGACACCCAGCTAAAGTATAAACATCAGTATCAGTTCAGTTCAGTCGCTCAGTCGTGTCCGACTCTTTGCAACCCCATGAATCGCAGCACGCCAGGCCTCCCTGTCCATCACCAACTCCTGGAGTTCACTCAGACTCACGTCCATCGAGTCAGTGATGCCATCCAGCCATCTCATCCTCTGTCATCCCCTTCTCCTCTTGCCCCCAATCCCTCCCAGCATCAGAGTCTTTTCCAATGAGTCAACTCTTCGCATGAGGTGGCCAAAGTTCTGGAGTTTCAGCTTTCGCATCATTCCTTCCAAAGAAATCCCAGGGCTGATCTCCTTCAGAATGGACTGGTTGGATCTCCTTGCAGTCCAAGGGACTCTCAAGAGTCTTCTCCAACACCAAAGTTCAAAAGCATCAATTCTTCGGCACTCAGCTTTCTTCACAGTCCAACTCTCACATCCATACATAACATCAGTATACCTATGGCCAAACCCCCAAGAATCTGCTCAAAAATATGACAAAGTACCAGCATCCAGGGCGGTGTTATAGCTCTTTCCTAGATCGGCTAGGCTACTCTGCCAAATGCACTGAAGAAAGCCTCCTTTCTATACGGATACCTGGTTGAAACTCTCCTGCCAGTTACTTTTAAGTCAAGTTTTCTCCAAACAGAGTGATAGACGAAAGTTCTGCCAGTTTGACCTCTAGGCTGTCTCATCTCACTGATGCCATCATTTGTAACAAAGGACAGTGCAAGGGAGGGGGCGGAACCCTAGCAAAATGCTGATGTTTGTACCACGCTAGCTCGAGATAGTCAGCCACGAAGGGCGCTGGCGGAGATGAGTTCACGCAGCCGTGGCAGTTACTTCTGCTGAAGGCTGCCTCTTGGGAGTGGAAGACAGGGACCCGGGGTGGCCTCTCGGCTCTGTCGTCTGTGTCCTTACTTGCAGCCAAAGAAACCACATAATTATTCCTGAAGGAGCCTCTGGTCAGACATTTCATTTGAAAACTGTCATTTTACAAATGTTTAATTACTTCTCAAACGCCAAGGATGACTGTGAATGTATGATCTGTTCTGTAAGAAGCTATCAGCCTCAACCTCCTTGAGTTGCTGGCTAGTGAAACATTGTACGCAGAAAATTAAAGTGGTCTGATCACTCTGTATTTAAAGCAGTTTTTCTGCCTTCCCTGTGGCTCTGGTCTCTGACTTCATCCCCACCTCCGCGGGCATTTCCCAGCGTCAGACCTGGGTGAGGGCTGCCTTCCTTCTTCCTGGTTCTCTCCTGTAAGGGACTCAAGATGGACTTCAGTTCCAGATGCACAGCTAAGAAATCACCTGAAAATCAGGCTCTGATTTTAATTACGAGAACTCCCTGGTGTTTCTCTGGGCTTCTTAGACGACCTAACTCATTTGATTTTCACACGAACGCAATTCGAAGTTACGATCATTTTTAGTGGTCGCAGTTTCAAAACATGCCGTGTGTACATTTTATTTTTTTTAATTTATTTATTTTTGGTGTGGACCATTTCTAACATCTTTATTGAATTTGTTACAATATTGCTTCTGTTTTATGTTTTGGCTTTTTGGCCCCAAAGCATGTGGGGTCGCACAGAGTCAGACATAACTTGGAGCCTGAACAACAACAAAGGCTTTTGTGCTAAAGCTGGGAAAGTCCCAGACAAACCTTGAGAGCTGGTCACCCAGACTCAAGGGTGAGGCTTGCTTCCCACAGCGATGGGAGGAGGAACAGCAGCCTGCACAAAGCCAGAGAAGACAACCCAGGGCTCCTCTGGGGAAGGACCCAGTAGACCAGTGTCACTGGCATGAAATGTATTCAGGGCTGCGGGGTAGAAAGGAGGACCGGGGCTTTGTAGGCAGAGGTGAGGTGAGGACTGGATAAATCGTGGATCAGAAGTGGAAGACTCAGAAAGCAGGAACAGGGAAGCTGATAAACACTCTGTCTGGATTCGTCTGCAGCCTCTTTCTGACACTTGGCTTCGCTGCCATCATAATGCCCACTCCAGACCCTTCCTCTAAACAGTCACTGAGACTGGCAGTGATTCAATGTCTGCAAGTCATCAAGGGAACTGGCTTCCTTTCCTGCTCACAGAAGTTTTGAGTCCACTAAAGTAATCTGTTGTGATGGGCATGTAAGAGACATTGAGGATGACAGTGGATCTCATACAAAGTAACACTGTTTGGAAACCTAATGGTCAGAGGTCCAACATAAACAGCCCTTATTCATCCTACTTGGCTGCCCTCCAAAAAGACACCTCTGAACACACCACAGGTGCTTCTATTTAGGAAGCCAGGGTCCCTAATTTCAGGGCCAGCCAGGTTGTCCAGGGGCCTGAATAGGAAACAGGAAGAATTGCTTATGCAGAGTGAAGCGTCTCCTTTCATAAAAGCGTTGCTCACCTTGACACTGGGTCATTTATACTGTCAAAAAAAAAGTGTATACTTATTTCTTCCAAGTTTCTCTACAGTTATTAAAGGATATGGTAGCCAGCTGTTTATGTGTTTACTGAGGGCAAGAGAAGAATTAATTGGATTGATTTATACGTCATCAAGAAGGCTTCAGGCTGCAGTTCAGAAGAACTTTCTGACATTAAATTTTCTAGAAAATAAAGTATGTCATCCACATTCCCAAATCTTTTTTTTTTTTAAGCCTTGTGGTGTTAACTTTCTACATAAATTCGTGTGCTCACTAATAAACATACACTTATTAAGTACAAGTTTGTGACATAAATAACTGATATTAGCCAGATAAATTAATAGAGCTTTCAGTTTTAAGCTCCAAATCAAGTCACAAACTGAGCCAACCCCCCTCATCTTATTTTGCTCAAATGTTGTGTGAATAGCAGATTCTGAGACCCGATTTATCCTGGGAACCTCCTCTATGTGCTAATTCAGTCATGCTGTATACATCAGAACTAGGGAGGGTTTGGGAATGGAGGTTATAACAGAGAGGAGAAGCTAGGAGTTGCTAACAGGCAAGGGCAGAAGACAAATGCTCAGGAGATAAAACGAGGCACAGTGGGGGTTGACTGGTCACAGCAAAAGCAGAGACTTCCGAAGCCAAAGCAGGCACTGCCAGAAACCCAGGAGCTTTGGGAAGACTGAGGGCTGCAGGCAGTCCAGATCACAGCAGGAGCGACCACGTTTGCACACTGCCTGGCACAGTCCTGGTAGTTGATGGTTGGGTTCTGCTGTCTGGCCACTCATTCTTTGTTCTTCCTGGTGGAGGAAAATCCCAGCCCCTAGAGAATCTTAAATGCTCCTGGAATGATTTCTCACTTCAAGGTTTCAAGGCTCAGCCTCAGCTCATTCTAGACGGCCCATCAGAAGATGCATGCAGGAGATGTGTGAAAAGCAGTGCACTGAGGTGCTTGCTCCTGGGCCAGACCCCAAACCCCAAGGCACAGAATAGAGAAAAAGAAACTAGGGAAAAAGAGCCCCTTTCTTGCCGGGAAAGATGGAATAGGGGGAGCTTCTGCCTAGGTTCATGTCACTGTGTGCATGTCTAGGCTTCCAGAAGAGCCTTGCAAGTCCTAGCCAATGGCCATCATCCCAGAGAAAAGCAGAAGGCATTGTGATCCTGCTCTTTAAAAATACAGCATATTAGGTAAACCTTTCTCAGTTATACACAGGATGCAAACCCTCTGACAAAGGGAGGAGCTCACTGTTCAAATCTGAATCAGAGCATCTTCCTTCCACCTTGGATCAAGTCCAGCAAACTCAACGATGGCTACATTTACAGGGTGTAGGAGGTACTGCATCAACTCAAAATGTGCAAGACAAGACGCAACTGCTCATTGATTCTGTACACCGGAGCCTTCTCCCATGTGTGAGCTCTCCTGAGAACTTTCTCGGTAGAACTGTTGAAACCGTCCCTAAACGCCCTAAAGAAAGTCAAAGAAATAGATATTGGAATCCTGGGTGTTTCTCCTACTTCCTTGTATGACAAACCTTGGTGATACCTGCAAATGTTGAAAGATAAAGATAAACAGCCTTTCAGGGGGCTGCAGAGGAAGCAGAGGATAACATCTTCCTCTGAATTTTGAGAATAGACATAATTTTCACTTCAGAAAGATGGAAGTAGTTACTGGTAATCAAAGCTGGATGGCTGGACAAGGAAAGATTCTGGGATACCAGATGATGTTTTGGAGAAGTTTCTGGTGGTATTGTGGTATGTGGGGAGGCTTGCATGGAATATGAGAACCAGGAATCTCCAGAGATTTCTTCTGCAGATGCACTGATGTCTTTGTTGAGTCTGCAGTCACTTATGTTTAGAAGGCAAGCATGTTACCAAATACATGTTTCCCAGCTGGCATTCAGACCAGCAGTCCACAAAGGGGACTGAAAAGAATTGAGGTTGTATTCCATTGACTGTGACTAAGTTAGGGCAATTAAGAAGGCTGTACTTAGTTGCTCAGTCATGTCCGACTCTTTGAGGCCCCATGGACTGTAGTCCACCAGGCTTCTCTGTCCACGGGGATTCTCCAGGCAAGAATACTGGAGTGGATTGCCATGCCCTTCTCCAGGGAAAGAAGGCTGAGCACTGAAGAACTGATAATTTTGAATTGTGGTTTTGAAGAAGACTCTTGAGAGTCCCTTGGACTGCAAGATCAAACAAGTCAATCCTAAAGGAAATCAACCCTGAATGTTCATTGGAAGGACTGATGTTGAAGCTGAAACTCCAATACTTTGACCACCTGATGTGAAGAACTGACTCATTGGAAAAGACCCTGATGCTGGGAAAGACTGAAGGCAGGAGGAAAAGGGGATGACAGAGGATGAGATGGTTGAATGGCATCACCAACTCAATGGACATGAGTTTGAGCAAACTCATATAGTGAAGATAGTGAAGGACAGGGAAGCTTAGTGTACTGCAGTCCATGGGGTCGCAAAGAGTCACATATGACTTAGCGACCAAACAACAACAGAATTAAAAAAAAAAAAGTAAGGAAGCCTCCAAAATATGACCTCAAGCAACTTCTCCATTCCTCACGCCCCTGCCCTCTTCAGAGACCCTCTGTTCATGTAGCTGAGGTGACCAGCTTGTGCTTCACCATCCCTGCTTTTCTACCTGCCTGACTTGCACTCTCATTTTCTCACTGCTGAACACCTACCCTCTCCCCAAGTCCTCCTGTCAGACTTCTCTGCAACACAAACTCTGCTTTCTGGATGAAACTCTTGTCATCATCAAGGTCCTACTGCTTCTGAGTTAAAACAATTCTGAGTCACTTCTAACCATGCCCCTAATTTAGTATCTTTAAAAACTGAGGGACTTCCCTGGTGATCCAGTGGTTAACACTCCACACTTCCTCTGCAGGGGGTGTGGGTAGATCCCCAGTCAAGGAGCTACTATAATAAGGTCCTACATGCTGCACGGTACAACCAAAATTAAACAAACAAACAAACAAAAAAGCTGAAGTCCAGAGAAACTGGGGTTGTTCAAGGTGACCCATGCGGCTAGTAGCAGAGGCAGTTTCCTCCTCGGTCCTCTAGTGATGCATTCTTACTTCATGCCTGTTTGTGTTATAATCTTCACAAGCCGTGTTTTCTCACCACAAGTTATGTCCTCTTTTGGGACGAGATCTACACCATGAAGTATTGAATTCTTGAGAAATGTAGAAGAAAGTCTTTACACATATGAATATGAATCTAAATATTTAATTGAGATGAACAGAGAAGGGAAGGGAGAAGGCAATGGCAACCCACTCCAGTACTCTTGCCTGGAAAATCCCATGGACGGAGGAGCCTGGTGGGCTGCAGTCCATGGGGTCGCTGAGTTGGACACGACTGAGCAGCTTCACTTTCACTTTTCACTTTCATGCATTGGAGAAGGAAATGGCAACAGACTCCAGTGTTCTTGCCTGGAGAATCCCAGGGACGGGGGAGCCTGGTGGGCTGCCATTTATGGGGTCGCACAGAGTTGGACACGACTGAAGCGACTTAGCAGCAGCAGCAGCAGCAGAGAGGGAAAGTTGATGCAGAGAATAGAGAGCTGCAGTCCATGGAGTCACAAAGAGCTGGGTATGACTTAGTGATTGAACGACAACAACAACAATGAAGAGGGGAAAAAAGATCTTTCCCTCAACTTCAACCTAGAATTAAAGGTGAAAGCTTCACAGTGGCATGGATGATAAGACAGGCATTTCACCCAACACAATTTGATTCAAGATCTTCAAAGCTAGAGGTGAGGTCTTAGGGAAGTTAGGCATATGGAAACTATTTGTCCGTTTTCACAAGCTGGAAAGTCCAATTACACATTAAGATTTATATTTTTATCTCGAACTGTTTTAAATCTGATGATTTTAACAAGCATATCCTAACTTTCACCACTGTACTGAGTGTTTGACAGCTTTTATTGCCAAGGGGCTGATTAACTGGAGTGTTCAATTCAAATTAAATATGACACATTTATTGCTCATGTGAATAATGTCCATATATTTTATTCAAATAACCGCTAGACTCTGCAAAGAATTAAAAATGGAAAAAAACAGACTTTGAACTTCAAGGAGCTTACTATTTTTTCTTTCTTTCTTTCTTTTTTTTTTTTTTTTTACTGTGTTTATGGTATGGGACAGAATAGATGAGATAGGTCAAAAATTACATTTTAAAAATAGTTATTTTTGTTGGGGTATAGTTGCTTTACAATATTGTATTAGTTTCTGCTGTACAACGAAGTGAATCAGCTATACATATACATATATCCCCTCCCTCTTAGACCTCCCTCCCACCCCCCCATCCCATCCCTCTAGGTCATCATGGAGCACCGAACTGAAGTCCCTGTGCTATACGACAGCTTCCCACTAGCTATCTATATTACACATGGTCATGTATATATGTCAATTCCAGTATCTCAGTTCATCCTAGCTTCCCCATCCTCTGCTGTATCCACACATCCATTCTCTACATCTTCATCCCTATTCCTGCTCTGCAAATAGGTTCATCTGCGTTATTTTCCTAGATTCCACATACATGCGTTCGTATAAAAGGACTACCGGTTTCTGCCAAGGTTCTAGGAAGCTGATATCTGTGGGCTCTGAGAACCACTGTGGTGAAGGGGAAAGGATCACAAGGAGTGCGTGCTTGTGCCCTGGGATTTGTGTAAGTCCTTTCTCTGCCATCTTATTAGTGATGGGATCGTGGGAAACTTGCTTCATCTCTCAGTCCTGGTTTGTTCATCTGTGAAATAGGACTAATGATGGTATTGTCCTTGAGGAATTGACATGAGGATTAGATGAGGTAATGCATGCAAAGGGTTTAGCAAATTCATTGTAAAAACTCAATACACGTAAGCTGTTATTAGTTTTAGGACTTGATCCTACAGAGAAAATGAACTTTAAGCAGAAGCTATGTTACAGGAATGAGAAGAAGATGAACAGCTACAATTTAATAAGAAGTAGATTGGTGAAAGCAAATGCCGCAATGGTAAACCCTATAAAAGCACAGAGGTGTGAGGATGGAGAGGGACAGAATACAGACTGCAACAAAGGAGCAGGTCTATCACACCTAGCTGCTTAGAAATAAAGAGATCACTTGGCAACTTTTTTCTGGGACATCAACCAACTCAGAATAATTACACTTATGCTTCATAAAAATGCTTTGTGTTATTCATCAGGTCTCTAGCTGCATCCCTGGAGACACGACTTGCAACATGTTTTAAGACTGGATGTGAACCTTTCTAATTGAGAAAGATACCAAGAGCCGCAAAAGGAAACTCACCCAATCATTATCCAGTTGACTGGATCCTTACACATACAGATCGGCTAAACGGGTGCACAAAGTGATGAGGCGATTCATGGTTTCCACCAAAATAGACCTCTTACTTGATATAAAGTCACAGAACATAACTTTACTCTTCATGGCCAGAATCTTCAGGATGATTCCTACTATATCTACTAAATGTAGCAATCTGAACACAGAAGGTACAACATCTATGATTACTATGATATACCAAATAACCATTTGAGTAATCTGTATTCCTACAATATAAAAAAGTGGCTTGTAACCTACCTGCTCATTGCATGAATGTTTCCCTCACATTACAAACATTTGCATATCCTTATGGCCAAGTGGATAACTATAACTATATACCAATCTCCCTCGCTAAAATGTAACTTGGACATTTTTTTTAAAATTTCTGTATTCCTAAGCACTTAGTCCATGCCAGGCCAGTGGGAGATATTCTGTAAATGTTTGTTGAGTGACTGAGCAACCTCTACCCTATATCACACTCTGTATTATACAGCTATTCTGCTTCTTAAGAAAAGTGGTCCTGGGATTTCCCTGTCGGTCCAGTGGTTAAGACTTCGCCTTCCAATTCAGAGGGTGGGGGTTCGATCCCCGGTCAGGGAACCAAGATCCTACATGCCTTGCGACCAAAAAAACCAAAACATAAGACAGAAACAATATTGTAGCAAACTCAATAAAGACTTCAAAAATGGTTCACATCAAAAAAAAAAATCTTAAAGAAAAGAAAAGTGGTTCTGGTTTACATATAACTTTATATCACTCCACTTAGTGCCCCTTATAGAAAATGTGGAAATTCATGCTTCAAGACATGCTTCACTTTAGGGTCCCAGATTATCAGCATCCAAGGCTGGGCCCTTCTCCAGCATGATGTCCAATGAGAGGGGTGGGAAAAGAGACGTCCCTATCTCCAAAACCAGATTTCAGGCTCCTGAAGTGGGCTCCCCTGAGCCAGAGTCAACAATGGCAGGATATGTCAGAGCATGCCAGTCAGACCAGACCAACCTACAGACCAGATCCTTAGCTCTAAACACAGGCATCTGATCCATCACTGTGGATCTAGGTGCAGGCAGTACTGCCTGTCTTGCATATTGCTGGTGCCTAATATTCACCTGGGACATCATAGGCATTCAATAAATGCTTTTGGATATAGAAGGAAACAACTTAAGAGGAAAAAGGGCAGGTGGAATTTAAATGCCATAAACAAAGATCTGAGCAAAGACCCAAACCTAAGGTGTCAGTTTAGAAGTAATAACAGGGAAAAATACCACAATTTAGCAGTGGGAAGATTTGGGACTCAGATCTACTTAACAAGGGCAACTGAGGCTACAGGCTGTCTTTGAAACTAAGATTCAAGGGCAGTGTCTGTAGCCGCTAGACTGAGGTTCACCAGTCCTGAACACCCTCAGCAAGGCTGGCTTAAGAGAGAGGCTGGCACACAATTCCAGATATTTATTTACTTAAGGTTAAAAATGGGCATAAAATATGGAGGTGGACTGTTCCCCAAAATGAGGCTTAAGAAAGATGTGTGTGCTAGGATTAGTTGGGCCATAAAGAAGGGGGAGAGCCTTTTGATGCTTTTGAGCTGTGGTACTGGAAAAGACTCTTGAGAATCCCTTGGACTGCAAGGAGATCAAACCAGTCAGTCCTAAAGGAAGTCAACCCTGAGTATTCATTGGAAGGACTGATGCTAAAGCTGAAGTTCCAATACTTTGGCCACCTGATGCGAACAACCAACTCATTGGAAAAGACCTTGATTCTGGGAAAGATTGAGGGCAAAAGGAGAAGGGGGCAACAGAGGATGAGATGGTTGGATGGCATCATTGACTCAATGGACACAAGTTTGAGCAAACTGGGAGATTGTGAAGGACAGGGAAGCCTGGTGTAGTGCAGTCCATGGTGTTGCAAAGGGTCAGACATGACTAAGAGACTGAAAAACAACAAGTCTGCTAGGATCAGGAAAAAGCAGAACTAAGAAGGAAGCATACTTAAAAGGGCTATTTTGTACATCTCTTATGTGGCAAGGTTACTTAAGAGTCATGAGAAGAAATCAGGTTTCAAATGCAGTTAAAAAAATCTGATTCTTTTTCTAGGTTTAACAACTACAGAGATAAAAAATATATGACTATATAGCATGAGCCTGACTCAGTCATCTATCTGGGTGCTGGAGTGCCTGTTGGTTGGCGGTGTGTGAAGCTAGGGTTCGATATAAAGGATATCCGAACAACCTTGTGAAGAAGGCAGCGAGTAACCCAGCTACATTTTTCTACTAAGGTATTAGAACCTTTGAAAATTGGTTCCTTTCTCTCTCTCCTTTTTTTTTTTTTTAAAGATTGCAAAATTGGATCTTTTTTTAGTTCCTTTCAGGAGAAGGGAGAAATATTTATGAAGCTTATTAGTGAGCAGACAGCACTTTACCTGATAAATATAAACTATCCCCGAGCCTCCCAGGGACTCCTTTACCATCTCCCAGAGGAACAGAGTGGGGTTTTTACACATTAAAATAAATCTTTAGTGCTTTATCACCACGGATCCTGAAGAGGTTGAATGTGGTGTCAAGAAAATTATTCAGAGATTTTTCTTCTCTACTCGCAGTTCTGTAACCTTAATTCAGTGTATCTTCACACCCACTATTTCTTTCCTGAGAAAAGCCGGAATAAATGCGAGTCAGGAAGCATTATATGGAAAACTTATTTGCTTGGACATATGATCGCAGTGAGGCCATGGATCCACTTCTCTTCGCCAGAATAGCAGCTAAAGAGAAGCTCCAACTGTCTGTATTTCTGTGGTGGTGTGGCTGGACTGGGTACGTGAAGCTCACATTCTGGGTGATGGAGGCCCTTCCCTCTACCTAAAAACCAGAATAATATGGCAAATATATGCAAGGTGGTCTGCTTACCTTGAATCACCCAGATAATTGCTTTACTTCTGCATTTCACATCGCTAACACAGATTCTATTCAGGGAAGGGTTTTGGAGAGGCTCGTTTAACTCTGGATTTTAAAGGCAATAGCAATTTTCCTAAGCATCGTTCATCCACAGACAATTTAGAACAATTTTATTAAAAATAATAATAAAAGCACTTACATAGACCCTAAAAATATGAAGATAGCAAACAGGTAACTGGGAGTGCAAACGCTCATTGGCATATACTATCAGGCACTGATGGGAGAATGTGCCCAGTGGTGAATACACCCAATTGTGCGTGTGAAGGCAGGTTTCATTTGCACTTTATTGCTGCCAACAATGGACACCTGTATCCTGGGGGGTCTGTTTGCAACATGCAGCTCTGTAAATGTGCCATTTCTGCTTTCTTTCCCTTAAATGTGAATTTGGTCTGGAAGCAGCTAGCTACAGTTCTGTTTCTGTTTGGGGAGATCTAAGTGATGACTTGGCACCCTAGTTGTCTGGTAACCTTTTCTTTGGCTTCAAAGGCACATGGGTAGGGGAAGAATGGAAAAGAAAATGTTAGGAATCTCAAGAAAGTACAGCTTGTTGACAGCAAAGATGATCTTACTTGATAAAATCAATGTGGATGACAGCACAATCTGAGATCTTTCTTAACATTGATTTTATCAAGATAACAGATTAAATGTGTCTGACATCTAGATTTTGGTCAACGTATTGTTTTGGTCTCTGTAGGCAAGACCCTACTTTATGAAGTCTTGCTTCTACTCTTTTAAATAAAATTCCATTTTAGAAAGAAAGAAAAAAAAAGTCATGACAAAATTTACTGAAAGAAAAAGGGACTCACTTTTATTTCCAAATAAAGTACTTCATATGAACCATCAATCATTTCTGAGCCTCATCAGCATTTGACTGAAGTTTTCATGTTTCCACTCCCCCTACCCCCATCCCCAGCCCCAAGAACAAGGGATGTGAGAGTGGGAATAAATTAAGTGTTCTTAGGACTTTGAAAATCTACAGTACTTTTTATTTTGCAATGACAGAAGCATTTATTACATTTGTAAAATAAGTGAAAGTGAAGTTGCTCAATCGTGTCCGACTCTTTGCAACCCCATGGACTGTAACCTACCAGGCTCCTCTGTCTATGGGATTCTCCAGACAAGAATACTGGAGTCATTTCCTTCTCCAGGGGATCTTCCCAACCCAGGGATTGAACCCGGGTCGCCTGCATTGCAGGCAGATGCTTTACCATCTGAGCCATGAGGGATTTTTTTTTTTTTAAATAAGTAGACCCCATGATTTTAGATGGAAGATCTGGGTTTCCTGTATCTACAGATGTTTAGAAAAAGGAGGGCTTCTAAACAATTATTGATCAACTACCCTACACCCAAATACTGGTCTGAAAGAGAGCGGCATTACTTGTGGGCATCGTTTCTTACTCACAGTTAAAAATGATATTGGATAAATACAACTCTATCAAACTTAAATACCACTGTGATCTCCAGCACAGGTTCATCTTTGAATATGAGCATCTCTGCAGAAGATTTTATATACAAGTAAGAGAGTATTTTATTCTTAACTTGCACATAAACCTGAGTTAGAATTTTGTGTTCTGACCCTGAGTGTATGATCTCAGTCCCCACTAAGAAGTTGGCTGATAGTCAAAAAAAATGATTTAATTCTCTGGAACCTGGTTTGCATGTCTTTAGACATCAGAAACTAGGACTAAGTAATCATCAAGGTCCAGATTCATATTTCATCAGCCTGTTCAAAGTATGATCCCACTCTTGCAGCAAGCAAGTGCGCATAGGCCCAAGAATGACAATAACATTTAAGTTTGGATCTTCATTTATTTTAGAAATGTAATGAGAACTCAAACATATTAAGTCATCAGGAGCTCTGTGTGTCCTTCGTGCAGTGATTTGCAGGTTTACTGACATTCTTTGCATGTTGTTTACATGTAATTGAGGTTGGTACTATTGCTTACCTACTCAACAGCTGTTCCCACCACTCCCACCTTCTTAACAAACTTCTTCCTGTATGACAGAGACCTCCTTCCTCTCAAGAAGCTCAAACATCAGAAACTCATTTTCTGAGCCTCTTTTGCAGTGAACAGGACATGACAGTTCATCAAATCTTAATTTTAATTAGAATCTGAGGGTGAGTTTAAGGGAGTACACCTGGAGAAACATCCCCTCCTTAATGAAAAGGGACATAAGAGAAAACTCTCCTGCCTTCTTCCTTCTCCTAAATATTGCTGTGTCCCTAAGTTTGTCTGAAAATCCTACCCCTGCTTTTTAATTCTGATGGTTCAAACCTGAAGACCAAACCCACATATTGAGAAAAGACAGAAAGAATCTGGATCTCGAGTTGCCATTGTAGTCCTGATTTCCACCCATCCTCTGACTTCTCCCATGAGATGATACACCTCTTTATTGTTTACATCCCTTGAACTGATGCTGGGGAGGAGATGCTTCCTTGAGATTACTGATGTCCCTTTTATCTGAGACACACACTTGTCTTTCGTTGGAGCTCCCAAAATCTCTCACCACCATAATCTGATGAGTGATTGGAAAAGATTAGTCCTTCCCTTTCTTTTGGGAGTAGCCCTCTGCACAGAATTCCTGTGCTGTGCAAGGGGAGAGGCCAGGCCTAGCCTGGGGGGCTGGAGTTTCCCAGAATTCCCTGCAAATGGGGATGGGGACCAGTCCAGTACTAACATACTGCTGCTGCTAAGTCACTTCAGTCATGTCCGACTCTGTGCGACCCCATAGACAGCAGCCCACCAGGCTCCTCCGTCCATGGGATTGTCCAGGCAAGAATACTGGAGTGGGTTGCCATTGCCTTCTCCGACTAACATATTATCCACAGTCAAATTTTTTTTTTTAATCAGAAATGAAGGTGCTATTACTAAACCACCACCACATTTTTTATCTTTGTTTTCTTTTTATCTGACTTTTACATTTTTCTAAACTTGGGCACAGCAAAGAGCTCTTACTAATATCCCTCCTCAAACACCAGGAGTTGGCGTTTTGTTATTTGCAGCAGAAAGTGATTTACATTGTTGGTACAGATTTTCTGAATAGATTAGGACCACCTTTAAAGCTGGGATAATGCCATTTCTTAAGTTTCCCTGTCATTGAGCTCAGGGCTCACAGTAATTCTGGTTGCTGATGAACTGACTTAATTGCTATGAAGGCCCTGTAAATAAATTACCCCCATCTTAGACTCCTTTCAGTATGATGAGAACATCATTTGTTCGGGATCTGATAGATGTATGAAGAAGGCTGAACAGTTATGCTTCTCTATATCTTCTGGTGGTGACGCCCCTCCCGGCCCATCGGAACAGCTGGAAGGCGTCCAGGGTTGAAGAACATCTTGGCTGAAGGAAAGACTTACACAGGGGGATGGGGATGGGGGATTTGCATAGTTTGGCTAAGTGACAGCTGAGAGGCGGTTATGACACCAGATATATGTCTCCCATACTAAGAAGAATGATTACCCAGGCCTGCTGAAGGGAGGCAAACAGAAAAAGACAGACAGAAAAAAAGACACATTCAGGCTGAATATCATGCAATCTTTCAGGAAGAGACTTCTCTGAGGCTGCACTGTCTTGTCCTGGAGATAGAACGACACACTAAAAATAATATAGCCATGGAGGGAGACAGACCTCCGTTTAAGTACCAGCTTTATTACTTAAAAGATATCTGACCTTACAAAGATGACTTTGCCTTTCTGAATATCAATGTTCTCATCTTTAACTTGGACATGGTTTTACCTGATGTCCCTAGGTTGCAGGGTTGTGAAGGTCTAATGAGTTAATGAATGCAAAGGAAAGTTTTAAATCATAAAGAAGTATATAAATGTCATGGACCGCTTTGATGGCAGTTGTACAAATTTACGATCTCAACTCAAGGCCTTCCTCACCCTCTTCCCAATCCCCCCAGCAAAGCAGCTGGAGTGGGACTCAGGAGTTCTCATCAGGGGCCTATGAGATACTGCCCCATTGCTCCATAGCACAATCATGCCAGGATTCTCCTCTATTGTTACAGCTGCACCAGATTCCCTGTCCTGAGGATGTTTACAGGAAGGACTCATTCTGGGTGGATATCATTCTAACAGCCCGGCACAGATGCGCATGACTATCCCATGTTCATTTCCAGAGACAAGCTCTGTCACTGTAAATCTAAACTGTAAACCTAAACTCTGTAAAACTGTAAACCTAAAAAACATATTATGCCCTCTTATATGCCCTAACATCATTCATTAGGGCATTACAGGGCATCATATCTATAGCATCTAACAGATGTTCCGAGTGTTAACAGAAAAACAACAACAATGGTATTGATGTGACCTGAACTCTTAACAAATATTCTATGATAGATTTCCCCATGTTATAATGTAGACACTATGTTTTATGCTTTTAAATGCATTTCTTTTCCTTCTTAGTCTACTGATATTTTAATACTTCTGCCATCAGATCAGATCAGATCAGTCACTCAGTCATGTCCAACTCTTTGAGACCCCATGAATCGCAGCATGCCAGGCCTCCCTGTCCATCACCAACTCCCGGAGTTCACTCAGACTCATGTCCATCAAGTCAGTGATGCCATCCAGCCATCTCATCCTCTGTCATCCCCTTCTCCTCCTGCCCCCAATCCCTCCCAGCATCAGAGTCTTTTCCAATGAGTCAACTCTTCGCATGAGGTGGCCAAAATACTGGAGTTTCAGTTTTAGCATCATTCCTTCCAAAGAAATCCCAGGGCTGATCTTCAGAATGGACTGGTTGGATCTCCTTGCAGTCCAAGGGACTCTCAAGAGTCTTCTCCAACACCACAGTTCAAAAGCATCAGTTCTTCGGTGCTCAGCCTTCTTCACAGTCCAACTCTCACATCCATACATGACCACTGGAAAAACCAAAGCCTTGACTAGACAAACCTTTGTTGGCAAAGTAATGTCTCTGCTTTTGAATATGCTATCTAGGTTGGTCATAACTTTCCTTCCAAGGAGTAAGCGTCTTTTAATTTCATGGCTGCAGTCACCATCTGTAGTGATTTTGGAGCCCAGAAAAATAAAGTCTGACACTGTTTCCACTGTTTCCCCATATATTTCCCATGAAGTGGTGGGACCGGATGCCATGATCTTCGTTTTCTGAATGTTGAGCTTTAAGCCAAATTTTTCACTCTCCACTTTCACTTCTGCCATAGGGTAATTTTTTTTAACAAAGTCAAAGATGAATTTTTTTTTTTCTTTTCAAGATAGTTTTTAGGTTTCTTGTCTTGGGTTAGAAAATATGCACCTTACTACTACTACTAAGTCACCTCAGTCGTGTCTGACTCTGTGCGACCCCATAGATGGCAGCCCACCAGGCACTGCTGTCCCTGGGATTTTCCAAGCAAGAACACTGGAGTGGGTTTCCGTTTCCTTCTCCAATGCATGAAAGTGAAAAGTGAAAGTGAAGTTACTCAGTCGTATCCGACTCTTAGCGACCCCATGGACTGCAGCCTACCAGGCTCCTCCATCCATGGGATTCTCCAGGCAAAAGTACTGGAATGGGGTGCCATTGCCTTCTCCAAATATGCACCTTAAAACTATATATATAGTCTAGGTATATATATGTATAAATTTTCCTTAGAGGTTGTTTTGTTATTTTAATATTTAAGTATTAATCCATTTAAAAAATTAATTTGGATTACTTTATTGAGATAAAATTTACATATCATAGATCTTAAGTGCATAATTTCATGCATTTTGAAAAAAATTATATTCTTAGGTAACAACCATTTAAAATAAGTAGCAAGTTAGATAGCATATTCAAAAGCAGAGACATTACTTTGCCAACAAAGGTTCATCTAGTCAAGGCTATGGTTTTTTCAGTGGTCATGTATGGATGTGAGAGTTGGACTGTGAAGAGGGCTGAGTGCCAAAGAATTGATGTTTTTGAACTGTGGTGTTGGAGAAGACTCTTGAGAGTCCCTTGGACTGCAAGGAGATCCAACCAGTCCATTCTGAAGGAGATCAGCCCTGGGATTTCTTTGGAAGAAATGATGTGAAAGCTGAAACTCCAGTACTTTGGCCACCTCATGGGAAGAGTTGACTCATTGGAAAAGACTCGGATGCTGGGAGGGATTGGGGGCAAGAGGAGAAGGGGACGACAGAGGATGAGATGGCTGGATGGCATCACTGACTCAATGGACATGAGTCTGAGTGAACTCCGGGAGTTGGTGATGGACAGGGAGGCCTGGCATGCTGCGATTCATGGGGTCGCAAAGAGTCGGACACGACTGAGCGACTGATCTGATCTGATCTGATCTGATTTCCTCACAAAGTTCCCTCATAACTTTCTTCCATTAGCAGTGAGTATTTTTATTTCTATCACCATAGACTAGTTTTACCCATTTGAATGACATCTATATGGCCTCAAAGAATATATGCTTACTGTGTCTGACTTCTTTAACTTAATCTAATGCTTCTGAAAATTTTCTCAGTAATATATATACTGGTAGTTCATTCTTTTTAAATTTTTTTGCAAAGTAGTATCTCATTGTATGAACACATCATATTCTGTTCATCTATTCTCCAGTTAATATATATTAGGCTTCTCTTATAGCTCAGTCGGTAAAGAATCTGCCTGCAAGGCAGGAGACCAGGTTCGATTCCTGGGTCAGGAAGATCCCCTGGAGACGGAAATGGCAACCCACTCCAGTATTCTTGCCTGGAGAGTCCCAAGGACAGAGGGACCTGGCAGGCTACAGTCCATGGGGTCACAAGAATAGGACATGACTTAGAGACTAAACCACCAATGTATAGTTATTCTATTTCCAGTTTGTTGTTATAAAGATTAAGGCTGTTATAAACATTTTCATATCTGCCTGGAATGCGGGAGACCTGGGTCCAATCCCTGGTTTGGGAAGATCCCCTGGAAACGGGAATGGCAACCCACTCTAGTATTCTGGCCTGGAAAATTCTATGGACAGAGAGTCCTGTTGGGCTACAGTCCATGGGGTCACAAAGAGTCGGACATGAATGAGTGACTTTCACTTCACTACACTTCACTTCAAACATTTTTATACAAGTCTCTTTGTGGGCATATGTTTTTGTTTTTCTTGAGTAAATACCAAGGAGTAGAATTTCCGGGTATTGAAAGAGATGCATCCCAAATTTTATAATAAACTACCAAATGTTTTAAAAAACATTGTACTTTTTATACTCCCACAAGCAATGCATGAGCATGACATATTCTACGTTTTCATCAACACTTGGTGTTGCCAGTCTCTTCGCTTTCTGCCAGCCTACTAAGGCGTCTAGTGGTGTATTCTCTGAAGTAGGAGAACACACTCACACACATATACATATGCATACACACATGCATCCTTTTTATTTATCCTTGTAACAACACACTCTCTCACATTACAACTGTTCTTCACAAACACAATGACTACACATAAGCCATGATTTCTTTACTAATCAGAATAACACGTTTTCTACTGACACAAATAACAATGTGATGAACATCTTTTTACACTATTTGGGTTTTAATCATTTCTTTAGTCAAAATTCACAGGTGTATAATCACTATCTTAGGAATAAGATTGTTTCAATGGTCTTGGGTACAAACAGCACATTGCTTTCTAAATTAATTTACACCCCACTGATAACCTATAACAGTGACTTTTCCACCATAACTTTCCCACAACGTTTTTAACGTCAATGTAATGACTAAAAAACAGCACTTTGATGTGTAATAACTTCCTGAGTGAATTAGTTTATTTTTGCATACAAGCATGTGTTAAAAAATGTCATATCCTCTTTCAAAATACCTATTCTTAACTTTTTTTAAGTTTATGAGTGTCTTTTATTTCCCTTAAATCAATTATCATTGCCTATTTAGAGGATAATGATATTAATCCTATGCTTAGCATATTTGCAGTCAATAATTTTTTCCCAGTTTTCTTAACTGCTTGATTTTGTCTTAAATAGAACAACTTTCTGCAGAGTAAAGATGACAAGATGACATAAACTGAAGAATGTGATGAACCCAATGTTGCACCTGGTGCCAATTAAAAAAGCAAAATAAAGCAAAAATAATTTTTTTAGGTGTTTCTGACATTTTAAAAGGATTTTGTTGGTGTAATAATAATTTAAAAAGAGTAGCTATGTAGTAGCATTGTGTTACTAATTTTTAAATCATATTCAGCGTAACCCCTAATTTTCATATACAATAAAACATCACTAATGCAGATTATGCCAAAGCCTTTGACTATGAGGATCACAATAAAATGTGGAAAATTCTGAAAGAGATGGGAATACCAGACCACCTGACCTGCCTCTTGAGAAACCTATATGCATGTCAGGGAGCAACAGTTAGAACTGGACATGGAACAACAGACTGGTTCCAAATAGGAAAAGGAGTACGTCAAGGCTGTATATTGTCACCCTGCTTATTTAACTTATATGCAGAGTACATCATGAGAAGTGCTGGACTGGAAGAAGCACAAGCTGGAATCAAGATTGCCCGGAGAAATATCAGTAACCTCAGATATGCAGATGACACCACCCTTATGGCAGAAAGTGAAGAGGAACTCAAAAGCCTCTTGACGAAAGTGAAAGAGGAGAGTGAAAAAGTTGGCTTAAAGCTCAGTGTTCAGAAAATGAAGATCATGGCATCCAGTCCCATCACTTCATGGCAGATAGATGGGGAAACAGTGGAAACAGTGTCAGACTTTATTTTTTTGGGCTCCAAAATCACTACAGATGGTGACTGGAGCCATGAAATTAAAAGATGCTTACTCCTTGGAAGGAAAGTTATGACCAACCTAGATAGCATATTCAAAAGCAGAGACATTACTTTGCCAACAAAGGTTCGTCTAGTCAAGGCTATGGTTTTTTCAGTGGTCATGTATGGATGTGAGAGTTGGACTGTGAAGAAAGCTGAGTGCCGAAGAATTGATGCTTTTGAACTGTGGTGTTGGAGAAGACTCTTGAGAGTCCCTTGGACTGCAAGGAGATCCAACCAGTCCATTCTAAAGGAGATCAGTCCTGGATGTTCTTTGGAAGGAATGATGCTAAAGCTGAAACTCCAGAACTTTGGCCACCTCATGTGAAGAGTTGACTCATTGGAAAAGACTCGGAGGCTGGGAGGGATTGGGGGCAGGAGGAAAAGGGGACGACAGAGGATGAGATGGCTGGATGGTATCACCGACTCGATGGACGTGAGTTTGAGTGAACTCCGGGAGTTGGTGATGGACAGGGAGGCCTGGCGTGCTGCAATTCATGGGGTCACAAACAGTTGGACACGACTGAGTGACTGAACTGTCTGAATGCAGATTAAACTATACTAGAGATGAAATATAAGTTAGCTGATCCTATTTCAGGGCATGCTTGTACACAGGCATAAGGAGGAAGTTTATTATACTTGCAGATCTCTATAAATAGGGGCAGAGCACAGCAAGGAGGCCACATGCAGGAGGACCAGAGTCACTCAGAAGGCAGAGGGAGTGTGGGTAAAGCAAGGCAGGGCAGGCAAGGTTTGGGACTGGCCACATTAAATAATTTCTGTAGGGTCTGGAGTGTAGGTACCATCCTGGTTGGCTGGTACCTGGCCCTGTGATAATTAGGGCAGGCAGAGAGTGGCCCTAAGCAGGAAATCCTGTACCTATTGAGCAGATGCTCTATACCTGAAGCATGAACTTTTAAGACCAGGAATCCTGAGTACAACACTCCCCCCTCAACAGCCCTGCTGTAAAGACCACTGGAGTAATTTGGTTTGAATTCTTCTTCTTTTTCCCCTTAGAGGACACTTAACATTTTACCTACAGATTGAGTGAAAAGTGAAAATGAAAGTTGCTCAGTCGTGTCCAACTCTTTGCAATCCTATGGACTATACAGTCCATGGAATTCTCCAGGCCAGAATACTGGAGTGGGTAGCCTTTCTTTTCTCCAGGGGATCTTCCCAACCCAGGGATCAAACCCAGGTCTCCCACATTGCAGGCGGATTCTTTACTAGCTGAGCCATCAGGGAAGCCCCTTGTGTAAATCCAATCAATTCATTTGGGATGGTAGATTTATTTATCTCTCACACTGCTGCCATAATAATTCTTTCAATAGATATATAGCTTTTTCTTGTCATTTATGTATCTTGTATTTCCTGTTGCTAAGTTCTTTAAGCAATTCAATAACCATTTCTCTGTAGTCTGACACCAAAATAGTCTCCTAATTGCAAAAGATATATAATGGATCTGCTTAGTTTTCTTTCTAGATTTATGCTTCACTCTCTATTTATAGCCTTTCAATGTTGGCAGGTGTGATGTTTCATCACTTGAATATATCATAAAATGAGTTGTTTTTAAAAGAGTGACTATATATATATAGAATATTTCCTTTAAAATGTTCTGTATGTCAGATATTTTCAGAAAAAGAAAAAATGTGAAAAAGTACATAATCCAGAACCCAGGCAGCTTGATCAATTATATATATATATATATATATATATACACACACACACACACACACACACACACAAACACACACACACATATATATAATGAAAGTGTTAGTCACTCAGTCATGTCTGCCTCTTTGTGACCCCATGGACTGTAGCCTGCTAGGCTCCTCTGTCCATGGAATTTTCCAGACAAGAATACTGGAGTGGGTTGCCATTTCCTTCTCCAGGGGATCTTCCAACCCCAGGGAATGAACCTGGATCTCCTGCCTCACAGGCAGGTTCTTTACCATCTGAGCTACCAGGGAAGGCCATATGTCTCATATCACTGAGCAATGAACCAGCTATTTGAATTCTAGACACACTGCTACTTCTTCTGGTAGATTCGTTTATTTAGGCCATGTCAAGATGCCCTTAGTAGATCATTATTTCTAAGAAGAAAGCCTATTAATACAGATAAGCTGATTTTTCATTTTTTACCAGACCTTTCCCATATCTTCTGTTATACTTTATCTGTATTCACGATAAAGTACGTATTTTTTAAAATCAAAATCTAGTGACATTAATCATATTTCTCTCCCAGCAGAAAATCCTTCTGTGGTTTCCAAATTCCTTATCTGTGTATTGGATTCCCCATAGCATCTGACTTTTGCCTTTTTGTCTGGCTTTATCACTCCCCATATGTTCCTGCCATGAAAAGCTCCTTAGCATTTCTCAAATAGGCCAGGCTCTTCCACAAGTCCAAGCCTGCCATGTCTGTTCTCCCTGTCAGTTGGAATTCTTTTCATTCACCCTTCCAGAATCTTAGTGTCAACCGTTCTCTAAAATGTTCCCAGCTGTCCCTAAAAGGGGGTGACTATTTCCTTTTCTAGGCTGTATTGAACCCAGTTCATACATGTATTGAGATGCCTGAGAAACATTGTCTGTTGACATCTTTATTTTATTTGTACCAAAGACTATAAGGTCCTTAAAGAAAGGAACTGCATAGAACCTGGTGTCTCCCTGTCAGGAGGAGCTCAGTGAAGGAATCAAATGGAGACAGGTAAAGAAACACCTAAATAAAATACAATGCAGTAAGTGCTACAAGAGAACTCTACCCGATTTGCAGGGAAAAGACAGCTCACAGCTTCAGTGGCCTGTCTGGGGGCATTTCAAATGGCCATGAAGATACCTAAGGATGGCAAGTTAGGACTTGTGACAGATGCCTGCAGGCAAGGCAACGGTCCCGTTTAGTATTCACGCCACACACACCTGTTCGCGGTCCCCAATGCCAGGTACCGTGCTGGGTGCTGGGCTTCCAGAGATGAAAGGCCCAGTGTCTGACTCCAAAATCAGAGCAGACACAATGCTAAGCAGACGAGACACGTGTGGTTCCAGCACAGTGGCGCATGCATGGGATATGGCAGCTTACAGAAAGGTCACCTAACTTGCCTTCCAGTTTCAGAAAAGCTTCCCTTTCTGAACACAGGACACCTGATCTGCATCCTGAAGGCATGAGCCGGGATGCTACCACCAGAGGCACCAGTTCCTGCCTTGGCTCCAAGACGTGAAGATCATGGTGATGACTTAGAAGCAGCACAGGAGTCTGGCTGACCTTAGGGCTGGAGTAAGAGGAGACACTGGAGCTAACAGAAGTCATCAAACCCTGCTCAGATCCCAGAAGACTTTCCATTAATAAAACGTACACCTTTTCACATGCCCACTCCATGCAAAAGCCTACAAGAGCTCTCCCATGTGACATCAGTGTTTGCACAACTTAACACAATACTGCAAGGTCACCATGACGTCTTGTGAAGCAGAGACTGAAAAAGGTGAGGCAGGAGGAAAAGCAGAAAAATTGGGGGGATCTTGGTAAGAAGTAATCACCTGTCTTGAGGCACTGGTTTCAATATTTTTTTAAAAGGTATTTAGGTAATTTAAAATACTAGAAACATGGATTTAAGCACATTGGTGATTGTTTGTATTTGGAGGAATAAGAGAGAAGGGGGGAGTCTGAAATATGGTTCCCTGATTTCAGTAGGGATTATGAGTATCAGATAAATTATCCACTGAATCTGAATTTAAATATCAGATAGTGTTGGTCAAATGATACAAACTTTCAGTTATGACAAATAAGTACTGGGGTCTAATGGATTGCATGGTGATTATAGTTAACAATTCTGTATTGTAATAAAAATATATTGTACAGTCAAAATTTGCTAAAAGAGTAGATCTTAAGTATTCTCATCGCATGAAAGGAATAGTAACCATGTGAGGGTGTGTTATGTACATCGAATTATCACACGAAACTCCTTGAATACATACAATTTTTATTTGTCAATTCTACCTCAATAAAGAGGGAAAAAATAAAAGGACAAAAACAAAATCATTGAGTAGATATACTTAAACTAAGAAATGATCTGTTACTTTTCTGAAATTAAAATTTAACTGATGTTCTATTGCCGCTGCTCAACCCTGCAGCTCTCCTGGGTGATAATATAGACCAGAAAGAGGAAGAAGAGGAGGGAAAGACAGTCACAGTGCTAAGGGGGTCCTGCTGGGCTGTTGAAAAGGAGCTGATAGACACCTGTCTATGTCTGGCAGACAACCGCTGAGAAGTTCAAGAGAAACACGCAGACTCTGGAGCTACTTAAAGTAGAAGCAGTGAGATCAATCTGAGGCCGGGCAAACTGCATGAAGGCGGGCCCTGGACAGGATCTCCTTGAAAGGTTACACTGAGGCAAGGCATCCTTGAGAGAGAACCAGAATGATACAGCAGGCAGGTAGATAGCTTAAGCAGAGAGCAGCGTGGGGGTAGGGGGTGGGGGCAGGGGCCACGTGGCAGGAAAACACTCATCTTGCAAACAGTGGGGGTCTTTGGGCAGACAAACCAAAACATGAACCTCTGGACTGATTGGGCTTCCCTGGTGGCTCAGATGATAAAGAATCTCCTTGCAATGCCTACAATGTAGGAGACCTGGGTTTGATCCCTAGGTCGAGAAGATCACAGGGTTTGCAGACTGACAGGAAACCACAGCTTTGGGGTGATAAGTATCCTGCTGCTGCTAAGTCGCTTCAGTCATGTCCGACTCTGTGTGACCCCATAGACAGCAGCCCACCAGGCTCCGCCATCCCTGGATTCTCAAGGCCAGAATGCTGGAGTGGGTTGCGATTTCCTTCTCCAACGCATGAAAGTGAAAAGTGAAAGGGAAGTCGCTGAGTCGTGTCCGCCTCTTTGCGACTCCATGGATTGCAGCCTACCAGGCTCCTCCGTCCATGGGATTTTCCAGGCAAGAGTGCTGGAGTGGGGTGCCATTGCCTTCTCCGATAAGTGTCCTAGAGGCAGGCAAAGAAAGTGGGAGAAGGCAAGAATCTCCAGCATTCAAATGTAACCCATGGCTCATTGTGCTCTCATTACAATAAAATTAGCCTTGAGGATATGAAGTTCCCATCATGCACTGAGGACATGACACTTCCCATTAAGGCTAAATAAGGACAAAAATCTCTTCTCCCCTTGGGAAGACAGAGCTGGGATGAAAATCAGGGAGTAGGACCCCAAACCCCTCCCTCCCCAATGACTATTCCACCCCATTCATTTCTATGCCTCAGATAACCAACTTACCAAAGAAACTCAGGGCAGCTGCTCACTTGAGTCTGCCTGCTCTCCTCTTCAGTGGGCCCTATGGCTTAAACAAATCTTCACTATGCTTTCTTGACCTCCCTGTCTTGCCTATGAATTCTGTGATAAGATAAAAGCCTACCCTTCAGTATCAGGAAGGAGTGAGTAGGGGCATGCAGAGACCACAGGGAGTGAGTGACCTTATAGAAACAAGAGGGTTTCTATCAGAAGAGAGTGGCAAACAGCTTCAGAACCTACTGAGGGGTGAAGTGTGAGAAGAATCATGGCAGCTACTTGGATGTTAATTGTAACCTTGACATGAGTGGTTCCCACAAAGTGGGGCAGAAACCAATTGTACGTGCTCTTTCTACCTCCTCTGGTCTCCTAAACACGTGAATTACTTGCTGAACTCATTTGGCTGTAGCTGCCTTCATGTAAATCATAAGGTTATTATTTCCATGAGAGGGTAGTTTTCTTAATTGATAGGTTCAGCCTTGCAAATAAATTATGAACAACAGTTGGAACAGTGAATTGCAAATATTTATTGAGTGCCTGCTATAATCTAGCCAAAATGCTAAGTGCTACAGTTAGGCTAAAACAATGCCAAAGTAACTCCTAGCTTTACTGAGTTTGGGGTCTGTAACTCGTGTAAGTACCAATATATGTTAAATTGAAAAGAGCAATCTGTCCAACACAACTAACGGTCATCAAATACCAACTTTTTAGTGTGTGCATAAACTCTGAAATTTATTTTGTTTCTGGCAAGGAACACTTGGGATGGATTAGTGAAAGCGAAAAGAAATCTTTTCTTTCTTAAGCAAAAGACTAATTATGAAAAAGTGATTTGTTTTTCCTGTCACATCTTCAAGTTCTAACCAGTCCCAGCCGTCCAGATTGACCTTGTATGAAGAAAGCTGGACCTAGGCGTATGTGAGCAGTGGCAGCCCTGGGCTGTGCCTGCCCACCCACCCGTTTTCAGGGTGCATCGAGTGATGTATGGTACCCGGCCTTTCCAGATTTTCTCGTTAAAACAGTGTATATAATAAAATGAAAATAACGATGTTACACCTACTGTGTAACCACCTGTCAGTAAATTTATGAACAATTAGAAAATGAAAGTACTTTCCAGGGAGCAATTTGTAGAAGCAATAAAATGCTCACTTTTCAGAAATATAATAGGACAACAACTTTTCTCTTTTTTTCCCCCAAAACAGCTTTTGCAGTAATTAATCAGTTCTGTTTTGCTGCTGTTTTTAATGTCTCGGTTCTTCCAAATACACCAGGCAGGCACAACTGTGGGTGATGAAGGAGCCTTTTAATGTCTCCAGCTGACGGGGAACTTGGAGCTCAGCTCTTTAACGTTCCACTGGCAGCCATGCCTCTCTATAAACCAGGGTGTATGCATGCTGTCTCCAGGGTTTTACTACTCAGACACAGATGCCGGCACCTTCCTTGTGGAGCAAACATTCAGTCCAACACAACCCTACACGATGAACACGCTTTTTCCCTTTAATTTGATATGTAAGTGACCCGAGGTCTCCATGCAATGTCCTCAAGCAACAAATCTGGTCATAATAACTCCTGAAATGTCTACAGTGCTTTGTGTTGGATGAAATCTTTCTTCCAGATCAGTCCATTCAAAGGACTTCCAGAAAGAGTGTCAGCCTTCACTTACAGCAGGGGAAGATGAGGCTCAAAGAGAGAAAATGAGTTGCCCGAGCCTTCGTAGGACGAGACATCATGCCCAGGATTCTGACTCCACTCCTCCTCGCCCCGTGGTAGGAAGAGACGATTCAATCAGGTTCACACTTTCAGCCTTGATCAACAGAAGACAGGGCACTACAGACCCTGAACTAAACTGTGTCCCTTGGACAGAGAGGGAGAACTCTCTTCCTGGGACTGCAGGGCTCATCCCAGGGTATAGAATCCCAGAAGCCCTCTGCTCATCTCCATGGACAGCCTGGGCTGGACCTGCCAGGACCATCCTGGCTGCAGATGAGCAGAGGATGGTTGGAGCCCTTGACCTTCCGCCCTTGAAAACTCCCATTCCGCAGCCTTGTTTCTCTTCAGGGCAACTGGTTAGTCCCTTTCCTTCTGCCGTTTCACCCCTTCCTTTTCATCTTCTTCTTTTTTATTTTTTGTCTCAAGTGCTTCTTTTCTCATGCTTTCCCTTCCTCAGAGGCTTGTTACAGGTCGCATGTTTCTCTCTCCTCCTTTTATGCTTGGCCCTTTTGTAAGAGGCTCTCTTTCTTCCCGTCTTTGTTTGTCTGCCTCCTCTTTCTAGGCTGCCTTCCCCTCTATTCATGGCAATTTTCCCCAAGACCCTTCTCTTGTCACTCCAGGGATGTGAATTTTGATCTTTTCTGCTGGACTAAAGCTTTGTCATCCTTCTGTGTTTTCTTTGTGAGTCAGTTTTTTCCTCTTATCACTTTTCTTGGTGCAAAAAGAAAATGTCTTTTAGCAGTTTATCTGATCCATCTGGTGGCTTGCGTTTTGACCTAAATATTTGCTCTCCCTCTGATAATTCATTATTTTAATTATAGCTGTGTGGGCTCTAGGGCTGGAAGAAGACAATGGGTCGTCGTTTTTCCAGTCACTGAAAACCCTTTCTTGTAGTGTCTACAAATTCCATGGAGGACAAACTTATTCCATGTCTCCTAAACAAAAGATTTTAATGGACAAATCCCCAAACTGTGGGTTTTGATGCTCTGTATCTTTATGTTTTCATAGCAGCTGAGATTTGCTTCATAAAATCTCAGGAAAGGAAAGGTTTGGTGTGTGTATAATTAAGGTGTAACTTAGATACAACAGAGAGATTTAAAATGCACAGCCAAGATGAACCTGTATATCTGTATTCATCAATATAGCCACCATATAGATCAAAACATGAAACACGGTCTCATTCCAGAAGTTTCCATCATCCCCTTTCCTAAGAGGCCAAGGCTTCTTTGGTGGCTCAGATGGTAAAGAATCTGCCTGCAATGCAGGAGACTCAGCTTTGATCCCTGGATCAGGAAGATCCCCTGGAAAAGAGAACAGCTAACCACTTCAGTATTTTTGCCTGGAGGATTCCATAGACAGAGGAGCCTGGTGGGCTAAAGTCCATAGCATTGCAAAGAGTCAGACATTACTGAGTGACTAACACTTTTACCTCTCCAAAAAAAGTGTCACGATTACGACACTCTTGAATTCCGTATAAATGGAATTCTATAAGAGGTATGATTCCATGCAAGGCTTCCTTTGCCTAACACAGTATCTGTGACATTCCCCTGTGTTTTGGGAGGTCTTAGGAGTTTCTTTTTTTCTTTGTTACTACGTAGTTTTTCATTGTATTTATTCCATAATCTATCCATTCTCTTGGTCAACAGTGTGGTTTCCAGTTTGGGGATATTCAAATAAAGCTACTGTGAACACTCTTGTTCATGTCTTTTACTGTATGCATACACAGATCTCAATTGGGAAAATACCCAGATGTTATTTGGGGGCCACGTTTATATTTGGCAGAAATCACTAAGTGATTTTCTAACATGGTTGAGCCAACTCCAGCCACAGTATATGTTTCAGCTGATTCCCATCCAGTGTTGTCAGTCTGCTTCCACTGTCCCCTTCTGTCCAGGGTGAGAGGAGGTTAGGATTGAAAAGGTAACCACACCAAATACTCTTTCAGAAGCTGTGCCTACCGAGCACCTTCAACCACCCCTCACATTCTCTTGGCCTCCTTGACTCGAACACCTTCAGCTGCCAGCCTCTGCTCCCCTGGCTGACCAGCACGGGTACCCTTGCATTTCTGCCATCTACATCTGATAAGCTGAGCCTGCGAGGTCTCTGGGTCCTCAGCCACTTCTGACCTCAGATGAAACGCTGTCCAGGATGTGGGGTCTGCCTCCCTGGCAGTGGCTGCAGGGGGCATACAATGCAATCCTGACGTCTGAGGAGCTCACTCCCTGCAGAGTAAACTTGCACGAAGGAAGGCAGGGATGGAGGGAGGCAGGAGTCAAGTTGGGATCCCTCTCCATCCTGCCTGATGATGGGCAGTTTCCAGGCACAGTTTCCAGGCACCAGCTCTCCCTGGAGCTGGTCTGCAGACTCCAGCGCCACTGAGCAGAAACACTGCCAGGTCGCTGGCTCTACCTCTGAACTGCTCATCACTGATCACTGCTCATCAATTCTCTTTATCCAACATTGACCAGCCACCCCCTCCTATGCTTTCCATCATTCTCTTCATTCCTCTGCCTTCACTTTCTCTGCCCTGGGGTTTGCCACAACACAAAACATCAGCATTTATTCTATGCCCCCGGATCTATTGCTAGGTTAAAACACTTCTGAAGATTTTAAATGGGTTTGGTTGATATTCTTGACCCATCCAATTTCTAGAGAATTGAGGTGTGAGGGTATTAACGGGGAAACCGGGACCAAGAGTGGGACAAAATACAAAACAAAGCCTAAGGCAAACCATCAACACTTAGCTGAGAGTACGGATGACTAAGCCCCAGTCCCCTATCTGGCTCTGAGATGCAGTTTCACACCTTCTTAAAGCTCTCAGAATGTACTACAGTACACGTGTCAAAGATAACTCAGTTTAGGGAGGTTTAATATCAAATATTTGTTCATGCTGTTGTCCAGTTGCTAAGGTGTGTCTGATTCTTTGTGACCCCAAGGACTGTAGCCCGCCAGGCTCCTCTGTCCATGCAATTCTCCAGGCAAGAATACTGGAGTGGGTTGCCATTTCCTCCTCTAGGGTATCTTCCTGACCCAGGGATCAAACCTGTGTCTCCTGCATTGGCAGGAGGATTCTTTATGACCAAGCTATTAAGAAAGATGATGTCAAATAGAGTATCATAAAATTCATTGCCCAGTACTTATTACTCAACAAGATTGCTTTTTGTCCTCTTTCCAGCAAATAAGGGTATACTCTAGAATTCAGAAATATCCTTCTTTTTCAATATTATCCTGATTATCATCCCATTATCACTAACATTTAAAAAGGAGTGAACATCCTAAAAATGATTTAATAGGAAATGAATAAAGAATAAGATAGTAAACTAATTAGGCTGTCCCATTCGGGGCGGGGTGGGAGGATGTCCTCCTCTTTGTTATCGGCTGATTTTGCCAGTGTTTCATGATCCTTTCTTCCAAGCCACCTACTGAGTAACTCTGGTTTCAACTCATCCTGGTGCCAGTAGCATTCATCTGTTCATTCATCACTTATTCATCAAGCGCCTATTAGATGCTGGGCATTGCACTTGGTGTCAGAAATGAAACTGTGAACATCAACAGCACAGTCTCCACCCTAATGGAACTTAAGGCTCAGTGGGAAGATATCTGTTTATTATACAATTAAAAGAAAAAAATGTGTGTAATGATGCAAGAAGTGTTCTGAAAAGAGAAGGGAGAGGCTATGGAAGGGACAGGTATGGCCGGGAAGGTGAGAGAAGATAAAGGGAGTGACAGATGAGAGGAAATATAACAGATGATGGAGTAATGGGGAGGAGAGAACATTGGGACATAGAACAGCAGATGCAGAGACCCCAGGAAGGAGGGAACGTGGAAACACCCAGGACAGAGTGAAGAACACCGTGAGTGCCTGGAGATCAGAATCCGATGGGAGTGTGTTCATCATTGATCAAGGTGGTGTCTGATCAGTGTCAGATACAGATCAATGACAAACAGGTTCAGAGGCAGAGCTGGCGACATGACAGGTGTTTTTGCTCAGTGGTCCAGGAAGTTTACAGATCAGCTCCAAAGGGAGGCAGGGAAGGGTCAGAGCTCTCAGGGAATGTGGGCCACCTCAGGGATGTTTGTAATCTTGCTTCAAACAGTGGACAGTCAGGTAAGTCTACAGAGTGCACGTGCAAGCGTGTTGATGATTAGACTCTCTTAGGAGATCATTGTGGCTGCACGGGCAACGGAGCATGAAGCGGGGCAGATGTGGAGGGGTATCCAGGGTCCAGTGGGGAGGAAGGGATGAAGAATTCTTGCTTAATGGGTCCAGAATTAGGGATGATTAAAATGTTCTAGAGGCTGATAGTGGTGATGGTTGCATGACATTGTGAGCGGGCTTAGTGCCTCTGAATTACAGACTTTAAAATGGTTAAAATATTACATTCTTTCTTATATCTAATACTCTTAAAAAGTTGAAGGACAATGTGGATATAAACCTTACTAGGCTTTTGTAGTAATTCAAGTGAGTGACAATGGTGTGTTGTCCTAGATTATTGGCTAGTAGAAGTGGAAGGAGGTGACTAGATCTAAGACGTACTTTTGGTGACTGGTGAATGGGTTTGGTCCCACAGAGATGGGCTAGCTACTCAACATCTACCCTTCTCTTCTTGGACACACAGCTGGACCATGTTTCCAGCCAGAGGAACAGAAATGAGTAGAAGTGCTGTGCATACTTCCATGAAGCCCGGACCATACAACAAACACACACACAAACAAATACAAGCCCTTCCTCTAACAAATCCTCACCTGTTTATGCCCGTCTTTACCCCTCTCCAGGCAGCCTAGACATCTGTGCCAGAGGCGACACTGTCACTATGTTCTTAAGGGGGCAGAGTCTCCGCCAAGCGTTAGCCTTGAAGGATGCCCTGGAACCTGCAGCTGCCCTCCCTCTGCTCCCAGGTAACTGGAATTTCTGAACAAGCAGCACCATTTTATTGTGTTAAGCCACTGAGCTCTTGAGCTCTGAGAAGCTGGTTACCTCAGCTGGTATCTGCAATGGAATTAATTATGTGCTCCCCCCTTCATGTGTTGAAATCCTAGCTCCTACCTCCAATGACTGTTTGGAGTTGGGGCCTTTAAGGGCGTAGTTAAGGTTAAACGAGGTTGTCTGTATGGGGCCCTGACCTGAGAGGACCAGTGTCCTTATAAGAAGAGGAAGGGACACGAGAGCTTGCTCTACGCGTACGCACACACAGGGGCCATGTGAGGACACAGGTGGAAGGCCATTTGCTGCAGCCAGAAAGGGAGCTCTCTCGCCAGAAACCAGCCCTGCTGGCACCTTGAGCTCAGACTTGCAGCCTCCAGACTGTGTGACAATGAGTGTCGATCATTTAACCCTCCACCTGTGCTATTTTGTGCAGCAGCTCCAGGAGACTAAGGCTGTCCTGTTTGCTACAGGGGCTGAGGACAGAGGCCTCTAGAAGGATGCTCATGGCTCTGGTTCAGGGAACTAGACGAACAGTGATGCCAAACCCCAAGAGCAGAGAAGCAGGTGCATGATGGACGTGAGTTCAATTCCGGACACATTGACTTGGAGGTGCCCCCACGACAGCCCAGAGAAAATATCATGTCAGTCTGCTGGCAAAGCACAGCCGGCCAAACCTAAGTACGCTTTCCCGAGTGCTCAGTGTAAACAGTTGTCTCTAGTTGGTTCATGAGGGTATATTTTGTCTCCCCTCAAGAATGAAACCTTCCCTGAACATGTCTTCTCCTCATAATTCCTAACACATCACGGATATAACTGACATTCAACAAATGATGAAGTAGTTTAACTGATTTTTTAAGAAGCCGTTGTTTGCTATCCAGGAGATAAAACCCACCTGGAATATCTTAGAATGTTTAGGGTAAGATGGACCAGTAGGTCAACCATTCACCTGCTGCACCATTCCCCAGAGTGTTCCTTTAATTAATGAAAAGGGAAACTCCATAATTTAAGAGTGACTCTTCTTCCTTGTCAGTGTCCTCTTTTTCCATTAAAAAAAAATACGAAAGTAGGGCAAACTTTAGAATGAAAGTGGGGTTTGTGTTAACTCTGTTCTGCAAACGTTGTTGTGTGTTAGCATCCCCATCGCACATGACAGGCTCTCAGCTTGGCACAAGCCATCTCTTCCCCCAGGGCTTAGAGCACAGTGGGAGGAAGTGTAGATATAACTCTACAAAAGGCAGATCTGTGTTATCCTCTGAAGCAAAGTGCCTAATACAGGTGTGGTCCTCAAGACTTGTCACGGAACACAGTTTCACACAGTCGGTGTTAAATATTCAGTGTGTGAACAAATGAAACAATGGGCAGACTACAATATAAAATCATCTGTAGAAGGAGGAAAAAGACATACACGAAGTCCATAACGCCTAAAACAAAACTCTAGAATTTTAGAGTGGGAATGAACTTCCGAGACCGTCCACTTCTGCTTGCTTACTTTATAGACTGAGAACCAGATCCAGGGAGGTTGACCCGGTGCCTCAGAGTATAAATCATGGACAGTGACATGTCTTCCAGATCTTTGGACTCACCACACAGTGCTCTTATACCCATGGGGTTATTTTATACAAACGGAATCTGGCAACCTGGCCCTACTTCAGGGCCCTACCTGGCTCAGAAGAAATAGAATGGACTAGGGCCTCAGAGTACAGCATTCGACACCTGATGAAAAGCCAGGCTGGTGGCCTAAGAACTTCTTTCAGCAAACAGACCTGCTAAATTTATATAAAGGAAGAAGCTGAGAATGTCTCAGCTGGCCAGAGGGCACACTTTCTGCCTTTTCTCTGAACTTTGGGCAAGGTGTGACACCCAGGGAGAGGCACACATGGCGAGGCCAGGGTCTGGGTGGATAAATTCTGTCCTTGGCCTTGACCTGCTGACATTTGGTCCATCAATCTCTCCAAATCCACCACATTCACGCCCTCCTCTGAGGGAGAGCAGGGGCTGCGCCCTTTCATTCCCAGCTGTGCTCTGTGTAATCGAAAGTTCCAGAATTCAAGCAGAATCTTCCACTGCCGAGAGAACTTTGCATAATCAACCTGTCTGCAGGCCAACCAGATGTAAACGTATGGTGATGTACTGGCAACATGGCTGCCCTCAGGCCTTCCCTGATGCTGGAGGTGGGTGAGGGGCCAATCTGGGGCTGGAGGGGGCAGGACAGAAGAAGCTGAAGAGGAAGAGGGATATAGGACACTTTAGGATGCAGTAAAGTAAAGACAGGGCTTCCCAGATGGCTCAGTGGTAAAGAATCCACCTGTCAATGCAGGAGACATAGGTTTGATCCCTCGGTCTGGAAGATCCCCTGGAGAAGGACATGGCAACTCACTCCAGTATTCTTTTCTGGAGAATTCCATGGACAGAGGAGCCGGGCGACTACAGTCCATGGGTCACAAGAATCAGACACAACTGAGTGACTGTACAATAATAGCAACAAAGTCAGGACAGGAGATGTTAGCAGGGCCCTGGTGGAAAGAGGCGAGAAATGACTCAGCGACAAACCCTACTCAGCCAGTGCTGAGATGGCTTTGAGTCACATAGCTGCAGCTCCGGAAACATTCACGGCCGGAGACAGAAAACCACTTCAGGGCAATAGCTTCTGAAGAAAATGGGAGCATGTTCCAAATTACATTACACCTGGAAATGGTTTTCGCCTTCCTAACATCAGAGAAGTCTATAAAACCCCTCTCGCTGAGGCCACACGGGGCACTTTGCAGCTGATGTTTTTTCTGCTAGAAAGCTTCCAGGAACCTGCTCTCGTGGCCCGGTCATGGCTCCCCAGGCTCCTGCAGCAGCAGATGGAGTCAGAAAGGCCTGGGATAGAAAGATCTGGAGCCTGGGCGCTGTGGGCACCCTGCAAACCCTGAGCCTTTTCGAGGCCACCTAAAGGCTTTAGGCTCCTCTAAAGGGAAAGGGACTGAGAGCATTGTGGGGATGGTGCCTGGGGGAGGCAGGAAGGACCCTGTAGCCCAGCATCAGTACAAGAGACAGCGGCCAGGCTGCTGTGCAGACAAACACTGCGTCGCCCACTCTTGACTCAGGAATTCATCCTCTGCCCCTCGAGGAAGGAAGAAGTGCTGGTCAGCACCATACTCATGGCTATATGTGTCCAGTGTAAGCTTGGGGTTGATTTGGGAACACACATGCCAACATCCACTTGTTCCCCTCCTCTGAATATTTCCATCATCTTCTCATTTAATACTTATTGATTGTTCATTACACACCAGACACATTTAATAAACATCTTTAGCATCTAACCCACGTTAGGCCCTGTTCAAACGGTTCTGTCCACAGAGAGGTGGAAATCTGGTCTCCGACCTCACGGTGTTTGTATCTTGGTGGGGAAATCAGATGTGTGACCAGAGGTGTTGGCACAGTGTCACAGAGCGACATCGGGGCAGTGTGACCCTTGGAAGATCTGAGCTCCTGGAATAACACCTGCAGGTCTTTGTAGGGGAGGCCTTGCAACAGTGCAGGCATGGGGGTGTGCCGGGGTTGGTCTGAGAAGGAGGGAGCAGGGCCTGTCACCATCTCCTGGTGCTTTCTGTGACCAGCCAGCCACACCTCACAGCCAGCAAATCCCCAAACCAGAGACAACTCTCAAGCACACGTGTCTCGGGAGCTTCCAATGGGAGGTCAGGCTCCTCATGAGCGGATTCGTTCAGCTCAGCCTGGTCCCGCAGATGGAGCAGAGGTGGGGGTGGGGTGGATGTGAGTCTTACCTGGGCTCCACACCTGCTCTTCTGGGTCAGCAGGTAGACGTGAACCTGAATGTGTCTAGGAGAGGAAGGGTGACCAGGGGCCAGAGTGAAACCCACGTGATGCCGTGCCTGCCCTTTGACCACCCTCCTGACCGTGAATGTCCCACGGGGACACATTATCCCAAACGGGGCCAAGGGAAGACAGGACTGGGAGAAATGCCCGGGCCATTCCAGGGGCCCTGAGAAGCATGGATTCCCCTCTGCTTTCCCTCCGCATGTCACTGGGCCTTCGTTCAGGGCCGTCCCTTCCCAGGTCCTTCTCCCCGCCTGGCGCTTTTTCAGAGTGAGTTTCCTGGGCTCCTGTAGGCCTCCTCCTGTCCTTTCTCAGCGCCATCCTTGGGCAGCTTCTTAATGGCCTGACCTTAATTGCGTTTTCCTGTCTGCGCCAGGGCAACCGGCATGCAGTTTAATAAAAGACTTTTCAAGCTGCCGGGCTCACTCTCCCCTCCCCACCTACATCTTATGCAGCAGAAGACTGTAAGCCTTATTTTGAAGGTGATTGATTTGGTGTGTTTTCCACTTTCTTTCCTGCTGTGGGGACATTTTGCCTCCATGCGTGATCACTTTTTTTAAAGGGACTTTGATTTTCCTGTCCCCTCACTTTCCACCCTGCTGCTGCAGAACCAAGGGCTGAGAAGCTTTATTCCTCAAGTAGCTATTCTGTGCTCTCTGATTCTGCTGTGAGTTGTCGGTGCTCTGGATTAGCCACAGCCAGGGCGCAGGCCCCTCGATTCACACTCCCGTTGGTGGGGTGTTTAAAGTGGGCACGTGGGGACGTGTGCACAGCAGCCAGACATTTTTTTCTTTTTCCTATTGAGACGCAAGCATAGACTTCTCTTACTTTATTTTGGATGTGAGAGCAATAAGGATAATTCATCAGAAATGAAGCTATGCCTTTTGGTATATAGTGCTGGTGTTAGTCGCTCAGTTGTATCTGACTCTTGTGACCCCATGGCCTTGGCCCACCAGGCTCCTCTGTCCACGGGATTCTCCAGGGAAGAATGCTGGAATGGGTAGCCATACCCTTCTCCAGGGGATTTTTCCTGACCTAGAGATCGAACCTGTGTCTCCTGCATTGCAGGCAGATCCTTTACCGTCTGAGCCACATGGGTTTTAGAAATATCTTTAAGTTTTGCATATTTATGTCAGATGGAAGGTTCTTAAAGAGAACAGAACCTTTGATGATGATTTTGTGCTATTTCTTCTTTGACTCAAAGTTGTCTACTTCTTAATTCTCTTTCAATAAGCCTAATTGTAGATGTTTTATTCAGAAGTACCTTTTGGACATGAGACTATAAAATTATGACAACAATATAAAATAGTTAAGAGAAGAATACTTAAAAATAACAAGAATGACAATTGCTTTAAATTTCTGTGTTAGTTCCTATCGCACAGCAAAATAAATCAGTTATATGTATACATATATCTCCTCTATTTTGGATTTCCTTCCCATTTAGGTCACCACAGAGCATGTTGTAAAGCAACTATACTCCAATAAAAATTAATTAAAAAAATAAAAATAATAAGAGAGACACCAGACTTCAAAAATAAGAATATTGCACACATTCAGATATATTCAGAAGGAATAATGCCTTCCATTATTATCCATAAAACCCAGCATAATTTATTAAAATGTAAGGGGTCAGTAGCTATATTTTAATGTGACAAGACTGTGTAAGGATGAGTAGAGGGTTCAGACTTCTAAGTATTAATGAATCACCCTAGCATAACACCAGTCTTGCAAACTCAGAAGGTAGGTTAATTATCCTAACAGTCTAAAACAAATCGTTTTAAAAGTTGCACAGGAGCTATGATAGAGTTGTTGTTTAGGTGCTAAGTTATGTCTGACTCCTTTGTGATGCCATGGACTGTAGCCGGCCAGGCTCCTCTGCCGACGGACTATTCCAGGCAAGAATACTAGAGTGGGTTGCCATGCCCTCCTCCAAGGGATCTTCCAGATGCAGGGATCGAACCTGCATCCCCTGCATCTCCTGCTTTGTCAGGCGATTCTTCACCCACTGAGCCGCCTGGGAAGCCCCTGTCCATGTTTCTGTCCACTTAATGTAGAACAACCCTAAGAAGAAGGAAGGCAAGGGCAGGCTTTATTTCCCCAAATTTAAAATGAAGACCCTGAAACTTAGCCTGATTAAGTAACTCATTTAAGATCACGGAGCAAGTAGTCAAACCAAGAGTTGAATTTTTCTTGCCTCTTATTGAGAAGCAGCTTGGTAAGTGCACTTTGTTCTGTATGTGTTTGAATTAAGGCTTTGCTTATCAGTGACACTGCCTTTTCTGTTGGATTAGCCTGGATATTACAGCATGTTGGAAACACAAGCCCGGCTGTGAGTCGGCAGAGATGTGATCAGTTCTCACCAGTGTGGAGGAAGATGGGAGAGCGTGGCTCAGAGACTTTCTGAGCCTGCGTTCCACACAGTGCCTGCATCTAGTCTCCCTGCCTCTCAGGAGGCCACGCTGACCGAGATGCAACAAAGCAGCAGGGGAGCAGTGGAGAGGGGCCACTGGCGGAGAGAACCCAGGGCATCTAGGCACGGAAGTGCTTGTGCTAGAGAAGGTTCTAGCACTGGACATGGTTCCCCATGTTCCCTGGGGAGGTGTCTGCAGTGTGCTGAGCCCTGGGTTGGTCTCTCCAGTCTCCTCGTTCTCTTTCTCTCCACCCCTCCCCACCTCCTCTACTCCCTTGCCTCCCTTAGCATCCTCTCTCTGTACCCGTGGCCCTCTGCAGGCATCTCCAGGTCTTCTCCCAGCTTCCCCTTGCCCCTTCTCTTCTAAACCATCGCAGCCTGAGGCCCCATCCCCTGACTCCCACTTCCTTGGGCCACTTAGATGCCCATCAAGAGAAACAGCAGGTGTCACCCTGCCCTCCTGCCCCCTCTTTTCAACAAGCCCAGTTTGACCTGAACTGGAGAGCTTTGCACCAAGAAGTTCTGTGCATGGGCATTGTTCACAGTAAACTGAATATGAAAATCTCTATCCTGAACCAAACATTGACTGTTCATCCTGTATCTGAGGGCTATTGTTGTTGGTTAGTCACTAAGTCGTGTCCAACTCTTTGCAACTCCTATGGACTATAGCCCATCAAGCTCCCCTGTCCATGGGATTTTCCAGGTAAGCATTACTGGAGTGAGTTGCCATTTCCTTCTCCAGGGGATCTTCCTGACCTGGGGATTGAGCTTGCGTTTCCTGCGTTGGCTGACAGATTCTTTACCATTGAGCCACCTGGGAAGCCCTTGTATTTGAGGAAGGGATGCCAAAATTCATCTTGAAGCTACTTGTGCCTTGCAAATGGCCAACATTTGGATGGTTCCAAGATCTCTGGCCATGGCCAAGCTCTTATACAGTAGGCAGTTCCATTTAGATACCTCCTTTGGTGTAGACAGAGGGTCTCTTGTGCCAACCTATACATTCACTTAAAATCTATGCTTCCCCCTGAAAAATTCTAATAACTGAAAAAGCCAATAACAACACAGGAATTTATGATTATCTCTTCAAGAAAGTGAAATAAAGTGTTAGTTCCTCAGTTGTGTTTGACTCTTTGTGACCCCATGGACTGTAGCCCTCCAGGCTCCTCTTTCCATGGAATTCTCCAGGCAAGAGTACTGCACTGGGTAGCCATTTCCTTCGTATTCTTTTTCAATACTGACCTCAATTAAGGTGACATTATGAGAGCCACTTTTCTGCAGCTCTGTTAATCACCATTCACTCATCAAGCACAGGGAACTCCCCTCTGCTTCCAACTAACAATCAACCAGTAATAAAACTCCAATTTCTGGGGGACACATGGCTCCCTTATCTGGGGATTTTAGATCACACAGGTAGCTGTTATGTTGTTTTTGAGAGGGGAAAAGCATCTATCTGAGCAGAAATTAAGAAGGAATTAAGAAGCTCGAAAAGAAAAAGAAAAAAAAAAAAGAGAGAGAAGGAAAGAGGAAGAAATGGAAGAGAGGGTAAAAATCTCTCTTCCAACAGAATCTTCTTCTAAAGCTGTTTATGATAAGGGGAGGATTAGGGAGCTCACATTCCAGCTATATTAAATTAAATCCCAGGCCCCTTTTCTCAGACACACACAGGCCTGAGAACATCAATCCTATCACGACAAAATAGCCCTTGGGAAAAGGAATTCTCCTGGCGGTGTGCCATCCGGCTCTTACAAACTGTGAGCCGTAGTAACAAACCCATCCAAGAGGCATATTAATAATGACATGAAGAGACACATTTATTGTTGATTGTTGAGATGGTGGCGGATTTATTGCCAGTCTGCCAGGAGGGAGGGTCTGGCCCAGCAATGGTGCAATTAAAAACAAATTGAATACAGGGACAAAGAATCAATAATCTAACAGGGCAACTTTCACTTGCAAAATACAAATATAAATTAATTGACCTGAACACAGTTGCTAACTGGTCATTAATGTGTACTTGCTGGCCAATCAGCATGCGGCATTCACTCCACCAGCAGATTGCTGCAGGATGGTGGGGAGAGGTGCCTTCCAACTCCGCCTGCCAGGGCTGCCCTCTGGGCCCTCTTGTTTGGGATGATTTCTAATATCACTAAAAAGAGTGTCCGTGTCACATTTTTCCCCTGAAGTTCTAAATTATGGAATTTTTAAAACAGTTTCACTAATAACTTCCCTATTCAGTAGAAATAAATGTTTTTGATGCTTAACTATACAGCAATCTATCCTGAGCATGAGGAGAAGGTAATTAATCCAAGCTCATTGATATGTTTTTGTGGTGTGTGTGTGTGTGTGTGTGTGTGTGTGTCCGCGCACGCACGCTCAGTCACTCAGTCTTATCCAATTCTTTGTGACCCCAAGAACTCCAGCCCGCCAGGCTCCTCTGTCCATGGGATTCTCCAGGCAAAAATGCTGGAGTGGGTTGCCATGCCCTCCTCCAGGGGATCTTCCCAACCCAGGAATTAAACCTGTGTCTCCTGTATTGCGGGCAAATTCTTTACCACTTGATCACCTAGGATGCCCTATTTTCATGGATTACTAACACAATATAAATTTGTTGAAGAGTTATCTATATGGTCCTGCCAATTCAGATTGCAATCCCTAAGTTTTGACTATATCAAAAATGAGAGAGCCAACTCTGGCTCTTGCTTTCAAGGAAAAATCTAGGAGGGGAAAAGAGTTAGGCCCACCAGCAGCTGAAGTAGGAAATGGGAAGTTTCAGGGACCATAGGCAAGTGCAGGTAAGGTTTGGAATTACAGAGATGGCCTTTGGCTTTGGGGACTTAGCAACTCTAAAATTGCACTGTTCAATATGACAGCCACTAACATGTATGACTATTTTTAATTAAGTTTTTTAATATGAAATAATACTGAACATTCACTAGCCACACCTCAAGTTCTCAACAGCCCCCTGTTCTCAAAGTGTCTAATAGCTGCCATGTTGGACAATGCAGGACATTTTCATCAGCACAGAAAGGTCCACTGGATAGTCCTGCTCTACAGGGTCTGGAGAACTTAGACATTCAGAGAAAAGTGCATTCAAGACAGATAAGTTGTTTGAGAAATGAAAATCAATACAAGGCACTAGGGGCGGAGGTTTAACAAGGACAAGTTTGGCTAAGTTGTGTGTAGGATATAAAAACTGAGCAATAGAAAGTAAGACTGAGAAAGGAGGTCTGCTCCTGAATTGTTTAGCACTTGGAAAAGTGATGTAAGAGGTTTTGACTTGATTGCATTGTCAATAGGGAGTCATTAAAATTGCTAGCAGGGGGAAGTGACACGATCAGATGTGCGCACCAGGAATATTTAGACAACGGTGTTAAAATGAATTATAAAGAGGCAGAGACTGAGGGTGGGGTAGCAATTAGGACGTGACAGTGAAAAGTCACTGGAGGGTAAGATGCTGCACTTTGGTGGCTGTGGTTGTGGGAACGAACAGGAAGGAAGAGAATGACTTTATTGGACATGACATCTGTTTTGATGGCTAATCAAGAGAGAGAGAAAGTCAGCACCGAAGCCAAGGTTTTATAGAAGGATGGTGTGTTGGTGAATAGAAATTTGAATTAAAAGAGGAGGAAGAGGTTTTGGAGTGAGAAGAGAAGTCCAGGGTAGGGCACATGAAGATACCTAGGGGTACCCACTTTAGAGAGTTCAGGAAAGAATCAGAAATAAGAGGCTAGAACAAGGAAGAAATTAAGAAATAGAAATGTAGATTTCAGTGGCAATGATATTAACTCCAAGGAAGAAGTCATAATCACTAAGATTCATAAGGTAGAAGAGAGAGAGGTTTAAGGAGGATAGATCCTGACTGCAGAGATACGAGACTGAGATTCTATAAATGGAGATAACCTGGCAAAGCAAGCATGTGCCTTGCAAATGAACAAGGGAGTCAGTCTGGTCTGAGACTTATTGAAAAGGGAGGGAACCCAGAGGAGGTTCCACAGAGAGGTTAGGTGCCGGTTTCGCTACAGATGAAGCAGAGCTCAAATCACAGGTCTTCTCAGCTCTTGACTCGCAGACTCTCTGAGCCTCAGTTTCCTCATTCAAAAAATTAGGAAAATGCATCCGGCCTGCTTGGGTTAACTGGGAAACAGAATTGGATCCTGTCTGTGAAGTGACCGTCATGCTTGGTACTCAGACATGACAGCCGTGGTTTCTAATTATTCAAAGGCATATCTTTGACTGCTTTTCCTGGGATTGTTTTACTTTGTTTCTATTGTTCTTCAATTTCTCAACCTCCAGAGAAGAATGATGAGTGAAGAGAATGAGTAGAGAGAAAACAGTCAAAGACTTTTTGCTACCTTGATGAGAAGCCAAAGCAGGAAAAAGTGCAGTAGAGAGGTATTGTTGCTCAGACACTGTGTTTCCGGTAAAACTTGGTAATGAGAGGCTCGGAACTAGGCTTCTGGTTAGGAGTAAGAGTCTTCAAATATGGGTCCACATGCTGCGCGTAGGAAAATATCGCCATTCTAAATTCACAGATGGCTCTGTTGCTAGGCTATTTTTGACTAACCCTGTGGTAGTGAAGTCTGAAATCTTAGGTGGGATCCTGACTATAGAAGGGTCCTGATGAACTTTCAACTATGACGAGAATTGATGAATATTTACTAAGGTTCCTTCTAAAGTGCCGCTGCTTCCCCTGCTGACAGCAACAGGAAAGACCTCTTCATATTTGCTTGAGCTAGCGACATCCGCTGAAATCACCATGCAAAGTAACTAGAACATAACGGGCATTTTCATTTTCTCCCACATCGCCATATCAGTGACAATTCTGAGGGCAGACTTCATGATACTCTGTTCAGTTCCACTGCAAATAAGCAAATGGTAGCTCTGGATCCTGCCACTTCTCTTCCTGGCTCCTGTATGTGTCCCCAAACCACGTGCCAGGACTGGCAGCACCATCTTGGATCACAGAGTCTCTGCAGTGCGCTCCAAACCGGCTCACACACTTGGATGGACCCAGCTGAAGCCAGGGGCTCCCACACGGAACTATTGCCCTCTTGGCAGACAAGCTCAAACTATCTCCAGCCCTGACTTGTGTTCATCCAGAATCAGACTCTGCCTTGGTCTCATTCAACTTGGGAAATCCTAGCTCTTCCTGCTCCTATAAAGATCATGAGTGTTACTAGAGGAACTGAGCATATAGTCTCCAGACCCAGGCTAGCAGGAGGCTGGACCTGCATATTTCATGAAGAGGAGGATGGAATTCCATGGGCCACAAAAGAAGCAATTACGAAATCTGAAAAACTGTGTATGTTATCATTTTAGTTTCTAAGCAGAGCTGGACATAGTCCCATATTCCTCCTCACAACAGGGGAAGTAGAGACTTGATAAAATGAGAAATCTTTTTTTTTTTTTACTGTTTTGTACTGTGTTGGCAGCAACTACGCATGACGTCAGGAAAGACGTGATAATGTAGAAGATTGAGTGGAGATGACCACTGATTCTGTTTCAGCCATGCTGCTGCTGCTGCTGCTGCTAAGTTGCTTCAGTCGTGTCTGACTTTGTGGGACCCCATAGATAGCAGCCCACTAGGCTCCTCTTTCCCTGGGATTCTCCAGGCAAGAATACTAGAGTGGGTTCCCATTTCCTTCTCCAATGCATGAAAGTGAAAAGTGAAAGTGAAGTCGCTCAGTCGTGTCTGACTCTTAGTGACCCCATGGACTGCAGCCCTCCAGGCTCCTCCATCCATGGAATTTTCCAGGCAAGAGTACTGGAGTAGGTTGCCATTGCCTTCTCCGGTTTCAGCCATGAGATGTGTCTAATTCCAACAGATGTCTGCATAACACAACGTGAGGGAAGGGACAGGACAGCTGCAGAGACTGTGAGTGTGAGTCTCATTCCAGCCCTGAGGCCAGAGCTGGAGGGACCTGCACGGGACATCCTCCTTGTGAAGGACAACTCATCAAGTGCCTCCCTCTGCTGGGGACAGACGGCCTGCTGCAGGCACCAATTTCAGTCCTGATTCTTCTAAGTTGTAATTGCTTTCTTGGTTTACCCAACCCTGAAATTAGGAATCGAGCATATATTCAACATTTGATGTGTTTGGGGGTTTACAAATATCAGGTAAAGCAGGAAAGAAAAGGATGTCTTTCATATATATCTGTTAACACACACACAGGAGTAAGGTTAAGGTGTGCATACATATACCTGGAGGAAATCATTTACATTCACTTGTCTTCTTCACCTGGGATAAGAAGCCAGGAAGGGAACATGCCAGGGACACAGAGGAGCAGAGCTCAGGCTGAGGAGGGAGTTTTTTTAATGCCTGGTCTTGTTCTTTTCCACATTCCCACTCTGCCTCTGTAAAGAGCAAGTGTGATTATAATTTAAAATACAGGCCGAATAAATTAAATAGATTTCAGGTTGACTGCCCGCTTTTCTTTAGGCCCACAATTATGCATGTTAATTTAAATGACTATTTAAATAATATTTCGGACAAAAGGGGAAAATAGAGGAGAAAAAGAGGTGAGTAACAAAGGAAGAGTTGGAAATAGGTAGGCCCTGGCGGAAAGTAGGCACCCCTGGACAGGTGTGCCCCGCTCGCTTTTTGGAGATGGTCCACTGGGTGCCTGGCCCCCATCCACCATGACAAGCCTCAGCCAGGACCATTCCACCCCACAATGGCCTCCTGAGGAGCCACCCCTCTCCATACCACCTCAGAACTGCTATATCTTTCTCACAAATAGTAACATTTACCTGCACTTCTACTTAGCTATGAGTTAGCAATCTGGCATGTGAACCCAACACTTGGTCTAGAATTTAAATTCCTTCATTGCAGCACTATTCACAATAGTCAAGATAAAGAAGCAACCTAAATGTCCATCAGCAGATGGATGGATAGATATATAACAGAATATTGCTCAGCCATAAAAAGAATGAAATAATGCCTTTTGCAGCAACAGGGATGAACCTAGAAATTCTCCATACTAAGTAAGACAGAGACAAATATATGATATCTCTTATATGTGGAATCTTAAAAAAATGATACAAGTGAACTTACATACAGAATGGAAATCGACCCACAGACATAGAAAACAAACTTATGGTTACCAAAGGGGAAAGGGAGGAGTAAATTAGGAGTTTGTGATTAACATATACATACTGTTGTCTGTAAAATATATAATCAGTAAGGACCTATTTAGCACCACAGGGAACTATACTCAATATTTTTAATAACCTATAAGGGAAATAGTCTACAAAATATAAATATAATCTAAACATATATATGTACATAAGATATATATATGTACATATACATATATATATGTACACATATATGTATATACATACATATATAACTAAACAACTTCACTGTACACCTAAACCTAAGACAATATTGTAAATCAAATCTACTTTAATAAAAACAAAACAAAACGAAAAACAACTGGCATTTGGGCTGCTTTGACACTGGCTAGCCAGTATAACTTGGAGAAATCAACTCTGAATCTCAGGTTTTTTTCCTTGGAATGTGGAGACTTCCTGTTCGGTCTCCCAAGGCTTCTGTACACCCATGGCGGATTCATGTTGATGTATGGCAAAACCAATACAATATTGTAAATTAGTCAGCCTCCAGTGAAAATAAATAAATTTAAATTAAAAATAAAATAAAATTAAATTAAAGAAAAAAGACTAGTCAAAAGAGATCATGCATGCAGAGGACATTCACTGTGTGTATGTTGAGAGCTTTCACCTAAAGACAAGCCTAGCAGAGGGAACTGAGAGCATTTAGTAGCTCCATCATCTTTGGGCAAGTTTTGTCTCCTTCTGAGCCTTGGTTTCCTTATCTGTGAGATGTGAGTATGGTCTGAACTCTGCAGGGAGTTTACGAGGATCAGCTGAGATCAGTTTACACTCATGTGCCCTGTGCAGGGACTGGCTGACACCCAGTGGAACATATGACCAGACTGGGTGGAGAATCAGACTTCTTTCCCTGCTGAACTAAACTTGGGTACCACACAGTCTCACCTGAATTGACTCCAGGCTCAAAGCCCCAGAGTCTTTGCAGATATAGAAACTGCACAGACTTGTTAACACAATTCATCATTTCTAGCCCTTTGCCTAAAATTGGGTTTAGCAAAAGGAGTTTGATCCGTGAAAGCAAGTGTCTGGCAGTCAACAGATTTTTGAACTAGCCAGGAGAGCAGACAGAGATACCAACATCCAAGGAGCAAAGATGCACCAGATTTTCCTATCTATGGATCCCTGGCAGTGACAGAAACTGCAACAGGAGGATGTCCACACGGTCCAGGATGCTGACGAGTTTGTGACAGTCAGAATGACAACTGGATTCTGGATCCTCTAAGGGGCCAGCATTCTCAGCACTTACACAGGGTAAAGAGGTACCATTTAGAACATATATCCCTGGAGGGATGAGCTAATGGTAAATTAATTATCATTTTCTTTGTCTTTCAGCCTCTCCATCTTTTATGGCTCTAGCATCCCAATCCTGCTCCTTCCCTCTCATTTTCCTTTTTGAGCTCTGTCCCCAGTTTCTGTTTGTACAGTGAAACATCAGTAGCAGGAAAAAGAGGGGGAAAGAAAGGAGAACTGGTAAGTCCCCATGGATCTAGGTTAGAGAAATCACTTAGATGCGGTTGCCAGTGGAGGGAGTGGCAGGTGCTGGAGAGACACTGATTGTGGAGCCAAGTGGTCGAGGTTCAGACCTGCTCCTCTGCTGACTCACAGGGGACCCTGGCTGGTCTCTTAAACTTCATAAGCTGCAGTGATCTAATTTGCAAAACGGAGATAACAGTTGCTGCCCTGATGTCTCCCAGGGCTTGTTGTGAGGGTCAAATGAGGCAAAGATTGTGACCAGCGCTGTAAAGTACTAAGCTCACAGAACTCATCTGATGCTTGTTAGAACATGTCTCTTGGCTTGTCACCTTGGTGACCTCATCCCTCCAAGGACCTCTTTCCAATCACTGTCCACTCTGAGTCATCTGGACAGCCTGACTATTCCCTGCCTGCCCCTATCTGCTTGCAGGGACTTCAGGATCACTGCCTTCTTCTGCCATTTCATCTGCTGCATCAATCTGTCCTTTGTCCATTTTACAAACATTTGCTGAAAGCCTAGAATGCCCCAAACCGTGTGCTATGCCTGCTGTTCTTTAGGGCACACTCAGTCTCTCAGTCGTGTCTGACTCTCGGCAACACTATGTACTTCAGCCACCAGGCTCTTCTGTCCATGGGATTCTCCCAGAAAGAATATTGGAGTGGGTTGCCATTTCCTCCTCTAGAGGACCTTCCCGACTGAGGGACTGAACCTGCATCTCCCGAGTCTCCTGCGCTGGCAGGCAGATTCTTTATCATTGAGCCATCTGGAAAGTCCCACTGTTCTCTAGTAGGAAGAGTTAATCTCACAAAACATACCTACTCTCATGCTAGTAAATTTATGATGAATCTCAAACATACCCTTCTTGTCTTACATTATACCCGTTTCTTAGTTCTGTAACTCCTATGTAACGTCTGTGTTTTCTTTATTCCTACAGCTCACAACCCTAACACCTTCCTTTCCCAGTGGCTGAGGAGCCTAACTCCAAAGTTACTAGCAAGACCATCTAACATTTCCCCAGACTCTAAAAGGGAGGTGATATCTTTTTAATTCTTCCTCTTTCAAGCCTTGGGATTAACCCTTGCAATTTCCCTTGGATGATGTCTCCTGAAGGAACCTTCTCCATTCCTACAGAGAGACCCACAGCCTACTCTCCTCACAGCTTGAGTGATCAGCCTGACCTGATCACTGTGCCCTTCAGCTTCTCATCACAAGAGGAGCATTCCTCACCCCATCCCACACAGGGCTGCCGGATAGGTTTTCCCACCCTGGCTGTCTGAGCCCCGTGCTCTGAATTCCCTTAATGCTTGGGTACGCAGTCTCAGACTGAGCATCATACACCAGGCGCACAGTCTCAGCTATACTGTCACACACCATCACGTGGTGCCTTGAAGTTATCCCTTCAAGGTGGTCAAGATGTATCTCGCGGACCAGTGATATTCTTTTAATAAATGCAGCTTCTTGCCTTAAAGAGAAGGACTTGGAAATCAATCCCATCAGATATGTGGAGAGGCCACCTTATAAAACAGGGACAGACAGACTTCGAGTTTAGTGATACAGCATCTCTCAGTTACTCCACTTTGCAGGAGGAGGGAACAGCAAAGCCCAGAGCCCACGGGATCGCCCTTTGGCTCATGGCACTTGTCTGCTAGAGGTGATGAGATTCTAATACTCTCAAATGGACAGGAGATAAATAAATACCATATATATATGGACAAGTTGCAGCTCGGAAATTTCTCAGTTTTTCTCATTGCAAAATCAATACCCATCAGCAGTTGGAAATTAAAGGCAAGATTAGGCCTCAGTTTTATACATGCCTTATTGTATTCCAAAAGCTTTCTACTCGGTCAGATAAATCTTCTTTAAGAGGATTAGGAAACTTTCATTATCTTTATCTAACCTGAACTAACACTAAGTCTGAAAAATTAATCTATAGGCTGGACGAAAGCCGACTGCTGCTGGGAAGGGAGAGACTCCTGGGCTTCCTTCTAATTAAGCCATGGGGTCTCTGCTTTCACCTGCTGGAAACTCAATGGTCCCCAAAGGAAGACAAGCCAGCCATTGTTCACCAAGATGGAGGAGGAGGCAGCTCCCTAGATACCTTTGTTTAGCTTCTCCATGAATGTGAAGCCCAGTCTGCTAAGATTTCCGAGAGGAGGCATTTCCCTTCCTCCTCCGCCCTCCTGATCTCTGAGTTGAATGTCATAGGGGCTACAGAAGTCACTTGGCCTGAATTGTGGAGACTTGAGAAAGTGACCTCTGGGATGAAGGACTCTATTGCTCTGCTTGCTGCTTCTTCCCAGACTCTTTATGACCCAGGACCCTGAGGCCCATGGAGAGACCGCACTGGTTTCCACATCCAGCCCCAGGAACTGCTTCCAAGCTTCTTATACAGTATTATCCCTGCAGCTCTGAGCCACGAGCCCTTTACGGCCTTTGTTGACTTTGACATGCTTGTACAATCTGTCTTCTTTCCTGGAAAGCGAGAGTCTTGTTCTGTTTGAGTCTGTTTCCGTATAGTGCCTGACAGTTCTTTTTTATTTCAGCGCCGAGTTTCCTGAATTTGTAGATAACTTTGCTGTCAAGGCCACAGAGGTGCCATGGAGGCGTCACTTCCTAGGCTGAGAATTTCAGCTGCTCTGGAACCAAGCCCAGGTGGCAGGCGGGTGGTGAGAGTTCACACTTTCTTGTTTTCTGCAGATATCCCCACTCATCTCAGATGACTGATCCTGGGGAGGGCCTCACCAGAGGAGAGGCATCAGACGTGGTACTTGTCTTTATCTCCAGATGGCAGGCTGCCTTGTAGCTCCCGAGACATGATCATCCCAAGCCATACCACTGGTCGGATGTGGATGGAGAAGAGACACAGCAAGGAGCATAGGTGTCCTTGTGTGTCATCAGATGTGGGCGTCTAGGGGGACGTGGGTCAGAGAAAGGTTTGGAGGCTGAATGGAGGCAAAGCTTCAAGTGCTACGTCAGCCCAGGGCCTGCCGGGAGCAGACAGAGCCCCGGCAATGCTCAGGCCACTATCAAAGCCTGTGGAGTCAGAGCCCAGATGGCCCACTAGCAAAGATCTCCAGCCAGAAGAAAAGAATGGTCCCCTTGAAATTTTATACATGACTGAAGCATGAAAAGACTTTACCCGCTACTCAAACTCCCCATGAAACCAACCGAAATGAGCAAAATTATATATTTTAGAAAGGCAGGAATGAGGGAATACATACTAGCTAAGCAAGAATGCCGCACACAAATCACAACCTGAAAAAAATCCATTAAGCTGACTGCAGATGGGATCTGATTAAAGGCACTTACTGATGCTAAGTCACATACATTCTTCCTTCTGAGCTCAGTGCATGGCTCCAAGATGTTGGTGTAGGAGATGCTGAGAAGACTCCACCCTTTGGTGGAGGGAGGCTGTGTCACTGGGGGCTGGGGGCTGGTCTGCTCAGTACCTCTTTGGCACCATGAATAGATACCTGACGGAAATTGCTTTGCACAGTCACGGGGGTGTTGGCAGGGGATAGCTCATCATAAGCTCATCTGTAGGGCTGCCTTACGATGCTTCCCCAAAGCTTATGGCTGCTCTCTGCGTGAGTTTTTAATTCTTAATATTGAATAGTTGATTTTTGAGATTCTGATATTTTTTCAACCCCATTTTTCTCCAACAAAGTAAAATTCAAATGGAAAACTCTTAAGTACTATGCATGGGTTATATTAATTCAGATTTTTAAAGGAGAACAGGAGAGGAAGTTAGGGAGCCCCCTTTTAATTATATAAATTTATTTCCAATGTAGACCTAGAGACATTTTGACTAATATCCCTCTTGACCTCAGCTCCACTGTGGGGCTAAAATGGTGTAGACAGACACAACAGCAATGCCAAACAACACTGAGAACTCCTTTCCAGATCACACGTAACCATCAGCTATGCAAGAACAGCCATACATCATATGATTTTACATCAATATTATTAACCTTTTATCATGAGCTAAGCCTCTGAAAAATAACAGGCACAGAGAGTAGTACAATCAATTTCCTAAAGTATCTTGCCCTAACTCCAGAGTGCTAAGTAACTAACATATGATATATTATATTTCTATATCTTGTCCAACTCCAGAAAGCTCAACCAACTCAACAATACCAAACAACCTATGAATGAGAACAGAAGGACCAGAGATAAACCTGAGAAGCTCTGTGAAGATCCTCAGCACTTAGTCAAGACACCTACAGGTGGAAGGGATCCAGGACACACTCAGTCTCTGGATTCTGCAGAGGAATGGCTTTTTGTGTCTTTCTACAGGAGGTGGAAGCACAGGGTGAGATCATGTGCCCTCTGCATCGCTGACGGGAACATCAGCACCCTGTCCAATCAACTCACCCTGCACGATGAGGTGGACGCGGGAGGTCTTGGGGTGGTTGTCCGTCTGCACAGAGCAGGTATAGGGGCCCTCGTCGTACACATCCACGTTCTGGATCATGATGCTGTACTGGGTTGGCGTGTTTACCAGGATGATCACACGAGGGTCTATGGACCACTTGTCATTCCCGGCATAGAGGATGGTGCTGCGGTTCAGCCAGGCCACCCGGGTGACCCGATCATCTATGGTACACCTGTGAGTGAGAGTGGGGAGGGGAGGGGGGAAGAAAGGGGAAAGGGAAAGAGTGGGGAGAGGGAGGGAGGAGAGGGAGAGAGTGTTAAGAGATTCTATTATAAATGCAGCTGTTGTTGTTCCAGGAGTAAATGAAATAACATAACCCAGTGTTAAAAGGGATCAATTATTGATAAAACTTAAATAGAGGGCAACAGTGGCCTGAATCATCCTGAAGACCTGATGCTACAAAATCATTTCTATGTGATTTTGAAACATATTATGTGAATATCTTTGCTGTATATTTGCTTTCTATCCTATTTTTCCCCTTAGGCTTATATGAAAATTAGTTTACATTTCTCGAGCGCATTTACCACCTTGTGGGAAAAGTGGCCCAGGGCCAGAGGGGAGAGAAAGTGCATCGGTATTTCAAACAGATCACAGCTAATCTGTATGGCAAATGCTTCACTTGTTGTTAAGTCAAAAATGGGACACCTTCACCTCCATACCCACCCCCTGCAATGTCGTCGCCTGTACCCGAAGCTGCCCCAAGCCCTGCAGGCACAGTTTATAACACGGATCTTGAAATTTGCTGTAGAAAGCCAACAGTCTGGAGGTAGAAATAAGGCTCTCTCTTCAGACTTCAGGAGAGGGAAGGAGAAAGTGGCCAAGCAGAATTCTTCCTCCTGTTCACATGCCCCTGGCCTACCCCTGAGAACAATACAATTGATATCAGCTGGTCGTCACCAAGATCACCAAGGTAAGAAGCTGATCTCTACCTCACATACACTCACCTACCCTTCCCAACAGTTGGAGGCTGTGACTATTGGTGGGGATGTAAACTAGTATAAATTATATGGAGAACTGAGTTACCATATGATCCTGCAATCCCACTCCTGGGCATATATCTGGAGAAAACCATAATTTGAAAAGATACATGAACCCCTACATTCATAGCAGCACTGTTTACAATAGCTGAGACTTGGAAGCAACGTAAGTGTCGGTAAAGATGTGGTGTGTATACAATACAATGCTACTCAGCTGGGCTTCTCTGGTGGCTCAGTGGTAAAGAATCTACCTGTCAATGCAGGAAACACAGGAGATGTGGGTTCGATCCCTGGGTCAGAAAGTTCCTCTGGAGGAGGAACTCCAGTATTCTTGCTGGGATAATCTCATGGACAGAGGAGTCTGGTGGCTACAGTCCATGGGGTCATAAGAGTTGGACACAACTTAGTGACTAAACCACCACCACCACCATCACCACTATTAAGCCACAAAATGAAGTACTGCCCTTTGCAGCAACATGGCTGGACCTAGAGATGATCATACTGAGTGAAATAAGTTAGACAGAGAATGAAAAATACCATGTGATACACTTACATGTGGAATCTTAAAGAATGGTACAAACGATTTTAGTTACAAAACAGAAGCAGAGTCTCAGACACATAAAACAAACTTAAGGTTACCAAAGGGCAAGAGGGGGGATAGATTAGGAGTTTGGGATTAACATACACAAACTACTATATATAAAACAGGTAAACAACAAGGGCCTACTGTGGAGCACAGTGCACTCTACTCAGCATTTTGTAATAACGTATAAGGGAAGAGAATCTAAAAAACAATATATATATGAGAAGAATATATAAAATATAAGTGAGAGAATATATAAGAATATAAGTGAGGATATATATACATGGAGCAACAGACTGGTTCCAAATAGGAAAAGGAGTACGTCAAGCCTGTATATTGTCACCCTGCTTATTTAACTTATATGCAGAGTACATCATGAGAAATGCTGGGCTGGAGGAAGCACAAGCTGGAATCAAGATTGCCGGGAGAAATATCAATAACCTCAGATATGCAGGTGACACCACCCTTATGACAGAAAATGAGGAGGAACTAAAGAGCCTCTTGATGAAAGTGAAAGAGGAGAGTGAAAAGTTGGCTTAAAGCTCAACATTCAGAAAACGAAGATCATGGCATCTGGTCGCATCACTTCATGGGATATAGATGGGGAAACAGTGGAAACAGTGTCAGACTTTATTTTTCTGGGCTCCAAAATCACTGCAGATAGTGATTGCAGCCATGAAATTAAAAGAAACTTGCTCCTTGGAAGGAAAGTTATGACCAATCTTGACAGCATATTAAAAAGCAGAGACATTACTTTGCCAACAAAGGTCCGTCTAGTCAAGGCTATGGTTTTTCCAGTAGTCATGTATGGATGTGAGAGTTGGACTGTAAAGAAAGCTGAGCGCTGAAGAATTTTGAACTGTGGTGTTGGAGAAGACTCTTGAGAGTCCCTCGGACTGCAAGGAGATCTAACCAGTCAGTTCAAAGGGAAATCAGTCCTGAATATTCATTGGAAGGACTGATGCTGAAGCTGAAACTCCAATACTTTGGCTGCCTGATGCGAAGAGCTGATTCATTTGAAAAGACCCTGATGCTGGGAAAGATTGAGGGCAGAAGGAGAAGGAGATGACAGAGGATGAGATGGTTGGATGGCATCACTAACTCAATGGACATAAGTTTGGGTAGGCTCCAGGAGTTGGTGTTGGACAGGGAGGCCTGGAGCGCTGCAGCTCATGGGGTCGCAAAGAGTCGGACACGACTGAGCAACTGAGCTGAACCGAAATGAATATATACATATATATGTGTGTTTTATAAAACACCTTGTCACTTTACTGTATACCTAAAACTAAAACAACATTGTAAGTCAACTATACGTCAATAAAAAGTAAATTAATTTAAGAAAAAAGAAAAACTGAGGTCATGTTGTCTCCTTGGCCTCCTTGGGACTCTAGCTTCCCTTCTGTGCATTTTTGTTCTACAGTGACTGTCATTTCCCTCGTGAAGACTCAATCCCTAATTGGCACTGTCTGCTCTTCACTTCCAAAGGCATGTCTTAGTGGGAAAAAAATCTAACAAACTCATTCATTTACTCTCAAATAAGAGAGTAAATTCTTACAAATAAGAATTAATGTGCCAACTTTCTTAATAACAGCTGTATTTTCATGAAGGTCAAATCCCTGTTGGAATGACTCCTGAAGGTTAAATTCCAACTGTACAGCTTGAGGAATTGGCCAACCTGGAAGCAGACAGTAAATCCAGGCAAACCGAAGGGTATGGTATCCCAGACCCTGGGACCACATACACAGAAGAGAGTGCATATGATAGACTTGTTTTTATTTTGGTCAATTATGTAATCCTTTGCCCATTTTTAAGCTGACATAATATTTTTAAAGTTTAAGTAATAGTTGCAAAGGATGCATTTTTGGTTTATGGAGAATATTCACATTTTAAAATTAAAATGTCATAATGTTCCTTTCTATATATTTCTATACAATTTTAAACACCATAGTGATTTGATACTCATGATTGTTTGCTTTCAAAATTCACGAACAAGCTCTTTTATAACAGTTATAAAATGTGCATTGCTCGTTTTTTAAACTTGAACTTTTGTATCTATTATATATATTCTCTGCAGGATTTTGCCCGCAGCATTTTATCCTGATAAAGTATTTTATGCTTGAAAATCTTTTATTGATCAGCTATCATATTTATTTGCAACAATATATATAAAATGTAGAAATTGAAATTTATTTTTTTTTCATATTCTGTGACTGTAAAGTTCTGAATAATAATAGTTTCTTTTAGAATGAGTTATTGTTATAAGGTTAATATTGATAAAATGATATAAATATTCTGTACATGTTGTTAAGTAATAATTAAACATAAGAAGTAAACTTTTACTGGAAATATAGCTTTTAATGGGATGGAGGAAGCTTTTCTGGTTATTATATCGTCAATAAGTATCATTATACTAGAGTGAGAGCTCAGGATCAATTCTATTCCTATTTTGCTTTGAAAGAAACCAAGTTCACATAAGCAAAAAGATGGAAATGAAAATCTTGTATAGCAGTGCCATTCAATTCTTTGTACCTACCTCTTCCAAAATATATGCCCAAAACCACATAGTAAAATAGCTTCAAAAATTATTTTAATGATCTCACAGCTGACAATTCAATTAATTCCTCCTTCAATTTCTTCTAAAGCAATGAATTGGAAAATACCTGACTTGCAAAGGGCTTTGTAATCCAGTATTAAATTCATTCAATTTCTCAATATCTGGACAGCATATTGCTAATATTTTACTAGGCTTTATGAAATGGCTATTAAAGATAGGTTATTTTGTTACTTGGAAGCACTTTGGTTAACCCAATATACTGAGAAAGGTGGGAAAAATTGAAATACTGTTTATTTTAATGTGCCAAATCACATGCCCTCTGTCAGAAAGCATCTCTATCTCTCTGGATTTTAATTCCAAGAAGGAGAAGGTAGCAGTTTTGCCATAAATTCATTACTGACAAAAAAAAAAAAAAAACTGTTCCATTTCCTTCTGGACGTGTCTGCTTTATGTTGCGGGGACTCTTCTTCAAGACTGATGCTCCACTTGATGACAGATTGGTAAGAGTGGCGGAGGTGACAATGGAAGTAAAGGAACATTCTCTCCTGGACAAATAGTTAAGTGGAGCAGTCAGAAAGAGTCAGAACTACAAACACAGGCACTTTCTTGGCAGATGCATTTTAGGATATCTTAGATCTTGAAAAACATACTGCTTTAGCTATACTTCCTTGTGTAAGACCTACAACTGTAGGTTGGGGGTGAGTGGCATCAGTTCATATCGCTGCAGGGTCTGGTAGGAGCTGACTCTGAGACAAGTCAGTCCAAATTGACCCTCCAGGCAGGACACATTCTCAGATCCCTGCACACAGCCAATGGAAAGCCTCGTGTACCCCTCGAGTAGATGACCCCCGGATGGCAGAGAGTTCTGTACTTCCAGGCTGTGGTTGCCTCCTTAATCAAAAAAAAAAAAAAAAAAAGTGTGTGTGGTTTGAGAACCCAAATAATGAGGTCAACCAAAATTTCCTTCAAATTTATGGTACTTAATTAATTTTCTCTTAAGAGATAAAACAGTCCTGGAGAACTGGAAGAACATTTGGAGGTGAGTTTTTCACAGCCATAAAACACCTGTAGCTATGTGTGAAAAGAGTGGAAAGCAGAATCAGAAAGAGTAAAGAAACACCTGAAAGACAGTGATGGAAAGGGGTCTTCTTGCAAAGCACCACATTCAGCTCTGCTGAACAGGCAACGTGGGATTAAGGTACCCTGGAAGAGGTAATGGCAACCCACTCCAGTATTCTTGCCTGGAGAATTCCATGGACAGAGGAGCCTGGTGGGCTACAGTCCATGGGGTTGCAAAGAGTCAGACATGATTGAGAGACTTACACACATTAAGTCACCCGGTTTGGTTTTGGGTCAGAGGTGGGAATTACAGTTAGGGGAAACCCATGCCTTAAGGCAGTGGTTTTCAAACTTTGTTTTGCATCAAAGTTACCTAGAGAGCTTTTTTTTTAATTTTTAATTTGATTTGAAAATTTAAATGTATTTATTTTTTATTGGGGTATAGTTGCCTTACAATGCTGTGTTGGTTTCTGATCTATAGCAAAATGAATTTTAAAACACAGATTGCTAAACCCAACTCCCAAGAGCTTCCTTGCAGTGGGTTGGAGGTGGGCTGAGAATTTGCCTTTCTAACCAGTTTCCAGATGATGGCAGAGCTTCTGGTCTGGGGACTCCCTTGTGAGAACCACTGACTTAAAGAAGGGGTTCCCTGAGGGCTCAGTAGGTAAAGAACCTGCCTGCAATGCAGGAGACACAGGAGACTCAGGTTTGATCCCTGGGCCAGGAAGAGGGACCCTTGGAGGAGGAAATGGTAATCCACTCCAATATTTTCTCCTAAAAAATTCCATGGGCAGAGGAACTTGGAAGGCTACATACAGTGCATAGGATTGCAAAGAATTGGACACAAATGAAGAGGCTTAGCATGCCTTAAAGAAACCAGACAGAAGACAGATAACCAGCTCATCCTGAAAAGTGAAACTGGCCAGGTTCCATGTGGTCGTTATTTTGTTCTTACTTTTATATTTTGCCTCTGAAAATACAAAACTAAAAATGGCCATGATTCACACAATGGTATTTCATGAGTGTCTAAGGTGTATTAGGTAACACTGTAGGAGCTGAAATGCCAGAAGGAAGCAGACAAAGGTCACACCCTTGATCCTACAACAAAAACACCCAAGAAAATAGGTATCTTAGCTTCAGAGAATGACAAGCAGTGAAAATAAAAGCAGGACAAGGAACGGAGGGTGCCAGGGGGCTGGGAGCATCCTTGAGAGAGACGAAGCAGTCAGGGAAACCCTCGGCGCCTGTTTGCTAGACACTGACGCTTTTATCATCTTAAATCTGAATGCAATAGGACGCGTCTCCGAAAATCAAGTCTACATTAAAAATAAATGTCACATACACAGATTAAAAATAAATCTCACTTATACCCACAGATAGCTGTGGAACATTTAGATAATCTGGATAGCTGGAGAACGAGTCTTGGAAACCAGCCTAACAAATGGTGTCTCTCCTTTACAGATAACTTTATAGATTCTGCATTCAGAGAATTGACAATTGGCATTTTGAGAAACTGAAGTTAACTAGAAAATGCCTTTTTATTTCCAGCCTAGTTATTGGGATAATACCTAAATTATGTTGTGTGCTCGTCTGCCTTCAGGAGTAGACAGTGGCAAATAGAGTTTAATCTCTAATATAGACATATCGTTCTAAATTTCCTCCTCTTTGTAATGCGATGGTTTTCTTCATAGAATTTACAGCACTGGATTTCATTATATATGTACCTATTTGCTAGGCTGTAAATACCACCTGGTAAGAACCATCTCGGTGGTCTTCACTTTGTATCATCAGCACCTCCCACAGCCCACCGGGAAGCTAGAAGGTGATCCGCACATATTTATAATGATTAAAAGATGTAAGGTAATGTTTTTCAAGCTGACATAAAAAGAACCCACATAGGATTATAGCTAATGATACTGCATTACATCCTTGAGAGTAGATCTTAAATGTTTTCACCACAAAAAAGAAATGCAAATAATGTGATGGGATGGAGGTGACAGCTTATTCTACAAAGGTAATTATCTTGAAATAATTAAAGGCACCAAATCAACATCCTGCGCACCTGAAACTTACACAGTGTTATATGTCAATTAGGCTTCCCTCGTGGCTCAGTGGTGAAGAATCTGCCTGTCAATGCAGAAGACATGGGTTTGACCCTGGGTCAGGAAGATCCCCTGGAGAAGGAAATGGCAATCCACTCCAGTATGCTTGCCTGGGAAATCCCATGGATAGAAGAGCCTGGTGGGCTACAGTTGATGGGGTCACAGAGAGTCGGACATGACTTAGCAACTAAACAACAAAACAATGTCTATTATATCTCAATAAAGCTAGGAAAAATAAAAAAGGATCCATGTAAGGTGAAGTAGATGTCCCTGAAAATACTTTTATGTATCTTTCTATGAGCCATTCACACACACACACACACGCACACGTACACACACAAGGTCCACAGGTCCTCTACTTGTATTTTTTAATTCACTGCTTTCATTTTTTTTTTTTTAAATTTTTAAACTTTACATAACTGTATTAGTTTTGCCAAATATCAAAATGAATCCGCCACAGGTATACATGTGTTCCCCATCCCGAACCCCCCTCCCTCCTCCCTCCCCATTCCATCCCTCTGGGTCGTCCCAGTGCACCAGCCCCAAGCATCCAGTATCGTGCATCGAACCTGGACTGGCAACTCGTTTCATACATGATATTTTACATGTTTCAATGCCATTCTCCCAAATCTTCCCACCCTCTCCCTCTCCCACAGAGTCCATAAGACTGTTCTATACATCAGTGTCTCTTTTGCTGTCTCGTACACAGGGTTATTGTTACCATCTTTCTAAATTCCATATATATGCATTAGTATACTGTATTGGTGTTTTTCTTTCTGGCTTACTTCACTCTGTATAATAGGCTCCAGTTTCATCCACCTCATTAGAACTGATTCAAATGTATTCTTTTTAATGGCTGAATAATACTCCATTGTGTATATGTACCACTGCTTTCTTATCCATTCATTTGCTGATGGACATCTAGGTTGCTTCCATGTCCTGGCTATTATAAACAGTGCTGCGATGAACATTGGGGTACTCGTGTCTCTTTCCCTTCTGGTTTCCTCAGTGTGTATGCCCAGCAGTGGGATTGCTGGATCATAAGGCAGGTCTATTTCCAGTTTTTTAAGACATCTCCACACTGTTCTCCATAGTGGCTGTACTAGTTTGCATTCCCACCAACAGTGTAAGAGGGTTCCCTTTTCTCCACACCCTCTCCAGCATTTATTACTTGTAGACTTTTGGATCGCAGCCATTCTGACTGGTGTGAAATGGTATCTCATAGTGGTTTTGATTTGCATTTCTCTGATAATGAGTGATGTTGAGCATCTTTTCATGTGTTTGTTAGCCATCTGTATGTCTTCTTTGGAGAAATGTCTATTTAGTTCTTTGGCCCATTTTTGATTGGGTCATTTATTTTTCTGGAGTTGAGCTGTAGGAGTTGCTTGTATATTCTCGAGATTAGTTGTTTGTCAGTTGCTTCATTTGCTATTATCTTCTCCCATTCTGAAGGCTGTCTTTTCACCTTGCTAATAGTTTCCTTTGATGTGCAGAAGCTTTTAAGGTTAATTAGGTCCCATTTGTTTATTTTTGCTTTTATTTCCAATATTCTGGGAGGTGGGTCATAGAAGATCCTGCTGTGATGTATGTCAGAGAGTGTTTTGCCTATGTTCTCCTCTAGGAGTTTTATAGTTTCTGGTCTTACGTTTAGATCTTTAATCCATTTTGAGTTTATTTTTGTGTATGGTGTTAGAAAGTGTTCTAGTTTCATTCTTTTACAAGTGGTTGACCAGATTTCCCAGCACCACTTGTTAAAGAGATTGTCTTTAATCCATTGTAAATTCTTGCCTCCTTTGTCAAAGATAAGGTGTCCATATGTGCGTGGATTTATTTCTGGGCTTTCTATTTTGTTCCATTGATCTATATTTCTGTCTTTGTGCCAGTACCATACTGTCTTGATAACTGTGGCTTTGTAGTAGAGCCTGAGACAAATATCACATATGCGTGTGGTAGCTGTGGTCTGACCACAGGTAGATTTCAGTGTTTGGACTTGCATCTGTTGTACAGGGGCATCAGTGAGCATTTCCATTGTCTAAGGCTAATGAGAAGCACATAAGGTGGACTCCCAGCATCACCAAGGTGTCCCTGCCAAGAAAAGTGGCTCAAAACCAGAGTGATGGGGATTCCCCAAAGTTGGAGTGAATCCATGTAGAGGAGAACTTGGTCATCAAGGCTCATGGGCTGAAGTCAAGAGGTATCCTTACAGACATTGGCACCACGTTCATAGGCAACAAGGAAATTAATTTTAATAAGGCATCATCAGCTCCACTGATGCTGAAAACTTTAAATGATTTATGTATATGTATGATCTATAATTTTATTTTTTTCCTTTTCTTTCCTTTTGGCCAGGCTACATGGCAAGTGGTATTTTAATTCCCCAATCAGGGATTGGACCTGCACATCAGAAGTGCACAGTCTTAACCACTGGACCACCAGAGAAGTCACCTGATCCATTATTTTAGATTGTCGAGTCATAGAAGGGTATAGGTGCAGGCATTTATATCTAGTTTTATGATTTTATGTACATAAGATTTTAAAATAATATTACCACTGGGAATCCCAGGCCACCTTGTCTCTGCCTACCCTGTCCCTTGCTAAAAAGTGACCTTTCAGAAAGCCATCAAGAAATGCTGCAAAAGGTAAAAGGATTGAATGTTAAAACCTAAAATGTATTTCTTTGAATTTCATCTTTAAATTTACTCATGATATCATTTTTTGTTTTGTTTTGTCAATTGCCTCTTTTTTATAAATTGAGAGTTAACTGGATTTCAGTTAAAAATCTTACATGTATCAAATTAAATTGATAATGTTATCAAAAAATGGGAAGCAGGTCATCTTATTTTAGAGAATTCAAGGGTCAATAATAAATGAATGTTTTAAAGGGAGAGGGGAAGAAAAAATACAGTATTTCTAGACCAGTTCCCAAGGTATGTTTAATTGCACAAAGCTGTTCTCTTGGGAAGCTTTAACTACTCAGTTGCTTCCTGAGTTACAAATCCAGTCAAGTCGAGAACATCAGCAAGAATTCTAAGTTACATAAGGGGAAACTTCACAAAATTCAGAGAGAGTCATAACTCTGCTAGAGCTAATATTTGCTTCTAGGGTCTGTTGGAGAATATATATGACAGCTTCCACAAAAGCATGGGGCAGGGTCAGAGCTGCTTAGAGGGGGACTTCAGGAGTGCAAGACATTGACTTTGAAGGTTGCCAGACACACGGCATCCTCAGATTGTTCCTAATCGGAGGACGGTGTATTCTGGAGTCACATTAATACACAGAAAGGGTGTGCATGTCTTATGTGCGCATGTGTGTAGGTGGGGGAGGAATGTTATGCAGAGAAAAGTGGGAAACATGTGAAGGCATGCAAGGATGAGTGTCCTGGAGGAATTGGAGCCTTTGAAACAAAACCAAGGAAGGTGTGGGCTCTCCTGAACACGATGTCACCTGAAGCAGTAAATCAGCCACAGGATAATGGTGTGCAGGGTTTCGGGCTGTGACTGATGATGGATGAGTCCATCAAGACAGTGCTTTCTGTGTCCTGAAGCGGCAAGCGAACTTCCCGTCCCCACAAGCTCTGCCGGAAGGCTGGGAAAAAGGAGGGCAGAATCTCTAGTGCAGGAAGGAAAATGAAAGGAGTGATTGCATTGAAAGGTGACTTCACAAAGGGAAGTCACTTAGAACCACGGAAGAGGGGCTGCGGGCAGGGCTGTGGGAGGAGGGAGACAGGAGGCGGACTCCTACTGCAGGAAGGAAGGTGCAGCCCCAGGGGCTGAACACAGCTGTGAAGAGATGACTGTCAGGATAAAGCTCTGTTCTGGGTGATGGGTGGCTGAGCTGGTCTCTTTCCAGACTCTTTCCAGACTCTTTCACTGTGTGTGCCCAGGTGTGCTGGGACGATACCTTCCTAGTTTCCTGAGGAGGCAGAGGCAAGGACTAAATAAAACTAACAACCAAAGCCATCACAGATTCCTGCCCTCAAGATTCTTACACTCTTAGGAGAATGATAGAACAGAAGAGCACTAAGAAGACCCCCGATCCCACTCATGGAGACGACCAAACGTGTAGATTCACCTGTGTGTTGAACAGACATTTATTCAGCACCTACTAATTGTCAGACACCCCACTAGGAGCATCTCAAGAGATTGAGCAGGGTCCCTGCCTCTACCCTCTTGGATTAATGTGCAGTCAACAACCTTCAGAATCCCTGAATCTGCTCAAACTGAGCCAAGGAGACCACTAGGATGGTCATCACAGACAATGGCATGGGAAATCTTACTCCAGAGATATGTGAGTAGACAGGCCTTCTGAGGACATGACAATCTAAGATAGAAAACTGAAACCAATTGTCAGGCACAGGTGTTGGCAACAGAGAGCATTTTAGAGACAGAACAAGGCAGGGATGCAGGATCTGGGATAGAAGTTGACTCAGGAAAGGAACAGAATGGAACCCAGAGAGGCCCAAGCAAGGCAAATGGGGAAAAGGGTAGAGTCCATGAGGCTGGGAGGTGAATGGATACAATGTGACAAGTCTATGTTTTAGACTGGGTGTAATGGAGCATCCCTGAGTAGGTTCAGGTAAACACATGCCATGGTGTAAATTATGCTTACAAGAATATACTGGAATCCTTTTGGAGACTGGATGGTAGGCAGTAGGACCACCAAGGGAGTCAAGTGTACCCTTGTAGACAAGAGATAACAGCCCTTTGACAAGACGGTCTGAAGCTTAAGGAAGGTGTTGGGGAGGGGAGTGGATGAAGGGGTGAGATGTGAATGGGAGTGAAGGGCTGATGGCAGTATCTGTAGATGTTACTTTCATGGATGTTTTCAGCAAAGGCAGAAAGAGAAATAGAGCCATAAAAGTCATTGGGATCTCCAGAGTGTTTAAGATTGGAAACACTGGGAATTCATTTTGTAAATATTTACTGAATACTTACTGGGTGTAGGACTTTTCAAATGTTTAAATGCCCACCAGTTACCTGTGCGTGGTGTTGATTCACTAGGTCTGGGTGAGAACCAAACACCTGCGTTTCTAACAAGCTCTATGATCATTCTGGTGTGGGAGGGCTGGACCACACTTTGAGATGCCTGATGCTAAGAACCTGAGAGGCCACTTTGAAGAAGACAAGGGCCAGCCTTCTTACATTAGGATAGGCACACATTACGATACTTAGTATGTAAGGGTATACTGATGAGATCAATCTTACTCAATAGGAGCAATTGATGATGCAGGAGAAAGTGAATGACTCACAAAGAAACTTTTAGGTAAAGGGAAAGAGTGTGGAATCTAAAGCATGGGACAAAAGGGTGCTTCATTTTGTATCAGAAGAGAAGGAAAGAATAATAGCAACACTGATAGGTTTGTGGCTCTGGCCATGGGGAAACAAGGAGCTCCTGAGTGATGGTTTTTGTCTTCTTCCAAGTAGAGGGCAGAGTTATCAATTGATGGTAAGCAGGAGAGTAGGTGAGAGGAATGTTGTTGCTGTTGTGCAGTCGCTCAGTTGTGTCTGACTCTTTGAGACCCTTTGGACTGCAGCATGCCAGGCTCTCCTGTCCTTCACCATCTCTCGGAGCTTGCTCAAATTCATGTCCATTGAGTCAATGATGCCATACAACCATCTTGTCCTCTGTCGTCCCCATTTCCTCCTGCCTTCAATCTTTCCTAGCACCAAAGTCTTTTCCAATGTGTTGGCTATTCACATCAGGTAGCCAAAGTATTGGAGATTCATCTTCATCATCAGTCCTCCCAATGAATATTCAGAGGAGGAAGGTAGACATAATAAAAAGTGAAATAGCTTTTGCAGAAAAAGAGAGCAAAATTGCTAGGGATCTATGCTAGGATTCACAGGCCATGCTGAGGCCCCACTTAGAGTGCATGGCCAAGAATTTATAGCAACACTGCTCTGCCAGCTTTGAGAATATTCTTCAACCAAGAATATCTGCTCAGCTGCTAAGCTGCAGGCACAGAAAGCATGGATGGCTGGGTTCGTCCAGGCTTGGAGAGTGCCAGATGGGCAAGGGAGAAGAAGCCAAGCATGAAAGGAATTGGAAAGTAATTGAGAGAAAGGAGACAAGAAGACAGGGGCCCTGATGGATAGAGAGAACCCGATGGGTTCTATGCACTGGAAACTTGAATGAGGTCCTTGAGCAAATGAGCTGGTACGAAAGAGGCTGGCTGTGATGGAAAGTAGGAATACGTGCTGACCACACAGTAGTGGCCCTCGTCCACAAGGGATCAAACCCATCCAGGTTCAGATGGGCCATCTAGACAGATCTTGACAATCTTGAAAAGGATGGTGGGAAGGATGGTCATCAAAGCTCTTTTTGAGCTTTGATGACATAGCTGAATTGGGCCTTAAAGAGACAGTACATCGTGGAGCTGAGGAGAGGGCCTCGGCTCAGGCAGACAAGGGCTCCACTAGGGACCAACAGAGGGCCTTAGGACAGGAACTTGGTTTATTCCCTCAGAACCTCCCCTCACCATCTGTGAGGTAGGAGGAACACATCCACCTCTTAGGGCCATCATGAGGCTGAACTAAGTACTACATAAGCCAGAGTCAGAAGTGTACCTAAACACAGGACACATTGTTTAAACAGAACCTGCTCTATTACTATTGTCAGAGAGCTTGTTGCTGCATTTGGAAAAACATAACTCAACTGCTGTTACATGGGAGTGCATGTTAGTTTAACCAAGAGATACTGGATCCATTGGCTTATCCTTTCCCAAGGAGTTCTGAAGGCTTCTCTTTCTGTATTTTCACATATATAAAGAATGGAGTTTCATGGAGGGTGGTCTGCACCCAGTTTCAAAACAGGTTATTTTGCTCACAAATAGATCAGAGAGAAGGTGAGATCTACATTTTTACCAAAAACCTGGCAGCTTGGTCCAGGGCTTTCCCAGTCCACTTACAAACTCTCTCACTTTTATGATTTTCTTTTTTCCCCAAAATATCTTCTTGTTGAGAAGCAGTCAGCACTCGACTTGTGCAGAGTTCTGCAGTGGGATTTCACTTCCCTCTAAGGTTTATTTTCTCAGCTAAAGCCATTGAGACAACTTTAACTTTGTATTTGTATCAGGCTTCATTCACAGCGTGTTGACACAGTGGTTGATGGGCTGGTTTCTAGATTGATGACTGGTGGTTGGTAAAATGCTGTATTTCTAACAATACGTAATTGAGAGATCCATCAATACAGCTGTGCACACCTGAAGGAGAGTCCCCGTTGGCCCGCAGGCCCCGACAGCTCATGCTGTGGTGTCCTTGTCTTGGGCAGTCTCCCTGTACAAATAGGACAACCCTCATCCTAGAATCAGGTACCAAAATATTCCCTCTCTCAAGCAGACTGAGGCACTGCTGGAATCAAACACTAATCATGTAAGTGCTAAACAGAAAGGGGATGATAGGGACAGGACCATAGTTGAAGGGAGTACTTCAGGTCAGAGCTTCAGGGCTGCATGTTCAATTCCTTTAAGAGTCGTTTAGCACACATGAGCTGTGGGACACCAAGGAAAAGTGACAATTATTCCAAGGATCTCATTCCCAATGCAAGGAGACCCTGTTAGCTGGTGAAACAGTGGTAAGGGTGCATCTCAGAGCAAATGAAGGACAAGCACAGGATTTAGCCAAGGGTCTCCCCACAGACTGATGCCCTGGCTAGTCATTGGTGGATGGTCACCTCACATCTGGAATCACAGGCGGTTTTGGAAAGCTTCCTTTGTCCCACATTCTTCCTTTGCAACTCGGTACTCTGCGATGACCCAGATGGGATGGGGAGGAGGGGATGTGGGAGGGAGAAGCAAGACAGAGGGGATATATGTATGCAAACAGCTGATCCACTTTGTTGTACAGCAGAAACTAATGCAGCATTGTAAAGCAATTATATTCCAACAAATTAAAAAAAAAATTAAAGGTAGCATTATAGCATAAGGTCAAGCCATTTCAGAAGCAGTGAGCCCTTGAGTAAAGAAGAAAAGCATCTTTCAAAGATAAGAATAAAGAAAGCCTCTCCTCTTCCACCATTCAGCCCCACATCTCTTGCCCCTGTGGTCCAGGCCACTGGTGCAGAATTCCAGGTGGGGCTGTAAAAAGGAGGTGTGCGTTTGCTCTCAGCCCTGCCTCCCTGTATCAGATGACAGCTGCCTCAGAAACCGCCCAGTGGCTGGTTGAGGATGCCTGGAGAAGCCACCCAGAAAAGTTCACCTTATTTATTCATCCCAGGCTCCCACTCCACTGTCCCTTCCACTACATCCTGAACAGCTTTGAAACACAGCCTCCCAATTTGTTCATTAGAGCTGGCAAAGATGAAATTAAAATGTTTCCCAAGCACACACCATTTTCATTTCATTCAGTAGATTATCCTGACATATTTACTCATGGCCACGTCTGTCTCAGTATCATCCACGGAAAAGTATAAATTAAAATTTTAAATTAAAAGCGGGGAGTCTGGGGAGCTTGATATCTTTTTGAAGAATGGAGCGAGTCAGCCACAGGCTCCCAGCATGAGTGTCATGGGACCAAAGACTCCAGCAGTGCAGAAATTACAGCCCATGGATTTCCCTGCACACACCTTCCCACATATAATGCGAAGGATCATGGGATCCCGGAGTCAGGCAGAGCCTCAAAGGTCATTCTTCTTTCTGAAGAATTGGGCAAAAACAAAACCATCCCCTTCTGGGGTCACGTGAAAGTTATCAGCACTGATTTACTTATGAAACAAAAAATATGCTGAAAATTGATTAGCTTTTATCCTATCGCCAGGCTTTCTGTGTAATATTCTGGTTAAGAGAGTCAATGTTTTAATAAGAGATACATGAGCTCCAGTCACAGGTCTGTCATTTACTGATCCTTTGTGAGCACCAGATTTTCTCATTTATAAAATAGAAATGATATTTTAAAAATTACTGGTGGTGATAAATACTAAACAAACAATCCTTTTAATACTGGTATCATCACAGTCTGAGAGCACAGTCAATAGTTAATATATTATTTACTTATAAATTATTTTATTTATTATTTATTATATATAATAATAATCCTACATAAGATTGGGGCTTCTCTGGTGGCTCAGTGGTAAAGAACTTGCCTGCCAACACAGGAGACTTGGGTTCGATCCCTGGTCTGGGAAGATTCTCTGAAGAAGGAAATAGATACCCACTTCAGTATTCTTGCCTGGAAAACCCCATGGATGGAGGAGCCTGGTGGGCTACAGTCCGTGGCATCCCAAAGGGTCAGATACAACTTAGCAACTAAACAACAATAACAACATACATATTTCCATAATTATTCAAAATCAGAGAATAATGATAACCCAAACATAACAACAATGTTGACCTTCCCTTCATGCTCATTTTCCAGTGCACATGTAGACCAGTTATAAAGTTTGGAAAATTAAGTAGGGGATCCATCTCTTGAGCCCCAGTCTATAGACCACACTGCTTGCAGTTTTAACTGGAGTTTGTGTGTGTTCTTGTGAGCTTGGCTTCACAGGAGACTTTGAGGCCTATAAACTGACTTGATTCTTCCCGTGCCGCCCCAGACTACACATCTCAACCAAACCTTATCAGTGTTTTAAAAATAAAGCTCTCATTAAGCAGACAGATGGGCAGGGACAGCTGGAGGAGGAGCGATGGGAAGTGATGCTTTTTCAGGAAGGCTCCTCGGCTCCCGCCAGCACTGCTCCTGCAGGATGGCAACCCGACCTGTTTAAAAATATATGTTATCTATTTTTAATAAGCCAATCATCTTTTCCAGAATAGTAACTTATTTTATATAGATTATGCAAACTGTTGCCCCTTAAAAAATAAAACAGAAAGCAGGCAAAATTCTGTCCTTGGGCCACGAGAGGCCCAGAGGGGAAGATTCCCTGGGGGCAAGAAAGTCACAGGGTAGTTTTGCAAATGTTTCCAGTTCAGACCCAGGGGCTGCTACTGTTAATTTATGTCAGCAGTGGCTGGTCTGAGTAGACCAAGGCTTTCTCTGCTCCTGGACTCTCGATTGCCCACTGGGAACCAAGGAACAAGAAGACTGCATGGACACAGCCTGCATTTCTCCAGCCCTGCCCATCTCATTGCACATGAGTAAGGGAAGAAACATGATGGTAGAGTCACTATTCCCATCGTGAGGCCAAGCATCTGTGGCTCTGATCAGAGGTGATCTTCTCATGGAACTCTTTACTGAGAAGCTTGTGAAGATACACCATGAAAACCCAATTATTCATCAAACATGGAGAGGCTAGGTTTTCCTATCATATATTTTACTTAAAAAAATTTTTTTTTAAATTATTGGAGTGTAAATGATTTACAATGTTGTATTAGCCTTAGATTACAGCAAAGTGAGTCAGATATATATATATATATATATATATATCTGTGTATAACTTTTTTTTTAAGATTCTTTTCTCATATAGGCCATTACAGAGTACTGAATTATGCATTATAAACAAATAAATGAGCAGAGTAAGAGAGGGAGAGATAAAGAGGGAAGGAGGGAGTTCATGAGGCAGAGAGAGGGAAAAAGAGGTGGAAGGAGGGAGGGAGGGAAAGAAAAGAAGATGAAAAAAGAGAAAGAGAGAATCAACCTTTAGCTTGAATGAAAAATATAAAATTCATACTTTTCAGTGGATGGATGCATCTTTTTAATTATGTTCTGTGCAGGTGAGTATTGAAAATAATTATGCACTTCCTGAGCACACACTGACTACCAATTCCTGTTATCCTTTGACAATCCCTTTGTAACACTTCATCACCTGGTACCCAATAGACCTGCTGCCAGTGCTTTTAGTGCTCCATACTGTCATGACATCCATCAGTCTGGCTTCCCCATCTCCTCCTCCCACGCACACCTCAAATGGCACAAGTCCTGGTCAGGCCACACGTCCAGAGAGGAAAGGCTCCCTCCACTCAGATTAACTGTGGGAGAGCAAGCCGAGTCTGGATAAGTTAAGCCCTGGGGGATTCCAGCAGAGTGGAGAATTACTTCTGTCTCAGTTCATTATAATGAATAATAAAGAGACACTTACATGTGCTTTTGGGTAAATTATTCATCTTGTGCACTGAAGAATCAGGCCAGTAATACGTAAGGGAGACAGCTGGTGCGTCTGGGTTCCTATAAATACTCAAACTCCAGCATTTCCAAAGACCCATCCCCTCCCCTCAAGAAAGACTGAAATGGCTGGTGGGGGAGGAGGGGGCGGTTCTTGGAGAGAAGACCTTGGCACCCTCTCTCTTTGTTCTGTGTGTGTGCAGCTCCTTGTAACTCGGAGGCTGTTTCTAGCATGTTTGTTATTTTACTGTAGCTCTAAGTGACTTACGCCACCTGAGGAGCCCAGCGGGACCTCCATGTGGCTTCTGCCACGTCCTCAGTAGGTAATGGAAACAGTGAGACTTGCTTCCAAGCCAGGAAAACCCCTTCAGGATCCTCCGCCCCCGTGTTCACCATGTGCCTGGTCCTGCTCCACTAAGGGTGGACCTGAGAGCCCAGAAGGAAGAGCACGCTTAGCTTGGTCCTCATGGCCTCTGGCTGGATGTCACTCTCATAGTTCACACTCAGGATGGAACCCACTGTGACATTCTGAAACCCCACCCTCTGGAAGGAGCTTCACCATCACACGTGCGTCCGGGAAGAAGGACATGGGATCAGCAAGCCCAGGGCATTAGATTTCCTGCCTTTGAGAAACAGGAGATTTTGTTCTTTCTGGGTCTGCACTTGTCAAGTTTTAAAAATGAAATGTCCTAACTGTCATCTTCCTGGTGTCCCTTCTAATCATTCACACCTACTGGCGATAAGGTGGACGTTATTCACCTTAACATGTTATTCACCTTGACTAAAACCATGATGCTTTGCACAAGACACTCGCCCCTCTTCCTCGGTGAGTGGCACAGTCCTTCCTTACACGGGAGACAGTTAACTGTCTGCTCACATCTTTGTCTTGACCTCAGAGAATGGGGACAAGATGCAGAACTGAGGCTCATGAAGAAAACAGAACTAACGAAATGTGGGAACAGATGATAGTGATGATGAAAAAGTATACCGTCTAGTCAGAAAATAAACCTGGGGGAGGGGGTGATCCTTGGACATCTGAAAATATCTACAGAATGGATCTCAAAACCCAGGGGAAAAAGCAACTGAGAATACTTTGCAAACAGCGGGAATCAAGAACCTGAGGCCTAGATGCCCCTCCTGGACAAGAGCTGGTACACAGTTAATCCACTAAAGGTTTACCAGCTCCGTGCCTGCTCTGATGGAGGGGAGGGAAAAGAGGGGGAGTCTTGTCTTGCAAGGTGGTGGGGGGAGGGTCCTAAAGAATTTCACAGAAAACCATATTCAGCTGTGGCTGATGGTTATCGGGACCCATGCTTCAGACAGGAAGGAACATTTGTCACCAACTATTTAGAACTCTACAGGGAGAAGTTTTCCATCTATATTTTCTCATCGTGTGATGACTTGTCAAAACAGCAATCTTAAAATTTCCCAGAAGCTGAATTGGGGCCAAACACTGAATAGTAACTAGACAGGACAGGAACCCAGGGGTAGGGTCTCTGCATTTCTATAAGGCTTTGCTGTCTCTTCCTTCCATCTTTCCCCCTCCTTCCCTACCCTCCCCAGCCTCTACCTCCTTCTCTCTCTCAACCTTTAGCAATTTTCCCTCAAGCATTCCTGTATCTGTGCCACCCACATTCTCCCCTTTTCCAATTGACCAGTATTATGAAAATCTATATTGTAGGCATGCAGGCGGTACGCGGGTGAAGAGACTTCTTCAAAGTGTTTAGATAAAGCAGACAAGCTCTTACAAAGCTAGATAATAAACCAGGCCAAGAGGTTTTCCCTTCAAGGAATCTAATTAAGAACAAAGGCGAACGTACATTAATATTCTCCTCAAGGCATGGAATTCACCTCAGAAGAAATTTTATTGTTGCAAATCCAGAAGAGAAGCCTCAGTGTCAGAGCAAAGAGGGAGAGAAGAGGTAGAGGGGGCTAGGGAGGTCTGTGGTCTCCACGTGGGTGGAAGGGCCATCCTGGGAGCAGAAAGAGCGGAAATTCAAAAGCATCTGAAACAGGAAGCATTTGAATTTGCAGAAAGCTGAGCCAGGCCCGGCAGATGGCCTGGGAGAAACCTGGCATCATCATTTGGGGCTAAACATTTTTGGCAGGGGGATGGCCCCAGTGAATAATAAGATTTAGTGTGTTTTGTATTGTTCAAATGGAAAATAGGCCAGTTCGAGTTGCTGATCTCTCAGCAGTCACTTCAAATCCATGCATACACTCCAGGAGACCCAAGGTGGGGTCACTTTATAAAATAAACTTAATTTCAAAGACACCTTTTGGTAGCTTTGAAAGGTGAAGATGGCTGCATTTTTCATTACTGGTTATTAAATTTTTGAGATCATAATACTTATGAGTAAAATCTTTCACTTTCTATAGATGACTTTGGAAGCTTATGAATAGAATTTGTTAAACCAACAAGAAATTCATTCTAACATGGAGTAGTTGGGTTTTTGCAAGACCTTCTTACACTGAATTGATATCAACCTTGAAAAGCCACCCACTGGTATCAGCTCTTCCACTTGGAACACAAGTCCAGTGCTTTTTCCCCATGGTAATCCTTCATGAAGATGAAAAATATTGTATTATTCACTTTAAGTTGTCTCATTTTGAGGTTGGACTTTTCTTCTTCACAGGTTTAAATAACCAAACTTCCATCCTTCCATTCCCATGTGAAAACAACCCTCTCCAAGAAGAGAAGGAGACTTGGAAGGTAAGTCCCATTAGGACATGACTAACAGGTACAGCTCAGTGGTTTGATTTTTGCCATGACTAGAAATATGACAACACATTGCTGTTGTTTAGCCATGCCCATCTTTTGTGAACCCATGGATGTACATGTGCTTTGCACCAATGCTTTACCATATATATCTACAAGACACAAACTTAGCTGTCTATATGGAAGATTTCACCCTGACAAGTTACAAAAAGCTAACTGGTACACAGACACATACCATAAATATATAACATATACCTCAAATTTCATCCCCACCTACATTTAGTTGTATCAGTTCAGTTCAGTAGCTCAGTCGTGTCCAACTCTCTGCAACCTCATGAATTGCAACACACCAGGCCTCCCTGTCCATTACCAACTCCTGGAGTGTATAGATAAGTGCATTATGCCTAAAAAGGATGCTTCAGCCCTTACTTCCATTCAGTGTTACATTGAAGGTTGTAGCCAGGGCAGTTATGCAAGACAATGATATAAAATGCATACAGATTGGAAAGGAAGAATTAAAACTATCTCCCTAGAGATGACATGATCTTGTATATAGACAATTATAAGGAATCCACTAAAAAAGAAAATTGAATTAATAAAGTTTATCCAGATTGCAGACTACAAGGTCAATAAATAAAAATCAGGGACTGCTTTGACTTTGCTTATGGATGTATATGTGTATATTCCATTATTTTAATTATTATTTGCCTGACTTTGTAACTGCCATTTGTCTGGGGTTCCTCTTTGGTTTCTCATTTTTGGGTATTTGTATTAATCTCAGTTAATGCCATAATAAACCACTTGTGGACTCTTCATTCCTGAGCGGAGATCAAGCCCTGAACCTTTGGAGTGGGAACACTGATTCCAAGATCCTAGACTACCAGAGAACTAACCCTAGGGAGTATCAAATAGTGAGAGCTCACACAAAGGAAACCACTTGAATACAAGACTCAGCATCACTGAATCACCATCTAAACAACAAGCAAAACAAAACTACAAACCCAATCATCAGCAGACAGGATTACTACCTTACTCAGCCTTGCCCAACAGAGGAAAAACAAACAAACAAACAAACAAAACTCACCACAAATCTCACCCTATACACAAACCACTGGACCAACCTTAGGAGGGCAGAAACCAAAAGAAAGAAAGAATTCAACTTTGAAGCCTGGGAAAAGGAGACTCAAACACAATAAACTATAATAATAATAATAATGGTAATGAAAAGTCAGAGAAACACTACACAAATGAAGGAACTAACCAGAAACACAGAAGTCCAAATAAATGAAGAGGAAACAGGCAAATTACCTGAAAAAGAATTCAGAATAATGATAGTAAAGATAACCAAAAACCTTGAAAACAAAATGGGAGTAAATTCAAGAATCAATTAACAAAGGCCCAGAATTAAAGAATAAACTTACAGAGACAAACAACACAATTACTGAAGTTAAAAATACTCTAGAAGGAATCAATAGCAGAATATCTGAAGCAGAAGAATGAATCAGTGAGCTGGAAGATAAAATGGTGGAAATAACTTCTGAAGAGCAGAATAAAGTAAAAAGAATGAAAAGAACTGAGGATAGTCTCAGACCTCTGGGACATTATCAAACGCACAAACATTTGAACTATAAGGGTCCCAGAAGAAGAAGAGAAGAAAAAAAAGGTATGAAAAAATTTTTGAAGAGATTATAGTTGAAAAGTTCCCCAACATGGAAAAGGAAATAGTCGATCAAGTCCAAGAGGCACAAAGATCCCCATACAGGATAAACCCAAGGAGAAACATGCCAAGACACATACTAATCAAACTAACAAAGATAAAACACAAAGAAAGAATATTAAAAGCAGGAAGGACAAGTAACATACAAGGGAAACCCTGTATGCTTAACAGCTGATCTTTCAGCAGAAACTCTGCAGGCCAGAAGGGAATGTTAGGATATATTTAAAGTGCTTAAAGGGAAAAATCTACAACCAAGATTACTGTACCTGACAAGGATCTCATTCAAAATTGATGGAGAAATAAAAAACTTTTCAGACAAGCAAAAGTTAAGAGAATTCAGTACCAACAAACCAGCTTTACAACAAAGGTTAAAAGGACTTATACAGTCAATAAATACAAGAGAAGAAAAAAAATCTACAAAATCAACCCCAAACAATTAAGAAAATGGCAACAGGAATATATATATCAGTAATTACCATAAATGTAAATGGATTAAATGCTCCAACCAAAAGACACAGACTGGCTGAATGGATAGAAAAAAACAAGACCCATATATATGCTGTCTACAAGAAGCCCACTACAAATCTAAAGACACATATAGACTGAAAGTGAGAGGATGGAAAAATATATTCCATGCAAATGGGAAACAAAAGAAAGCTGGAGAAGCAATCCTCATATCAGACAAAGTAAAGAAAGAAAGATTGAAAGTGAAGTCGCTCAGTTGTGTCCAAGTCTTTGTGACCAATGGACTACAGCCTACCAGGTTTCTCCATCCATGGGTTTTTCCAGGCAAGAATACTGGAGTGGGTTGCCATTTCCTTCTCCAGGAGATCTTCTCAACCCAGGGATTGAACCCGGGTCTCCCGCATTGTAGGCAGACGCTTTACCGTCTGAGCCACCAGGGAATTCACCTTAAAATAAAGAATATTACAAGAGATAATGAAGGACACTACATAATGATCAAGGGATCAATCCAAGAGGAAGACATAACAATCATAAATATCTATGCACCCAACATAGGAGCACCTCAATACATAAGGCAAACACTAACAGACATAAAAGGAGAAATTGACAGTAACACAGTAACAGTAGGAGATTTTAAGACCCCACTCACACTAATGGACAGATCATTAAAACAGGAAATTAATAAGGAAACACAAATCTTAAATGATACATTAGATGAAATGGATCTCATTGATATCTTCAGGACATGCCATCCAAATGCAGAAGAATACACCTTCTTCTCAAGTGCACATGGAACATCCTCTATGATAGACCACATCTTGGATCATAAATCAAACCTCAGTAAATTTAAGAAAACTGAAGTTGTATCAAGCATCTTCTCTGACCATAATGCTATGAGACTAGATATCAATTACAAGGGGGAAAAAAAAAACTGTAAGAAACTCACACACATGGAGATTAAACAACATGTTTCTAAATAACCAACAAGTTACTGAAGAGATCAAAGGAGAAATAAAAAAATCTCTAGAAACAAATGATAATGAAAACACAACAACTCAAAACCTATGCTACTGCTGCTAAGTTGCTTCAGTCGTGTCCAACTCTGTGTGACCCCAGAGATGGCAGCCCACCAGGCTCCCCCGTCCCTGGGATTCTCCAGGCAAGAACACTGGAGTGGGTTGCCATTTCCTTCTCCACTGCATGAAAGTGAAAAGTGAAAGTGAAGCTGCTCAGTCATGTCCGACTCTTTGTGACCCCACTGACTGCAGCCCACCAGGCTCCTCCATCCATTGGATTCTCCAGGCAAGAGTACTGGAGTGGGGTGTCATTGCCTGGGATGCAGCAAAAACCATTCTAAGAGTGAAGTTTATAATGATAGAATCCTACCTCAAGAAACAAGAATAACATCTAATAGCCAACTTTACACCTAAAACAACTGGAAAAAGAAGAACAAAAAACCACCAAAATTAGTAGAAGGAAAGAAATCATAAAGATCCGAGCAGAAATAAATGAAAAAGAAATGAAAGAAACAATAATAAAATTAATAAAACTAAAAGCTGGTTCTTTGAGAAGATAAACAAAATTGACAAATCTTTAGCCAGACTCATCAAGAAAAAAAGAGAGAAGAACCAAATCAACAAAATTAGAAATGAAAAAGGAGAGATTACAACAGAAAATGCAGAAATACAAAGGATTATAAGAGACTATAATGAACAGCTATATGGCAATAAAACAGATAACCTGGAAGAAATGGACAGATTCTTAGAAAAGTTCAATCTTCTAAGACTGAACCAGGAAGAAATAGAAACTATGAACAGCATAATTACAAGCACTGAAGTTGAAGCTGTGATCAAAAATCTCCCAAAAAACAAAAGCCCAGGACCAGATAGGCTTCACAGGAGAATTCTACCAAGCATTTAGAGAAGAGCTTATTCCTATCCTTCTAAAACTCTTTCAAAAAATTGCAGAGGAAGGAACTCTTCCAAACTCATTCTACAAGGCCACCATCACCCTAATAACAAAACCAAAGACAACACAAAAAGAGAAAACTACAGGCCAATATCACTGATGAACATAGATGTAAAAATCCTCAACAAAATTTTAGCAAACAGAATTCAGCAGCACATCAAAAAGCTCATACACCATGTTCAAGTTGGCTTTATTCTAGGGATGCAAGGGTTCTTCAATATATGCAGATCAATGTGATACACCCTATTAACAAACTGAAAGATAAAAACCATATGATAATCTCAATAGATGCAGAAAAAGCCTTTGACAAAGTTCAGCACCCATTTGTGATTAAAACTCTTCAAAACATGGGCATAGAAGGAACCTACCTCAACATGGTAAAGGCCATATATGATAAGCCTACAGCGAACATTATTCCCAAGTGTGAAAAACTGAAAGCATTCCAAGAATGCTTTCAAGGAACAAGACAAGGGTATCCACTTTCACCACTATTATTCAACATTGCTCTGGAAGTCCTAGCCACAGCAATCAGAGTAGAAAAAGAAAAGGAATCCAGATCGGAAAAGAAGTAAAGCTCTCACTGTTTGCAGATGACATGATACTATACACAGAAAACCCTAAAGATAGTATCAGAAATTGACTAGAGTGAATCAGCGAATTTAGCAAAGTTGCAGGCTACAAAATCAATATACAGAAATCACTTTCATTTCTATATACTGACAATAAAATATCAGAAATATAAATTAAGGAATCAATCTCATTCACCATTACAACAAAAAGAATTAAATATCTAGGAATAAACTTAAAGGAGAGAAATGAACTGTACACAGAAAATTGTAGGCCAGTAAGGAAAGAAATCAAAGATGACATAAACAGAGAGATAGTTCATGTTCCTGAGTAGGAAGAATCAATTTTGCGAAAATGACTATACTACCAAAAGCAATCTACAGATTCAATGTGATCCCTATCAAATTACCAATGATATTTTTCACAGAACTAGAACAAAAAATTTCACAATTCATATGGAAACACAAAAGACCCTGAATAGCCAAAGCAGTCTTGAGAAAGAAGAATGGAGCTGGAGGAATCAACATCCTGACTTCAGATTATACTACAAAGCTACAGTCATCAAGACAGTAGGGTACTGGCACAAAAACAGAAATATAGACCAATGGAACAAGACAGAAAGCCCAGAAATACACCCATGCACCTATGGGTACCTTATTTTTGACAAAGGAGGCAAGAATATACAATGGGGCAAAGACAGCCTCTTCAATAAATGGTGCTGGGAAAACTGGACACTTACATGTAAAAGAATGAAATTAGAATATTTTCTAACACCTACACAAAGATAAACTCAAAATGGATTAAAGACCTAAATGTAAGGCCAGAAACTATAAAACTCTTAGAGGACAACATAGGCAGAACACTTGATGACATGAATCCAAGCAAGATCCTCTAAGACCCACCTGCTAGAATAATGGAAATAAAGACAAAAGTAAACAAGTGGGACCTGATTAAACTTAAAAGCCTTTTCACAGCATAGGAAACTATAAGCAAGATTAAAAGACAACTCTTAGAATGGGAGAAAATAATAGCAAATGAAACAACTGACAAAGGATTAATTTCCAAAATATACAAGCAGCTTATATAACTCAATACCAGAAAAACAAATAACCCAGTCAAAAAGTGGGAAAACACCTAAATAGACATTTCTCCAAAGAAGACATACAGATGGTTAACAAACACATGAAATTATGCTCAATATTGCTCATTATTAGAGAAATGCAAATTGAAACTACAGTGAGATATCACCTCACACCAGTCATAATCAGATCAGATCAGTTGCTCAGTCCTGTCTGACTCTTTGTGACCCCATGAATCGCAGCACACCAGGCCTCCCTGTCCCTCACCAACTCCCGGAGTTCACCCAGACTCACATCCATCGAGTCAGTGATGCCCTCCAGCCATCTCATCCTCTGTCGTCCCCTTCTCCTCCTGCCCCCAATCCCTCCCAGCATCAGAGTCTTTTCCAATGAGTCAACTCTTCCCATGAGGTGGCCAAAGTTCTGGAGTTTCAGCTTTCACATCATTCCTTCCAAAGAAATCCCAGGGCTGATCTCCTTCAGAATGGACTGGTTGGATCTCCTTGCAGTCCAAAGGACTCTCAAGAGTCTTCTCCAACACCACAGTTCAAAAGCCTCAATTCTTCAGTGCTCAGCCTTCTTCATAGTCCAACTCTCACATCCATACATGACCACAGGAAAAACCATAGCCTTGACTAATAGTCATAATGGCCACCATCAAAAAGTCTAAAAATAATAAATGTTGGAGAGGGTGTGGAGAAAAGGGAATGCTCTTGCACTGCTGGTGGGAATGTAAATTGATACAGCCACTATGGAAGACAGTATGGAGAGTCCTTAAAAAAGCTAGGGATAAAGCCACCATATGATCCAGCAATCCCACTCATAGGCATGTACCCTGAGGAAACCAACTAGACACATGTTTTCCATTGTTCATTGCAGCACTATTTACAATAGCTAGAACATGGAAGCAACCTAGATGTCCATCAACAGATGAATGGATAAAGAACTTATGGTACATAAATACAATGAATAACTCAGTCATAAAAAGGAGCACATTTGAGTCAGTTTTAATGAGGTGGATGAACCTAGCACCTATTATTCAGAGTGAAGTCAGGAAGAGAAATAGAAATATTATATTCTAATACATATATGCAAAATCTAGAAAAATCGTACTGAAGACTTTATTTACAGGGCAGCAACGGAGAAACAGACATAAAGAATACACTTATGGACACGGGGAGAGGAGAGGAGAAGGTGAAATGTATGGAGAGAGAAACATGGAAACTTACATTACTATATGTAAAATAGATAGCCAACGGGAATTTGTTGTGTGGCTCAGGAAACTCAAACAGGGGCTCTGTATCAACCTAGAGGGGTGCGATGGGGAGGGAGATGGGAGGGAGGTTCAAAAGGGAGGAGATATGTGTATACCTATGGCTGATTAATGTTGACGTTTGACAGAAAACAACAAAATCCTGTAAAGGAATTATCCTTCAAAAAAATAAATTAAAAAAAAAACTTAAAAAATAGATAAATATGTTTAAAAAAAAAATTCCAGCTGGTTTCTTTCCAGAAATTTTACCACCAATCCTTAAGTTCATATGGAAATTTGAGGGGCTAAAAATAGCCAAACAATCTTGAAAAAAGGAGTAAAAGGTGCGAAGACGCACACCTCCCAATTTCAAAACTTGCTACAAGGCTATGGTAATCAAGACATGTCAATACTGGCACAGGGATACATATATGAAAAAATGAAATAGAATTGAGAATTCAGAAATGGACTCTCACACTTATGGTCAATCGATTTTGGACAAGAATGTTGAGACAACTGACTGAAGACAGTGGCATTTCAACAAACAATGTTGGGATAACTGGACATCCTCAATGCAATTGAATAAAGCTGGCCCCTATCTCACGCCATATATAAAAATTAACTCATAATGAATCAAGTACTTGTCATTGTTATATAATCATAAACAAATATGAGTTACTGTTATAAAAATACTTAGAAGAAAATGGTGTAAAATTTTGTGGCCTTGTACTAGGCAATGTTTCTTAGACATAGTATCAAAAGCACAAACAACAAATAAAAAAGATAAATTTGACTTCATCAAAATTTAAAACTTTTGTACTTTAAAGGTAAAAATTAAAATAAAAATATATTTTCTTTATTTAAAAAAAAAAACACAATCAAGAAAGGCAAAAGAAAACACACAGAAAAGGAGAAGAAAGTTGCAATTCATGTATCTGAAAAACGGCTTTTTTCTAAAATACATAAAGAACGCTTACAACTCCACAAAAAGACAACTCAATTTAAAAAAAACATCTAAATAGACATTTCTCCAAAGAATATACAGGAATAGCCAATCTATACATGAAAAGAAGCCAAGAATCATTAGTCATTAAATAAATGCAAATCAAAACCATAATGAGATACCACTGCATACCCTCTATGGTGGCTATCATTAAAAAGAGAAAAGAAAATAACTTGTGTTGGCAAGGATGTGGAGAAGTTAAAACCCTGTGCTTCACTGTTGGAAATGTAAAATGAGGCAGTTGCTTTGGAAATCAGCACCGCATCTCCTCAGAAGTCATGAGTTAACATATGACCCAGCAATTCCAATAGGTATGTACCCAAGAGAACTTCAAACATCTGTCCACACAGAACCTTGTACATGAACGTTCATGCAGCATTCTTCATAACAGAGAAAAAGCAGAAACAATCTCCATGTCCATTAGATGTAGTATAATGCATATCATTCAGTCCTAAAGAGAATGGAGTTCTGGCACCTGCTCTAACATGACTGACCCTCAACAACTGAGGGATTGTGGATGCAGCAGGGTAAGGAGAGAGGCTAGGAGAAACTGAGAAAGTAGCATTGATATATACACACACACACACACTATCATGTATAAAATAGATAACTAGCAGGAAGCTGCTATATAACACAAGGAGCCCAGCCTGGTGCTCTGTGACCACTTAGAAGGATGGAATGGGCAAGGGGAGGCTCAAGAGGGAGGGAAGTATGTATCAGTTCAGTCCCTCAGTTGTGTCTGACTCTTTGCTAACCCATGAATCACAGCACGCCAGGCCTCCCTGTCCATCACCAACTCCCGGAGTTCACTCAGACTCATGTCCATCGAGTCAGTGATGCCATCCAACCATCTCATCCTCTGTTGTCCCCTTCTCCTCCTGCCCCCAATCCCTCCCAGCATCAGAGTCTTTCCCAATGAGTCAACTCTTCCCATGAGGTGGCCAAAGTACTGGAGTTTCAGCTTTAGCATCAGTCCTTCCAATGAACACCCAGGACTGATCTCCTTTAGAATGGACTGGTTGGATCTCCTTGCAGTCCAAGGGACTCTCAAGAGTCTTCTCCAACTCCACAGTTCAAAAGCATCA